>NC_035107.1:203376058-203688135 GCF_002204515.2 Aedes aegypti
GGGGCCAGAGCAGTTAGTTGGGCCATTACAGGACATGGCAATTTGAATCACTAAATTGTTTTACTGGACTTTGAACATTGGAAATTCCAAAACTTTGCTCGGTCCGATGCAAGAGTTAACAAAGTGCTAAAACAACATCATTGATATTCCATTCTTTGAGACGGAAGTGACTTTAGGCTTTCCGAACTGGTGGTGAGAAAACAAAGCACCCAAGAAAATGGTGTGAGGTTTCCCCAAAAAAGAGTCAAAATTGCCCGATCCAAGTAAACGTGCCTTTTCCCATGGCTACGAGTCAGTTTTATAATCCTTTAAAATAATGAGCAAAAAGTTAAAACACAAACAATAACAGTTTACTGTCGGCTTGCTGGCGAAAAATGCTAAATTTTTGGTTGCTCTGCCTCCTACCCAACAACGACCAGTTCGATTCTACCCGAATCGCTGCTGATGGTAGGGTTCATTGAAGAATTCTCAGCTTAAGCCGTTAGCAAAATAGACAACCAATTATTTTCCTATCGGATTAGAGGGCACCTATTTTTAGAAGGCTGGAATCTGCAAGAAAACTGATCGTGCAGCAAACGAACGGGTTCAAGAAGGAAACCGGTTCCAAGCTAAGAACAACATTTGGCTGGCACTATCCGCTGGTTCGCCCTCTGAAGCAGAATAGGAAGGAAGTTGGGATTAATATCAATTAATGCCTACCAAGAACCACCATCGACTCGATAATAATGATGGTGGTCGTATAATAGCTTAATTACAGGCTTTCATTCGCTGATGAAGTTATTACTCGTCCTGAAAATGAGGTTAGGCGTAACAAAATGTGTTTGACGTTCGAGAATGCGAACACATAATAAAATCATACATAAAAAAGTGAAAACAGTTGGTGCACTTGTCGAACAAAGCAACCCGCAATTATTCCTCCCATAACAACCAGCCGCCAAGGTAGCAACATGTTTTCCATTATACCTGCTTCGGATGCTCTGGTGAACCACTAATCCTCATTACCGGTGAGGCCTTGCGAAACCTCCACACGTGAGGCGACAGGCTGAAAAAATATTACCTTTTTAATCTTAAAAAGAAAAAAAAAACTTTTGCGAGCGAAATGGAATGGAAAGAAAACACCGTGGATCGGTTCGAATATGCAGCAAAATTTTGCGCTTGATTTCCATTCCGATGTTCCCACGCAGATTATTTGAGTACCTATACGGAAAAATGAAAATATGTGAGACTATACTGCCGTGAATCGCAAACCAGTCCCATCTGTAAAAAGTAGGCATTGAAGAAATGGACTGTGAAGTTCATAAACTCATTTTCCATGCGAATATTCAAGAAATTCTTGTAGATTTAAACATGTTGGAATTTCAATGAAACTTTTACAAATTTTTACTCCGATACCTTACTGAAAAAATATGAAAATGATCAAAATCAAAACATTTTTTTTTTAATTTCTCATCGTAATAGGCTGTTTTTTATCACGCCAACCCGCCATGGAATAGCCTATTTTCCCGCATTGTCGTAAAGCGAACAATGAAAAGCGTTTGGTTATGATTCATTACGCAACGCTTTTCAGTAACGTGATTAATGTGATTGATATATCTATCATTTTTTAATGGAGTGGTCTATGAATTTTCATTCTTAGGATTTATGTAATCATCATTAACAATATGTGTAATAATCAGAACAAAATGGGCAAGTTTCGTTGGATAAACGTACGACTCGTGCTGTAAACATCTTCATTCTGCACCTTGTTACGTAAACTATCATTAAGTTACATGGTGCGAGAATCTGTAGTGAGTCTGATATGCGGTTACTTTACATTATGGGACAATCCGACTTGGTGTTTTTTCCTACTTTTACCGAACAAAAGGTGTTGTCTCATTAGCGCAGATGAAAGATTACGGCAAGGTTTGTGAAATATTGATATCATCTCAATGCAGATGGGACTGACTTGCGATTCACGGCAGTATAATCATAATTAGGTACTTCACGGCGGAATTCTATCTCTTTCGCTCTTCAACAAAACTTGAAAACAATGGTACCAGTACCTGTCAAAGCTGACAGGTATTGGCACCATTGTTTTTAAGTTTTGTTGAAGAGATAAAGATCGACGTTATGATAAAATCATTTTCGAGATGAAGTGACATTCATCTAGAACAGGTGGTCTCAAAATAGCTACCATTAATGCCATTTTTGTGTGACATAAATATACACTTCATAGCCTCTTTCAAAGTGGGCCAACTGGTCACGTTCTTATCTACAAGAGGTTTTGTGGGATGCGATGAAGGCAACGGTACCTTGACCGTGGTTTTATGAGCGTTTATTTATAGCACCCTGGAAGTAATTCGTAAAACTAAAATTGTTACTTGGGCGCTGATGGGATCGATGCCACATTATTTGTCGGAAACACAAAGCGGGATGCGCACGGAAAACTGCAAGGGCGCCGTGGACGCTGACAACAGTTATGTGGGCCCCAACTTATAGACATCAACTTATAGAAATATCAAAGAGGGGGCCTTAGCCGAGTGGTTAGAGCCCGTGGCTACAAAGCAAAGCCATGCTGAAGGTGTCTGAGTTCGATTCCCGGTCGGTCCAGGATCTTTTCGTAATGGAAATTTCCTTGACTTCCCTGGGCATAAAGTATTGTCGAACCTGCCACACGAATGCGAAAATGACAATTTTGGCAAAGAAAGCACTTAGTTAATAACTGTGGAAGTGCTCATAAGAACACTAAGCTGAGAAGTAGGCTTTGTCCCAGTGAGGACGCAATGCCAAGAAGAAGAAGAAGACGAAGAAGGATCAACGATTGGAAAGACGGATTAAGTTAGTAAGGCGTGTAGATTATAACTAGGTACTGCGAACTGAACCCCTTTTTTTCAAGCAAATCTTGAAACATGTTTTATGTGACAAATTCTCGCTGGACATAACTGAAGGACCTATGGACAAATGAGAGATTCTCTCCTCTCTCTCATTCTCTTTCGATTATTACAGTGGAATACTAAAGCTTTTGGGAAGTTTTTCACTATATTCATACAAAAAACGCAACAGAAGAGGTTATTGATTAAAGAGAAAGTAAACAAATAGAGCCTCTCAATGATTAGGTCCTTTTGAAACGTTGCACGAGAATTGTGTTTTTCGTATTAGCCCCTCAAACGTCACTTTCATTTCTCTGTTTACTAAATTTTGCTCTCTAGTCTCTTTCTGGAGAGCGTGGAGAATGCCTTCGAGCTCGCATGAATTTCACAAAGTGTGTTTACGCAACATAACCACAATCTCAAATGTTTGGCTCCGGCAATCTGGCTCCCACTTAAGGCGAAGATGAATCGCAGCCAAACCTCAAATTTTCAAGAGCACAAATCTGGAGAACCAGCGAGTGACCAATCGATTAGGTTTTCAGCTTAAACGGATGTTTGGTTCTTCAGATCCGTGCTTTTGAAAATTTGAAGTTTGGCTTCGATTCATCTTCACCTTAACAAGCATATTTAGTATGTCCGCAGTACCCAGGATTATTGTAATAACTGTCCCGACAAACAATTTATTGCTTCCAATGATAAAATAACAATTGAATTCCAATCAATATGTTATAACTATGGCGCATGATGCGAAAACAGTATTCGACAAAGTTGTTACTGTAACATATATCTAACACAGTACTAGCCCTCAGGTAATATGCAGATAACTGACCCGTTGAATGAGTTATTTAGTTTTCTCATAGTAGATCACATTAAAAATGTATTTCAGTAGTTTCTCTCAATTCAATAATCAAAACTCGACAAACCATTCTAATTTGGCTCGTCGTGCGGTATCGCCACCGCCTACTTTGTTCAGCCGTTCGATGTGTCACTGTCGAAAGCGACTAGTGGCGGCGGCGAAAAACAAAGATGGCGTCTCGAGTACAATGTGGCTGTCATAGCAATCTCGCTGCTGCCCAACTCAAAGCTCCTGTATGAAGCCATGTAGGCTGCGATCAGTGCGAGAAAGATAGAGCTGATATTTACGCTTTGATGTCTGCCTACTACGGTGTTCTTTCTTCGACTTCTGTCTGGAGAAAATGCCGCAATACTGTGTTGGGTATGAAAAAAAAAACTGTAGGAAGACAGACGTATACGAACCGTTCGGGAGTGCTTCCATGGAGACCAAATAATTAACGATAATTTGCTGATTTATCGTTTCTTTGAAGTTTAATATCATTTCCAGGCACGCTGTCGGCGGGTTTGTTGCCGCTTGTTGCGTCCATGCTTCGTTTCAGCCCGCTGAATGGATCCAATTTGAAACGAAGAGAGTCGCATTGCCATGGCGGTTCTACCAGTGGCTGAATCGGATGGTTTGTACCAAGGGAGGTACTCGTGGCGCTTTTTAGCTGCCCAACATGTTGCTGGTTCTAAAATATACATAAAAAAGGACAACAAAAATTGTCTTGAAAATATTTATTTGATTAATTTAGCAAAATTTGCTGTTTAAATCGCAATCAACGCGCTGCAGTAGTACGTGGTACGTTCTGAATTGAGAATTGGCCGGTTAAGAACAAATGAAAACAATTGTAATCCAGATTAAGGTAAGAGCTTGATTCAAACTTGAACAATGTTTAACAATGTGTTCAACTTGAGTCGAACGTTTTATCATCAAGTCCCATGAAAGCCTGACCTTGCTCATTTTTGGCAGTTTTATTATCTCAGTCAGAAAGTTTTATGTTGGCTAAAATGTCTTAAATTCAGCAGTGAAGTGCTTTTTATTAAAATATTATTAATTATTAAATTTTGAGCCCTACGAATGTTTCAAGCTCACTTTAGTATTAAGAGACAATATTTTTACAAAACTTTTTTTTTTACAAATATTAGAATACCTAATATGCTGAGAAGATCTTCTGTTACTTTCAGAGTAACAATGTGTTATGCAGTAGAACATAGTAGCCTGCATTCCTTTGATCAAATCTTCCCGCCACGATCTTCATTGTTTTTGACTGCTGAGCAATTGGTGAAACATGTTATGTGCAAACCCACTTTAAAATGATGAATAACAAATTATCGTTACGTCCGACAAACATGTTGTTTTCTGCAAAGTAATTACTGGAAAGGTTTCACTTAAGAAGAGTTTGTTAGCTTTTCCATAGGATATTGTGATTTAAGAGCAGAAAACAAAGAGTAAGCATTTTCCATAATAATTTCTATACAATCTTAACCCTCTAATACCAACATTTTTATTTTGGTGGTAAATATCATTTTTCGTTATCTAAAATCGTACTAAACACGTTTTGGGCAATGATTTATTTTTATTCGCAAACTTGTGAATTTTGGTTTTTGATTTTATAATTATTATTTTTGAACATCCCTATCCCGTATCATTTTTTCTTGAACCTCATCTGATTACTGATTTTTGTCAAAAATTAAAATATAAGTTTTCACAATACTTTTGAAAATATTGAATTTTCGATTTTTTCTGGAACATATTTTATTTTCCGTGTAACTAACGGAAAAACAGGGTTGAAATTATTTTCATACCACCAGGTTCTTCTTTCATGATAGCTTGATTATAAAAAAATATAAAAGGTCCAATTTTTTGTATTACACGGTTAATGAACCCCAGGCATTTGTAGGTTACAAAAGAATACCATTTTTCAAACATTTTTAAAAATACTAAAAAGTTTCAAAAGTCTTAGAAATTTTTCCTTATATGCGTAATCTGAGCCAAGGTTTAAGCCGAAAATTGAATCATTTTTATTTCCAACCTACAAAATATTACACAAAATTCCAAAGTGTACCCCGTCTAAAAGCGGTGTTGGGTATTAGACGGTTAAATTACATGTGCACATCCAATATATTATTTACCATACAAAATTGACATCATTCAAGCATAGGGGAGCCATAACTTCGAAAATTTCGTCAACCTTGTGACAACAATGTTCACCCAACCCAAAACAAAGTCTATGGAAGCTTCTTACACGATATGTGCTATAGAGCGCCATCCACAAATTACGTAACGCTCTAGGGGGAGCTCAAGCGTTACGGCTCATACAAAATTTTGAATATTTTCATACAAAAAGCGTTACGGAGGGGGGAGGGGGTCAAAAAAATTCAAATTTAGCGTTACGTAATAAATGGATGCCGCCTAGTTAAAATAAACACAATCAAACCTCTTCCAATGTATTAACAGAAAAAAATAATCAAAATTCAACACAAACAAAAATCATTGTTCTTCTTGATCTCAACTGGCTAACTACGCTCTCTCAATATTTTCTTGCAGTTGGCGCCTCTGGCAGCATAAAAAACAATTGTTTGAATGAACTGAGAATTGGTTCACGCTTAAAATTATTGAAGAGTTCATATCGAGAGGGATTCGCGATAAGGGCCTATCTGACAAATCAATAACAATGAGAAAATAACCAATGAAATTTTCATGTGCAATTTTTAATCCCAATTGGAGAAAATATACTCCAACTTTAACTATTTCACTTTAATACACATTTCATAAACCTAGTTTCAAAATCCTCATCAACACCACACACATCTCCTTCAATTTTCCTAGCTATTTCGTAATAATTTCAGATGCGATCAGAATCGATTCAGAATCGATTTCAGATGCGCCCATCACTTTGATAAACAAAAACACAGGCGTAATCAATACAGTGTGTGGTTTTGCATGAGGTGAAGTTTCGTCTTCTACAAATTTGCGTTTTTTGAATAGTTAAATTAAAAGGGAAAAAGTTCAAGTGCAGTGAATAGACAATCAAGCTACAATTTCACCGCCATAGTTTCTTAAATTGTGTACATTTTGTCAGTTTCGCCTAATTCGCGAATCTTTCTAGATATCTAATAAAAATAATGTTTGATTGGGAACGAGATGTGACAGGGTGATCAACGTTTTGCGGGATATACACGACAACGCCGATCTACTCAAATCTGAGTAGTTTCAACGCAAAACCGTAGTTGAGCCCAATAACTCAAATTTGGCTAAATTTCCAGGGCATCCATTAGGTACTTTGCCTTTGAAGCCATAAGAAAAATTTACTGAAATTTGGTTTGAGACAACTCAAAATTGAGCTTGAGCTTGAGAATAATGCATTTACCCAAATTTGGCTTATTAGGCCAAACTACTCCCATTAAGTAGCTCTCTCTGTTTATGACAATATTGGTGGGGAAGAGAGAGAATACCGAGAGATTTTGGGTTGAAAGAATAATCGATATATTGCAATTTCAGAGAAAACTTTCCGTTTTAAATTCCTGGACTGAATGAGTCAAGAAATTTGCTATAGAGGGCCTCCTTTGAAATGACATTTCTTCTCAACTGCGTACTGCGATCAGAAAAATGTGATTTTCTGGACCATTTCTTGGAAGAAATTTTCCACGCATCGAGTACGGTTCAACGAAAAGCTACCGCAGCTGTCACATCACTGATTTGCATTGGTAAATCATCAGTAGGCTTCAATGATAGCTTGGATACCGTCTTGATGATTGTTGTTTGTTGGTGTTTTTCATAGCGCTTTCTCTTTCAAGCATACTATGATTGAATTGTTTGCCTCAATGAAAGAATGATTTCGAAGCCTGCGGTAGAATTTTGACAGCTGCGGTAGAACTCGGCGGCTACCGCAAAACGGAAAATTTTCTTAACAACCGTAATACTTATTTTTGGGTAAAGTCAACTCAAAAACTAGGTAAACTGTTTTTCCGTGTATATACTTGGTTGCTTTAGTTTAGTGATTTCCTTATCGTAAAATCACGCGCACAGTTGTTGCAATTTCCATTCCTCGTGGGCGTTTGCCAACCGAACAAGTGCAAAACAACACCATCGCGCGCACCATATCTTTGCAGTGACAAATCGCCAAACATCAAGTGCATAGCGAGGAAAGCGTGGCTAGATATGTCTGCAAATCATTGAATTTGCGTCACTTGAAATAAACTATGGAGAGGACACACACTATGGCGAAGCGCGTTCAAGTGACACTTCGTTTTAGAAATTTAATTTATAATAAAAAAGTTTCTCCTCTCAAGTTCTCCAATTGCTGCCGCTGACTGGTTGGTGGCTGATGACCGATGAGACCGGTCGGTGCAAATGGATGAATTCCACTTCCGTCTCTCACGCTGCCAGCAGCCGCCGGCCACGTTATCATCAAAAGGGGAGTTGAAACTTTTGAATGCCTGCGGATGTGAACATAAACGATATGCGGTTGCCGCCGGTCCAAAGTCTGGTCCGGCTGTTGGTCGGTAGCTTCTCTCTGCTAGGGTAAACGATCCATTAGTGGAGGTAGCTCCAATGTTCAGCACTAATTAATGACTTTGTGGTATTTTTATACGATTATCTTTTATGAAATTAAATCGGAAAATATTTTAAAACAATAATTTTGCAGATTGGTGCTATAGCGTCACAACATACCACAACTAAAAGAACAGTGTTTCTATTATTGGTGCAAAAATTTTTGCAGGGAAATTTTAAATAAATAGTATATTTGAGCTGTTTTTCCTCAGGTGCTCCACTGATGGTACAGTTACCCTAGCTATACTGCATAATATTATGATGACACTGGCAAACGTCCGGTCAGTGTCGTCGGGCAGTAGTGCGGTATACCGTATAAAATTGGAAAATAAAATATGGCTGCCAATTCGTTTTTTCGAGAGTATCCACTTGAAGTGAACGAGAGTGAGCGCGCGCGCACGTTCAGATGGTTCTTGTTTTGCAAAAACCCGCGGCATAAACGATCTGCAATAGTATGCTTGATTTTAAATACAATACACATTGCGATGAAATAACTTACAACTGAGCAATTCTCAATGAAACTAGACCGCCATCGGCACACATCGATAGAATTCCAATATTATGTCACTGCTCGCTAGTACACACTTAGATTTGTTTTCGTTGTTTGGTAAATAATATAACCACAACCGAAAACGAACTGTAAATAAATAATTTACTGAAGTTTCGGTATTGCAAACTAAAATTACCGAAAAAACTTGAAAAAATAGGGAGATAGAAAATATATTTATCTTCTTTAACTGACATCGTCGTTTCATTTACCGAAAAACCAGTACATAGTATAGATTAACCGTAGACTGTAACATTTAACAGTACTTCGGTACATAGTGCCAGTATAGTTTACCGAACAAATGGTAATTTGAGATTTTTGAGATCATCATTATTTTTATGTTTTTCAATCATCTGGAATGGAATATTAGCTGTCTACTGATAAAAGCAATGCGTTTGGTAATAATCTTACGATTTGCTCGGAAACCATTAACGAACAGTTTGTAATATTTTGACAGCTGTGTTTTGGTTTAAATTACTGATTGTTCGGTGATTCTTAACTTTACCGAAAGGATTACTGAACGCTCAGCGGTTTATATTTCGGTAAAAAAAATAACCGGAGTCGGTGAAGTTTTCTAAGTGTGTATATGCTAAAACTAGAAGCTGGTCGTCTAGGTTTTCTCAAATTGGAAGGTATTTCTTCACGTAATATGTCTCATACTTCCCAAGCAAGGTTAGTGGCATGGTATAGAAGAATGATGTAGCTCTCATCTAAAATTAAAAAAAAAAATGGCGGTCAAACTGAATTTTGTTAGAAAAACCGTTTTTCCCCATTAGCGCTCGTATTAAACTCTGAGATCACCATCAGAAAGCTGGGTAAAAACTAAGTATTAATTTAAATGACAAAATCTGGCGGCCATCTTTGATTTTAAAGCCACCTCAATTTTAAGTAGTAGAATGAGCTTTTCACCTTTTTGGCACTCAACATGTTGAATTTCGAGGCTACCACTAAAACAGGTTACTCTTGTTTGTTACTCTTCTATTACGTTTATCATGTTTTTGCAAAAAAAAGGTCCATAATACGCAAGGAGTTCATAATCCAATGAGAATATTTACTAAGGTATGGAAGAAGAAGCAAAGGCTGTGTATTAGTAACAAGAAAAAACGTAAACAAAAATCTAATACGTCACTATTTTACACAGCTTCTTATGGGAGCTCGCTTGCTTGTAGTTGTGATTTTATGTTGTACCGTACACGGATATCACTCACACCAAATATCGTCTTCCTCACCTCGGTATATATTCTCATTGTCCATAACCTGCGTCGAATCCCTATCGCAATAACCAGAATGATATTAATGCACGGAAACTCATTAAATTTGATACAAAAAGTGAAATCTTTGTCGTGTGAATATATTACAGTTATCACATTCAGCGATGCTTTCCTGTACATGTATTACGCGATTCCCTCCGTGCCCATTGAATACAAATGCAATTAAGTTATTTTTTAAACGAGTAAATTGTAAAATTGACTAATGAAGCCGCATCCTCCGAGCGAATCTTCTCGTTATTAAATCTAGCAAATCCTTTCTCTCCGAATAAAACCTAATGAAGCATATCAGTTTCCATACCCCGAGAAAGAGCGAGCCATTCACTGCACAGTTTGAATAGCGGACGTCGTTGTAAGTAATCGTCGTGTGGACCTGTTCCTCGGAACCGGCTCCGGTGAACGCTGAATGACGACGGGACACGGGAAGCTGACGAGATTTGCACGGAACGTCTGCTCTGCAATGGAACTGACAACCGTATGATTACCATTGATAATTATGGCGATGATTCGCCGCGCTGATGGGATAATGAGGTGTACACATTTTATTACGGATTTATGAACTGCCTTCCAACTAGGTACACCGAGATGAATGCAGTGTAAGATGAAATGTCTCATGCAAGTGCATTCAGTGATGAATCCAGAATGGGAGGGGATCTGCATTTGTTTTGAAATGTGTATTCATTTTCCGAAGTCGGTACTTAGTACCAAATTTGTTTGTTGATAGAGTAAAACTGCTCACTTTAGATTATTATGTTGTTTATCAGATTGTGAGTGACCAGTGTTGGTAGACTCACACTCTCGAGAAAGCAAACTTAATTTAGATCTGGCTCACAAATCTCACGCTCATGATTGTCATACAAAATCACTTAATCACGTCCATGCTATCAAATAAGGATTATGATAAATCCCGTCAAAATCAAATATTATTGTGTACACCAATAATGTTTGTTCTACCAGACAAACAAAGATTCACTATTTGTATGAAAACATTGGAAATTCAAGTAAATGAATAAAATGGACGAGCCAACCCATTTTTGATTTGCTGGAAGTTGAATCGCATGAGTGACAACTCACGCTTTACGAATCTTAACCATTAATTAAATTAATTACTTAATAGATTATTGTAGACATTGCAACTCCTTCAATACTATTTGATAATTTTATTAGGACATGTTGTGAGGAAAGCTGGAGTATATTTTTATTGTTTCATTTAGGAAATACTTATATAGGGTAGGTGTACCAATTATGGATGCAGTATGTCAACAGTATGGATAAAAATCAAATTTTAACCGCTTTTCTAAAACGTGAGAATGACTTGTTGATGTTAACTACCACTTTGAAACCAGAGCGAATGATAATACAACGTCAATAAGTAACAAAGTGATTGCTCATATTTGTTTTTTTTTTCTAAAAAATTTGTGTTAAATAGATGTTAAAGCAATTTATTGCAATGGGTTCATGGGAGCAAATGAATTTTCGAAAAGGAGTCAAAATGTAGTAAAAATGCAAACTATGATACAAAACAGCATTAATGAACTCACATTACCTTTCCAGCGCCTTATTTTAGCAAAAAAAAAAAGCGAAAATTCAAAAATCGAGTGTTGATGAAAACCCCTTCTTCCATGAAATTAGCATGTTCCGCTTGCGAACGTTCTCGAACGTGTGATTGAAAAATATTTGTAATTGAGTACAAAACATAAAGATAATGCCTTACCAAACCGTCCCATCGTGGAAGTCACCCGTTAAAAAGCTGTATTTCTTTTATTTCACTGATCAAAAAATGTAAACAAACCGCCTCCAGAGTATCGCCATAATTGGGCTCTCATACACTCTTTGTACCACTAATCGACATAGTGGAAATAACACGATTTCCAGCTTAAAACATGAGCATGAGCATGAGCATAGATGACCGTACAATTCGTAGTTGCTACTCCGTGATTGACCAGAACAATCGAAGTTGCACAGGGAATTTATGAATGGGTCTTGGGATTAGCTTACCATTCTTCAATGTGCACAAATCGAGAGCTCAAATTTTAACAATCAATAACGGCGCCGGCCACGTCTTTACGGCCATCGGGGAAGTTAAGGAATGTTAGTTAGACAACCGTTATTACTAGAGACCGAGTATACCTCTGCATCTCCACAGTTGTCATGGAAAGGATATTGGGTTAGTGGGATAAGGTAAAGATTTGGGAGTCACCAATGGTTGGTGATGCGATCCATGATATAATCACGCCTAATCGGATTTGCGATATAATTCGATAAACGCCCTGCACCCGAACAAGTGTTCATCACTCGCCCACGCATGAGCAAGTGACGCGGTCAACAGATCAAACACTACTAACGATTCGCGGCGCTTTTTCATTTCACTACTCGACCGACGCGTGACACGTTCGATCCTGCCCTCGTCACCCGCCCCCGCAGGAGCAAGCGTCAAGGTCGAAAGATCAAACTGAACTCAACACGATTTCCAAATTAAATTAGTAGATTTAGTTGCTCATTAGCTAAATTTGCTCATTTGTTCTCACTAGGCAACATACATACATTATCGGTTGAAGGAGTTTTACCGGATGAAAACATACATTTCGTAACGGGTGCCCTTTAGCAAACTGCTAAGGAGATGACATACATATGTGTGAGGCAAAATTTTCAAATGTTCATTTTTCGAAGCTTATTGCACGAATGTTTTTATCAAGGTTTAGTTACCATCAAAAACAAATAGGTTTATCATTCCTGTAAATATTAGCCGTTATGTTCTAGCGAAACAATAAGAAAAATCTCTTTTTGTTCCCACTATTGCCATAATAGGTTCTATAGTAATAATTGGTACTTCTACGTAACCCAATATGCGCATATAGGGTAATCATTTGGTGCATGTCAGTTTTATATACGCATATAATGCTATCATAATGCCAGAAAAGGCGAAATAGCATGCCATTATAGTGCCAAGATATAACCGTGCTTCTCTGCATCACTAATGCTGATATAAGACCACGTGAGAAACGTCAGTTTTTTTCGCCAGGTTTTTAGGGCGAATATTTTGTGCTTTCGCGTACGCAGCCAGAGAGCTTTCGCGTATGCGGCCAAGCAACTGGTACACGAGGTAAATAAATGAATGAATGAAAACGGAAACCTCTAATAGTATGCAAAAAATGTAATAAAATGATACATATCCCTCTAATACCCAAATTTTTATGTTCGATCTAAATATCATTTTTAGTTATCTAAAATCGTTCTAGACACGTTTTTGGTAATGATTCATTTTTATTCGCAAATCTATGGATTTCGGTTTTTGATTTTTATAATTTTTATTTTTGAACATCCCTACCCTTTTTCATTTTTTCTTGAAGCCTCTTCTAGTTACTAATTTTAAGCAATAATAAAAATTCAAATTTTTACGCTAATTTTAAAAATATTAAATTTTTTATATTTTTCTGGAAATATTTTTATTTCCCGTGTATTTAACGGAAAAACAGGTTTAAAATTATTTGAATACCACCAAGCTCTTCTTTTAAGATAGGTTGATCGTAGAAAAATATAAAAGGTACGATTTTTTATATCACACGTTAAATGAACCCCGGCTATTTGCAGGTTGTATAAGAATACAATTTTTCAAACAATTTTCAAAAATACAAAAAAGTTTCAAAAGTCATAAAAAACTTTTCTTATATGCGTGTTATGAGTCAAGGTTTAAGCCAAAAATAAAATCATTTTGATTTCCGAGCTACGAAAAAATACACAAAATTCCAAAGTGTACCCCGTCTAAAGGCGGGGTTGGGTATTAGAGGGATATAGTACTTCTCCGTATCAGACATATTCGTTTTGGTAGTTTTCATCATTTTGAGGACTTGCAATTGCCACATTTTGATCCTCGTTTTATGATGATAAAATTCCTCATTTTGCGTCTCGAACCTGCGATACCCGTATTGTTGATTTGTTGTCCTGCTCCTTTGCTCCTACGGCCACATAAGATGAATAGTATTGGAAAGAAAAGTGACCAATTTAAACCATCACTTTTCCCCGTCATAAAACCTGCAATTGTAGTAGTGAGAAGATTTATATTTGACTCCCTCTTACCACTATATGCAAACACAAAGCACGTGGTATATCTGTCAAAACACTGGATTGCATTTAAACATGCCCTGTATTCGAATATAAAGCCAATATAGTGCTTATTTAATGCCTGTATGCATCAGGCTTAGAAGCATTAATGATGCTGTAATAAGGTTTATATGCAGCGGAAGTGCTGTTATAAGGTGTGTAAGCATTTGTGGTGCTATTATAATGCATATACGCATCTATGATGCTGATTAAAGGCTTATTATTAGTGCTTATGGTTACTTGGGAATCAAGATTTTTTTGAATAGTATTGCTGAAAATCATAAAAAAACCTTGTTGGGGAAGTTTATTAGAGGGTCAACAAATTCATGCAAAAAATTGAAAATAAATTTATTTTTTAAACAAATTAAAATTCAATTTTCCATTTACCAAAAATCTTCTAGAAGTTTAATTGAAAAAGGGAAGAAAGTAGTTACATGCCAAATTCTGTCCCTAATCAATAATATGAAGTACACTGAAGTTTTTTTACGCGGTTTAGCTTTGCGTGTAAAAAAAACGCGGTAATTCAAAAGCTGACTTAAGGAAAGCCTGAGTCGAAATATGTTTTCCATATAAAACAATGTTCTACATAATGATTCGTATGGTCATGAAACGTTGAAAACACGAAGTCTTTTTTACATTTTTCTTAATAATGAATTTTACGTGTTTTTTTTTTAAACGCACAGGTAGAGGTAAATGTGATAATGTGAGAAAGAGCGAGAGGTGATGATATTTTTGTTCTATTTCTCCACGGAGCCGTTACTTTTTTAACAGTAATATATAACGTTTCTGAAGAAGTAGTATTAAGGCTAAGTAGCCCGCCATTCGTTTTGGCAGTCTGATGAATTTTCAGCTTGCAATTTCCAAGTTATAAAACTCAGACTTAATAGTTTGATAGTATATTGACTTGAAAAGATATCAATGTACGTGCTAACATGCATGAAGTATGCTGATACTTTTTCAGCTGTATCAGTACAAAACCAACTGATTTTGTTTGATTCGAAATTGTGAGATTAATTAGCAACAATCATCAACGACCACGGGCCCTCCAAGCTTGTCAACCACATATACATGAACCGTGGTCAACATGATTTTGACACTTTTGGGAAAATGACACTTTTGGGAAATCTGACAGTTTTGGGTTGTTCACATTAACTTATAACTACTCATTAACGTGGGTTTAAGCTGGGTAAGGCGCATTATGACAGAATTGATTTTAGTGTGCTATTGCTTAAATATTACACGATTCCTAGAAATACGCAAGTAAATGAGTAAAAAATTGTGTAAGCCACTAAATAAAAGGAGAAACTATTTTCAACGTGTTTTTGTTGTGAGCTACGAGGAGATCGTCTTTTGATGGCCCCCTGTCAACGACGCGTACAAATTTCAATGACGGCCTACTTCGCCTTAAACCTGCCCGTTATTTCGCCCATACCTGCTTTGGTGCAGCACTACTAGCAGCTATAGGTTCAACGAGCATTTAATGCACTGTCGTGCAAACGCATATAATGCTATTTGAATGCTATTTAATATGCTTGTTGATTACTTGAGCAGTACTGTCTGTACAAAATTAAAAAAAAAAATGCCTTATTATGAAAAAAGGCAAAATCTCGGATAAAATTGTTATCGCATATTACGCTTGTATTCACTGTAAAGAAAGAAATTAGAAAAAAAAATGTGTTTCGAAGAAGACTCTTCTCGAACGTGTTATAAGTTTCAATGCCAATAATTCGAAGAAAAGTAAGTTTTAACAGAATAGCCTATGTTCAAAAAATGAGAAATGTTTAATGAAAACATATGCAAGTGTAATACAAATATACATTAAGATAATTAGGAATCGAAGCCAAACCTCAAATATTTAAGAGCTATAGTCTAGAAAACTAAAAGTCTGTCATCATTTTATAATCACATTAAACCAGTATAACTACAAACAGCTGATAATGACTTACATAAAGTAGAATTATCATTTAAAATGATTTTTTGCCTATGCATAGTGTTATGACTAAAAACTCAAAAGAATATGTTTAAACGTATAGAAAAAAGAAAATTACTGATTAAATTATGTAAAAAAAAATCAACTTTAGCATACCTTTGGTAACCTAGAACGAACCAGCCATCAGCCAAGAATCTTGAAACGATGTGCGGCATTCTTCTTTCTTTACCGGTAGGTACAAATTATCAAGTCGAGTTTAGCTTGGTGCACTCCCACTGATAAACAGGACGACCGGTAATATAATTAAAAGTGCAGACTAAATACAGTCGCCTCTCCACATCTCGATATCGAAGGGACCTGGGAGGGAGGCACCGATACTACACACGAAATTGGATACAATTGTTTTCCAAATTGCAAGATAACTCCAGTTTGTCAACGACAATCAAGGCAGGCTTAGTGAAAATCGCTAGATTTCATTTGTTGTGTACCTTCGATCTTTCTGGACAAACATTGAAAAAGGGTCACAGTTTTCTATGTGTTTAATTTTCAGTTTTATTGAAAACAGTAAAAAGAGCGTCATTCCAATACGTTACATTGAATTAGAATAAACGGTGCTCTCGTGACGTCACTTTTGAATGTGCATGAATTGATTCTAATTCGATTTTTGCTACTTTTGATGAAATGCAAAAATATGCTTAGGCTAATTACGGTTTCTCCCTCCCAGGAAGGGACCATCAAGATAGGGAGAGATCGAGACGAAGAACAAATTTTTAAGGAATACTAGATTGAAAAACACTCCGTTGCCAATGAAAATAATAAACAATCAGACGACATTGCCCGTTCCTAATTTGTTTTTAATCCCAAAAATTGGGTTTAGTAACCTTTGATATTGGACATATCGACATACAAAGAGAGAATTGGGAACGAAAAATTAACAGGAACACATCGAGACACGGAGATATGGAGATAAGGAGGATATCGAAATGTGAAGAGAGAAATTGTATGTAGAATGAAGGTACCTAAGAAATCATCGACATAGGGCGAGATATCGAGATGTAGAGAGTCGACTGTAGTTGATCAGTCATTGGGCCACATAAACCGCGAAATGGTACAACGCGAATTGGATTACCGAGGAATGGTTTTCCACCAAATGTCGGAAAACCTCTAAAGTTGCAAAATTAAAGAATAACATTCTCTATATGAACTTTTAACCCAAATAACAACTGCAAAACGATTCTATACCCAGAATGCAATTTACCGAAAGATCATTCATCGGTAAAAAAAACTTTCACCGGAGTGTACCATGGCCCAGAAAACCAAATCTTCCATTTCTACGACCTCGAAAGACATCTCCAAACTTCTATGAGCCAAATATGCTGTTCTTTTTGCCGCCGTTACGACTCAACTGGGACAATGCATGCTTCTCAGCTTAGTGTTCGAGGAGAATTTCTCCAGTTATTAGCTGAGAGCCTACTCCAGCTGGCCATTTCCGCATTCGTATATACTGGGAGAAGTATGAAAGTACTGTGAACTCAGAAAAGTCGGGAAAATGGTTAATCAGATATATCTATCAACCGGCAGTATTCTATTTCAGCAGCCACAACAGAAATGATGCACTTTACTACTACGAATATGTAGCCCTTGAGATATGAACAAATATCACGATATTAAAATTTGGTTGTACGTGTAGAAGAGTGATTTAATTTCAAAAAAATCGCTTGTCTTTGATATGAAATCAATGTCTTGAAATTTACGCTGGAAAACTTAAATTACAGGCAAGGATAGAAAGAACCAAAAGTATTGTAGTTTTGTTATATTTGATAGAAAATATTATAAGGGTCGGTGTAATTCGAAAAAGTCACCTATCAAATAAGGAAGGATGTATTAGATTTGATCTACAAACATAAGCAAACAGACAACATTGTAGAATAATAATTTTCCGGTAAATGGTCTTCCAGTAAATTGCTATCCGGGTAATTTCAGAGAACCTTACAGAACATGAATTAAATATGTACTGTGGTGCGAAATGAATAGGGTATACATAATTGTAATAGAAAATTGTAAACATTTGTATGAGAAGACTAATTTCAAACTATAAACTTTCACGAAAAGCCTTTTTTCCATATGGGAAAATTATACGTTTATTAAAAGCAGTCAAATTTTATGTTTCTTACTCAAGATGCTGCCAAGAATCAAAAACAAAACGATGAATTTTCTCAAATTTCGGGGAACTGTTACATGATGTAAAAACATTTTTTCTGCAAATAGAATGTTAAACTATGAAAACGAATTACGAACTCTACTGTCTATGGATACCGCAAACTTTGTTCAAGTGTCAATTCAAACTATCACAAAAACATCCTCTGGTTCCCATCAGATTCACACGGAGCACGAGGTGCAGCAGATACAAAATACCTGCGATGTAAAAGTTCATTTCGTATTCCCTTTTTTCTCGTCTTGATCCAACGGTCGAGGAATGGGCGAGGGTCTCACAAAACAGTGCACATACAACCCATCTGGTGGCCTCATGCCGACGATATGCATGCCAACAGCGATGAGTACCTCATTCACACTCCGAAATTGAAAAATGAGTAAAAAGAGCAGGTCTCTAAATATGTGTATTTGAAAAGAAATGAAAATATATTATAGTTAAAGTAACCACTAGTGAGTTATTATGAGCCACTCGAGCCCGCAGACGAGTGGTCTCTCCTGCACTCACTCATTCGTGCGGGATGAAAAGCCACCATCAAGGAACCGCACACCGGTGCGGAGCCTCCCATATCTTCTTCACATCTTCAGCGCAGTGCAGTGTCTTTTCTTGCTCTGGGTGCACCTCTCATCGTCATTATCATCATCCATCTGACTACACATGGTCTATTTAGCGCATAGCGCCACTAGATGAGACCCTATCGCCGGAAAAGGGGGGCACTGGGAGAGGGCCGCCCATCATGGAGCGAGTGGTGTCATTATCTGCTTCATCGACAAACTTCCAGAGGAGCACCATGTGGCCGACCGCCCTGCAAAGCGGCGATAAAATGCGGCCAGCGGGCGCATTTTCCATTCACCTGTGGCAAACCACTCGAGAATGTGATTTCTAATTATTTTCTCCTATTTGGTCTGCGCAAACATTTTAGCCTCCATTTTGTATGCGATGTCAACCGTTTGCATCGCTCTCTAAACTTGTGGATCTCGAGGTGCCACACTTAAATTCAATGTGTTAATTGAATCGCGATTCAACCTTCTTTTTATTTTTTTCAGAATATGGGATACATTCCAGTAGAAGATTCTGTCATCTACTATAAGTTTATATATTCTAGGTTATGGCTTTCAGCCAGTGTTATGCTCAAATATGGGTTTTACGTTTTCATCCAAAGGGGTGAAAGTTCGCTGGTTGAAATACAAAATATCGGTACTTCTATGACAGACATACTTTATAACAGATTTCTCATCAAATAAACTGTCCAAAACAGAGTTGATTGTAATGTACAGAAAAATAACAGTTTGAATTTTTCGCTCCCCTATGCTTAAACGGTGTCAATTATGATAGAAATCATTCTCCCAAAATTTGAAGTGATTTGGAATAAAATTGGTTGTGCACACGCCATTCAAAGTTTATATTTAAATTACTATGGAAAAGGCAAACCTTTTGTGATCGCCAGGAGCATCAATGTTGCCTGTCGGTCTTCGGCAAAGTTATTGCTGAAAACATTTCACATGAGAAGAATGTGTTAATTTTCAATTAAATATTATGTCGCAGAGAAGCTTAACACAAAAAGTTGGCGGTTTCCTTAGTAATTTCCATACAAACTTTAAGGTGATTATGAAACGAAGCCAAATATTGAATTTTTAAGTGCACAAGACTGGAGAATCTGACAACAGTTCGCGTTAAAAATCAACCGAATTGCTTGCTTGCTGGTAGTGACTAACGGTATAAAATTTCAACACGGAGCGCTGTTTGCTCCTGAAGTCTTGTGCTCTTGAAAATTTGAAATGTGGCTTCGTTATATAATCACCTTAAATGGCGTGTGCACAATCAAACTTTGGGAGGATGCTATTCACTTTAATATAAGTGGCTCAAGCATAGTGGAGCAAATATTCCAAAATTTGCATCACTCTAGTGTAGAACCACTTGGGCACTTCCATGATTCTCTTTGGCCCCCTTCTCAGCCGTAGTGTCTGAAAATAAAAATGTTTTAAAATCCTATCTCCCATATCGTTTTACGATATTTATGATAAAAACAGAGTTCTGCCGAAGCGTCCCACAGGCATGTGACAGTTTGGAATTTTGGCCAACAGAAGCTATCGCACACCCTCTTTCTCTCACAACAGACCCACCGATCCTAAGAACATCAACTTTGTCATCCATCACACGATCAGCCACAGATTGTCGCTTCGACGGCTGCTTCGCCCTTCAGTGGAATATCCGTAGTCTTAGGGCATCTCTGACTTTGAACCACGTGTTGTAGCTTTACAGGAGTCCAAGGTGAACCAGACGTCACGTTGCTGCTACAGTCGACTACTGGCAACATGTTGTAGGCCTTGCCATCCAATAAGGTATACCGTTCGAACGTGTGCAAATCGACACCCCTTTCGTCGCTGTTCGCCTTAATGCGCCAATCCAGGCAACCGTTGTATTGTTTTTCAATCTAGTATTCAATAAAAATTTGATCTTTGTCTCGATCTCTCCCTATCTCGATGGTCCCTTCGATATCGAGATGTGGAGAGGCGACTGTATTGCGATTCTTTTGAAAATTTTTCGATCTGCAGTAACCGCCAAGTTCTACCGCAAGCTTGAGAATCATTGTATGTATCATTGATCGAAACTATCCAATCAAAGTATGCTAGTAGAATCCAAAACTTTGGAAAACAGCCAATAACAACAATCATCAGAGTGGTTTCCAAGGTATCATCGAAGCCGATCGATGATGTATTGTGAAAATCAGTAATGTGACAGCTGTCTGTTCGCACGTAGAACGGAAAGTTATCTCTAAAATTGCAATACATCCCGCCGGGTTCAGCTTAGTGCCAGACCGCACTAGCTGAATTCTGGACAAACATTTCAAAAAGGCACATCGACATTGGCTTTGCAAGACGTTGTTGAGCCCAATTCAGGCCCATGGCACGGTATCATTTTTAGCGTAGTCAACATATTTATGTAAATTACTCATTTTTGAGTAGATTTGATCAAGAGTGTAATCATAATGTGTTGTTTTCTTATGTTTATGATCAACAATGGATCATTGGTTGAAATGAAATAGCAAATCGTTGCTCGGAAACTTATGGGATGCATTAGATCGTTTGCTCTTCCTCCCAAGCAATCGTAATTGTGGGTGTAATTCGACTTTTTGGCGTGTTATAGACAAATATAATGACTTTGAAAAGTGATCACCAGAACGAACATTAAACAAAGGTATGGTCTACATTTCGACAGCTGTCGCAATTGGCAGTGGGCGATATTCGTTTATCGCCCGGGACATCCTGGCTACGATGAGCACTGTGTGTTAGTATAGGGATGTCTATGGCCTGGCCCAATTCAATTCGATCACGCTCACCAATACCACTATCAGGAAGAGCTACTACCAATCTTTCTGATAGTGGTTTTAGTTTGAGTGGGCGAGTTTGAAAGGGCTCGACAGCAACGTTTCTGAAAAAAGGCCCAAAACCTCTTTAGCCCCTTTTCAAAAGTTTGTCCAGAATTCTTCGACCAGCTGAAAGCTCCG
This sequence comes from Aedes aegypti, assembly GCF_002204515.2. Classification (NCBI taxonomy): domain Eukaryota; kingdom Metazoa; phylum Arthropoda; class Insecta; order Diptera; family Culicidae; genus Aedes; species Aedes aegypti. The sequence continues at coordinate 203,397,866 of NC_035107.1, forward strand.
ATTTTGCTCCTGGGAGACTTCAACGCTTACTACATCGATTCATAGCTGAAACAACCCTGACGAAGCAAATGGTGATCTTAAATAATGGCTAAGCTACCCGCATCTAGCCGGCTTCGGCGATCGATGTGACGTTTTGCTCGGAGAGTCTGGGTCGGAGGTTTAGCTGGTGAACCTTTATAGATACGCACCACAGCGCTCACTCTCCGATTGCGGTATCCATAGCTGAGTGGTCAAATCAGCAAACAACGTGACGAAAATGGTTGTACGATCGAGTTGATTAGGAGCCATACGAACGGATTACAGCACAAACTATCCGCCCAGAAGTCGTGTAATAATCTTCACCGAAAAACAATTGCAGCAGCAGCTGCTAGGTTCTTTCCACGGACTAATGGCCGACTCGGACCGAAAGTGCCCCGAGGCAAATGCGACATTCCGTCAGCGACTAAAGTGTTTTCGATTGCTCCGACGTCTACAGCAGGTCAACCCAGATCAACTTGAAGCGTTGGCAGAATTCCAAGCTGCAAAAACTGCGGCGCGAAAGGCGTTCAAAAAAGCGAAGGAGCAATCGTGGGAAAGCTTCATGGGGAAAATCTCCCCGCACAGCACGACGAGCGAACTGTGGCGAATGGTCAACACACTGTGTGGAGATCGGCAGTGACGCACAGTTGTTATCAAACGGCAGAATGGATTCACGGATAACCCCGAAGAAGTAGCGGAACAAGTAGTGACGTACTACGGCAAATACTCGGCGACGTCTAGCTACCCTCCATCGTTTCAGATGGCGAAAATGGCAACTGAGAGAGAGCCCTTAGATGTTTCGTCTAATACCGGCGACGCGTACAACATTGATATTACCCTAGCCGAACCTCGGTGGACTCTCGACAAAGGGCTAGGTGCCTCGACAGGTACCGATGGGATAGGATATCCGCTGCTTCAATGTCTTCATGTATCCGTGAAGTTTGCACTGCTGCAGTAGCTGAATAAAGTCTGGCAAAGCGGCGAGTTTCCTATCAGCTGGCGAAATGCCCTTGTCGTCCCGATTCCGAAACCGAATTTCCAAGATTCCGGTTCTGCTGCGTCGAACGGATTGTCAACCATCATATAATCACAGAGCAGGAGTCGAATGAATGACTTGACAAGTGTCAGCACGCCGCTTTCCGTGTGGGACGCGCTACCGACACGTACTTCGTCGAGCTGGCGAGGTCGATACCAAATGTAGATGAGCACTGTTTGATAGCGTCTCTGGATCTGTTAATGACATACGACACCACCTGGCACCGCGGAATACTTCGCACCCTGAAATCATGGAATACGTGGTAGGATGATGAACCTTTTGCGAGGTTTTCTCTCGGAGCAGACGTTTCAAATGTCGTTAGGTAGATACACGTCGACCCGAATAAAAATCTGATTTTCACACCATGATTTACAAGTCATGAAATTCATCAATTGGTTAGGTCGTGATATCAGGACGACAAATCATGGTTTCTGGAGTCATAATCATGATTCTTCATTCGCGTAACATCCAGAGTGACAACACAAAGCGGTGCACTGTGCTTCAAGTCATTCGCATCGATCACCCATCATTCATCACGATTGATTGGTACTGTGATAAAGTACGTGGCTCTCAATCTGAAGGTTCTTGCCCGATAATTTCAGTCTTTGTCGAAGCGGGCACTTTACTCTATGAGCTACTGGCGGTTCAGTGCATATCGAGTGATAACCATCCGCATTCTAGCAAATAACAACCGAAATGACACTCTTCCCTTAATACGGCTTGCTTCGGATAGTTTGGAAGAACTCACAGACTCCCTGCTGTCGGCCATCTTGTGAGACAAGGCGATCGTACTTGGCCGGATGGAAACCCTCGATTATATGGGACATGAAGAGGAGTATTCGAGCTGGTGACCCACAGCCGCCCGTCGTTCAGCAACTCCTATCGACTTGCTTCCGCAATTCCACCGTCGTCTAGGTACAAAGATGAGTCAAAGTGCAGAGACGTGGTAGAAGCCGCATTTTACAACAATGGTCTTTCCGGGATGTTCAGACACCCGAGAGAATTCAGCGTTTTCTCTGCAGCTGCTTATGCGATTGAGATGGCGGATTGGCGAACAAAATGGCGATACTCACGGATTCGTCCAGTTGCCCGCAGGCCCGCAGAGATCGAGGGCATAGTGAGAAATAAAAATGTAAGGAGCTGTTGGATCCCGGGACATGTCGGCATCACCGGCAATAAAGAAACTGATCGCCTGGCCAACGATGCTTTGGCAAAATCAATAATGATGAAAGATATGCTTACGAGTATATCTACAAATTCTACAAATAAATGTTCATACTATGCGTATTAGGCAGTAGATACAGTCGGTGGTTCGAAGATTACCGCTTCTGCTAAATATTATAACGCCAAGTATCCAATCACATCTTCTTCTTCTTCTTGGCATTAACGTCCTCACTGGGACAGAGCCTGCTTCTCAGCTTAGTGTTCTTATGAGCACTTCCACAGTTATTAACTGAGAGCTTTCTTTGCCAAACTCGCCATTTTCACATTCGTATATCGTGTAGCAGGTACGATTATACTCTCTATGCTCAGGAAAGTCAAGGAGATTTCCATTACGAAATGATCCTGGACCGACCGGGAATCGAACCCAGACACCTTCAGCATGGCTTTGCTTTGTAGCCGCGAACTCTAACCACTCGGCTAAGGAAGGCCCCATCTTATCACATCCCTTATCAATAAATTACATTCATACAAATTCAGCACAGTACATCATTGCATTCTTACAAATAACATCTGTATGTCGCTTGCTTTCAACATGAAATAAATATGAAAAAAATATTTTCTACTGCAAATATGAAAAAAATATTTTCTACTGCAAATGTTGACTATGCACCTTTCTTAAATTGTCACACCTTACCAGCTGTACAACTTTAATCCAATCGCCCTAACAAAACACCCACTGCAAAAACTCTAAAGCCAGAAGCAAAAAAACTTCAAGAGCCTTCATGATTCATCCTTTTGGGAACCCATTCGATTCAAGTCACAAGCAAACACAACAATCGGGACTTCCCGGCGTGATACACAAAACGGCGAGAACGGTTTTAAAGTCTTCAGCTGAAGACTGCCTACACAGCAAAAAAAAATAAGTTGTAATAATCCCTTTCGATGCACATCACTCGCGTTGGGAATATTGCGTAAAACTACACTCAAAAAGATGTAACAACAGGTAGACTAAAGTGGGGCAAAAGTTCGAGTGGGGTAAAAGTTTCTTTTTAAGATTTCTAACTCAATTCAAAACAAATCTTATAAATGTCATTGTGGTTCGAATGCTATTCAAGTAAGAGACTTTTACTCCAAATATCATAAAAATCGATTGAGATTTGGAAAAGTTATGGCTCTTTGTTGTTTTTCGACGTGAATATTGTAATTTTTAGTCAAACTTTCGTTGCATGGAACCAATTGAAGATAAAATCTTTTTCAATATTTTATGTAAGGGCGTTTCTAGGCCTATCATAAGGTTGCTTTGACGTGTATTAGATTTTGCATAAATGCTTGAAAACAATTTTTGGCCCATAGTGGGGCAAAAGTTCGAATCAGCGGGGCAAAAGTTCGACCCATGTATAAAATCACGGAAAAATTTTCAAACTGCCTAAAATCCACATATTATCTTCAAATTTAGTCAAATTTGTCTGATCGTTTGAAAACTGTCACCAAAATTTTACATTTCCACTTAGTTTTGCGAAAAACTGCTATTTTTGAGTATATTACAATTAACCCGGTTTTGGGCAATTTATTGATGAAAATTTAGTGTGTATTTTTCGGCAAACTTAAGTTTACGGCTGGTGTAAAGTATGCCTGTCATAAAAGGATCGATATTTAGTGTTTTAGCCAGCGAACTTTTGCCCCACACTAGATTCGAACTCTTGCCCCGACGGTGGGGCAAAAGTTCGAATAAGACAATAAATTTTGAAACTGTTATAACTAAAAATGGGTAAATATTTGGACACAAGTTTGTTCAGCAAAATTATAGCCAATATGTTGAAGGTTCACTGTATGGTATTCGTTTTGTTTAAACTGCTATTGTTTTCCTGGAAACTTTGATTATACCACTAAGGTCGAACTTTTGCCCCACCTTACTCTACCGTCGTTGGGGGTGAGAATGGGTCAAAAAGGGATATGTGCGATTTATTTATTGAATAACTATCGCAATTTAACTCCAATAAAGTTCAAATTTAGTGTGTATGTACTCTGATGGTACATTAACAACTGTTCGAAAAATTAAAGAAAAATATTTATTCACATCGGCACCACAAGTGAATGAAAAATGATCCAATCTCACATCATAGAGAGGGTGACATTGGATCACTGTAATTGAACACATCTTAATGAAAAAAGAGAACACCCGGCACCGTAAAATGTCAAGAAAGTGCACTTGCAATTTCATTTACTATCGTTCCTGCTTGATCCAATCTCTCCCCCATTTTTGATGTTTTAGACACCGTACCGAAAAAAATTATTTTTTTGTGGAAAAATCAAATAGATTCCGGAAAATACGTGTGAAGTGTAATGAAAAGATTATCAACCTTCTACTAATATAACGAGAGAAGTTAAAGTACACGTGATACTTTGCACAGGAGAAATCTAATGTTGTAAATTTTATCTAGTTTCAACATACAAGTTTATTGATATAGTAAACAAAACCTACTATTTCTAAATATGTATATTGCGATGAATTACGTGTAATAATATGTTCCTTAACATATGAATTATTAATTTTAGTTATATCAGCGTTATTAACTGAAATAATATTTTTCCGTTTTGATCCAATCTCACCCCCTAGACCCATTGTCACCCCCATCGACGGTATTTAACGACGTGATTGGTCGATTTGCGTCGAGTGATCCATTTTATTGCAATAATTCGAGTGTGATTTTACAATGATAATCGCAACGCGTGTGATGTGCATCGGAAATGACGTAATATTACAATTTATTTTTGCCTGTGCAACCCTACACTCGTACATACGTCGATATGCACGCGTTTTTCTGCAGCGATTGCGATTTAAAGTGAACCCATCCAGAAGGAGACCCAGTTTCATATTTTTTTTTCTCTCTACCATTCCATTCCGCAAGAACCAGCTTTTCTTGCAATTACAACGCAACCGTGAACACACAATAGGGTGAACCGCTGGCTGCTGCTGTGTCTCGAGGATGCTTGTTTTTCTTTTCACCCTCGACTGAGGTTGATGTGTTTTTTTAGATCCCATGCCTACTTCGACGGTTTTACTGAAGAGGATAGCAACCTCCTGCGCTTCACGGCCTGCTGAGTTTTTTGGGACCACAAAGCACATTGGAAGTATATGCGCGAGCGCGTGAAAAAGGAGTATAATAACAAAATATGTATTAATCAGATTACACACCGGAGACCCGGGGCAACAGGGAGCATTGTTCGCCGGAGAAATCCGGTAGGTTTTCGATTCCCTGAATTCGACTGAATGATGCGATTCTGAAGTACCTTGTGGCGATTGGATGAAAAGAAATGCTGTTGCAGGATTTTTTTTTTCTGAGCTACTGAACGTCTATTAGTTAACCATTTGCTGGAAGAAGCAATTGTTATCCTGGCCAAAGGATTATATCACCTCTTGCTCCATAGCGATATAGTGCACCTCTTGCACCATAGCGATATAGTGAACAAACACCTAAATTAATGCTAGAGATTGTGGGCAATGGGATAATTTTTCGTTGCGTAACGAAAAATGATACAAAACATTCAATTTTAGCTTTTCGTATTACATGAACGATGACGAGAAACGTTCGTAAAGAGCAAAATTTTCTTTTTTTTATAGGATTAACGAATCAGGGACCTTCCTCAGCCTAGTGGTAAAGTGCGCAGCAACAAAGCTAAGCCATGCCAAAGGTGTCTGAGTTCGATTTCCGGTTGGTCCAGGAACTTTTCCTAATGGATGGAGGATGGAAACATCAGCAAAGAAATCTCTCAGTCAGGAGTTGAATTTTGAGAAAATTGAGAGTACCTCTCACTTATCGCTGTTTGTAACAATCATGATCCACAACACATCATGAGAGTCTGTTTATCGTCTACTGCTACAGTAATGGTTATATCGTGGGGATAACAGTGCATGATAAACCCCATCTAAACAAGCTTCAGACCTGGGAGGCACTATTGCTATAAGAAGATCAGGGATAGGGATATGGTGCCATACAGGTGTTCATCGTGCTGCTTCCACTTTTCAAACGCCCGTGCTCCAAAAAGCTTCGATCATTATCCCTGCACATTTTAGCTCAAAGTACAAATCCTTTGCGCGATGCGTTGAGGTTCTGGAAGAAGTAACGCGTTTTTTTAAAGGTACAACAACTCTATCTCTTCGCATTCTACCTCACGAGATTGCTGTTTCCCTCTTCAGTCAGCATCGTTCCACGTTTTATCGCGCATAGTGCCACAGCATTGCAATCCACGCTGCATACTTTTCCTCCAAAATATCCTAGCTTTGCTTTTTTTTCGTTGAACCAATCGTTTCTTGAACTACGTTCGACGTATCCGACTATTCCGTTAGGCCGAATGCCGTTAGTCCGAAAAGTTTGTAAGTCCAAAAGGGTTATTGGACTGAATGAGTCATTAGGCTGAAAGGGTCACTAGGTCGAAAATGTCTGATAGTACTAATGGGTCTTAGGGCAGAATGGGTTATTAAGTGTTGGCCAAAGTTATTTACATTACCTTGAAGCCAACAAATTTCTTTTGTGCAATATAACTAGAAGGAAAAGCCTTTGTTCAAAAGAAAAAAAAACAATTATAAACAATTGAAACAAAATTTGATATTTTTCACTCTAAATAATTAAATTTTATTTCGGCCTAACGACCCTTTCGGCCTTATAACCTTTCCGAATTGCTCCCGTCTGTAGCAAACATTTTTGATGCCATATCACTGTAAGACCAATGTAATCTTTAATGGATAAAATGTACCCACTTTGAGAGAAACTAGTGTAACTCATAAAAAAAGTAAAGGCCTCTTTAAAGAGTAAACGGCTTGTACGTCAGATCAACGAGTGAATTTTACCCATTATTCGAACCATATTCCGTGAGAAACCGAGTAAAATTCATTCTTTTTCCAAAATGAAAATTCAATTTGTTTTCAATATAATTTTTCGTATAAAAAATAACTACTGAACCAACTTTATAATATGAATAATTTTATTCAATTAAATATTTACAAACAATTACTGTTCAGATGCAGAAGCATAATTTATTCGGTAATGTGAGCTGCTTCTGGTGACGTTGTGCAGCGGAACAGGCAAACGGGATGGAGTTGGCAGCAAAGGCATCCTGTAATATTTAATTGTATGCTAATAATTACCAAATGACAGCAAAAAAAAACTGTAGCTACATTTAACCTATCCGCATTTGTTTCAGTTACGACAGTAACAAACTTGAAATCTAACACTGTTCCATGAACAACTATCACAAAGTTTTCACCCAACAAAAAGTAAATGCAGGGAATATATAACAGGGTATAAAACACTCCTTATTTAAAAAAATGTACCCATTATTTTGACGTTTCCATAGCTATTGTATGTATGGATATTTTCCCAACATTAGAGGATAATCCCATGTTTACAAGGTATAGTTTTGAACACAGCTTCACAATCACCATTACCTTGCTTGCCCCGCGATTGTTTCAGTCCCACAGTGGTCCAGATTCAAAATTTCTTGGCAACATTTACACATTCTCAATATAAGAACAGTTTTGATTATCGCAAGTGTTGTGAAACATGTTTCAGGGTTGCAGACCCTGTTTTGGGCATATTCATATTTTTTTTTTGGTTTTCATAGCACAAATTTCTCACAAAATTGCGGTTTCCATACATTTTGAGGCTCTCAACTTTTTCACAAAACAAATGTTTATGCAGCCGTACGCAAGAGCATTTTTATATAATCGATTCCTTAGATTTTAAAGAGCATTTGAGCAAGATATCTCAGCGTGGGATGGCGGGGAGTGATTTGTACGATATGAAGAAGCTTTTATTATTTTACGTAACTACAATAATAGCTATTAATTAAATTACAAGAAGGACTCGCGATAACAAATCAATAACATTGAGAAAATAACCAATAAAATTCTCATGTGCTCTCTCTCTCTCTCTCTCTCTCTTCTCATTATATTATACAAGCTTCAGCATAGTTGTAGACCATTCAATTTCAAGCAACTTTGCCAAAAAAAAAGTTTTTTTTTGTATCTCTTAACATAGGGTGGTCGAACAAAACTGGTTTTCTGGCTCTAGCGTTTTAGTCAATAAAACACTTTTAGAGCTTTGAAAAATGCGTAATTTGGTGAGTAAAGAAGCTCGCTATCTCCTTCCGTTTGGGAGTTATTGTTGTTTTTCTCACAAAACATGCCTACTTTGATTATGAATATCTCTGATTGGGGTAAACATAAAAAATATCTTTTGACAGCATTCAAAAGACAAAATAAAATTGTATATAATGTCAAAAAACTACAAATGTGTTATTTCTGTAACTCTTATGAAATGCCCTGAAAAACAAAAGCAATTTATCAGAAAAACTTTAGTAACTTTTGAACTAAAATAGATGTAACCAATATTTTTGCATGAAAATTTGCGTTTTATTAAGCATTGCATAGCATAGCATAGACTGGCTGTACATGTCAATGGTTGCACCTCCGTGATTGATCGGAACTGGTAAGAATTGCACTACGATCCAAATGGATAAGGGATGGGAGTTTTCGCTTACTCTCGAAGTGCAATTTTAGCAGATCTAATATTATTGATCAATAACAGCGACGGCCATGTCCTTACAGTCAGTTGAGATGGGGAAGGAATGTTAGGGTGTAATGATTGTTGCTTCTAGAGACCGAGAATACCTCTGCATCTACACATTCACCACGGGAAGGGTGTTTATTAGTGAGGGAGGAAAAGATCTGGGAGTCACCTCTGGTCGGTGATGCGATCCATAGACAAGGGGGGAATATACGACTTATATTTAAAGCTAGTTTTGTATTTTTGTCTCGAGAAGTTTTTGGTAGAAGCTTTAAAAAATACGTCAACATCTATAATGTCGAACAATTCAAGAGATGTTTTTATTAATGACGAAAACTGAAAATTACATGTATATATTTTAAATTATATGAAACAGGAATAATGCCGACACTTGTAGTGACGAACTATACATAGTTTGTTTGAAAATTACATATGAGTATTACTGTGCATTTTGTCTCGATATGGTAGAAGTTTTAAAAAATACGTCAACATTCACAATGTCGAACAATTCAAAAGATATTTTTTAATAATGTCAAAAAGAGAAAAATATATGTATATTGAAATTGTATAAGAAAAAAGCATAATGCCGACACTTATAGTGACGAACCATACAAAGTTTGTTTTAATATTACTTAAAAGTTACGCTTTCAAGAAAATATGTGTTATCACAAGCATGAAACGAACTCACCAGTTGGTAATCCATCCTCGACTGAACACAAAACTGACACTGACAGCAAAACTTCTTGGCGTCCTGAAAACAAACCGTCTTGCTTGTGCCTTCCCAAACACCTGCCCAGCAAAACGCTCCAAAACAGAAAAAAAAAATCTTCGGAGACGAAAACACGCGCGAAACCGTGAGCCAAATCTATCGGACGACGCAAAACGGAACTGTCCTGCTTGGGCTTCACGAAGCACCCTGCATGAAAATTTGCGTTTTCTTAAGTTCTAAAAGTCGTTCACGAGAAATCTCGTGTTTCAACTTAAAACATGTTTGGAAATTGGGTTTTGGCCAGCTTTTTAGAAAACTGGACCATTGTGAGTCCGTATTGTCTTGTTGGTTTTCCGATGCTTGATTTCTTTATGGCTGGCTTCCAGGGCCTGACAACAACCCTCAAATCTTGCTTGTTATCTTTACGTAAAATAGTGTTCTTTGAATGTAACTACAAATCATAATAAAGGATGTTGCTGAAGAGCGCATCCTCATCCTACTATTTTTGGAGCACATCCTTATTTTCACTTTGTAAATCGAGCTGATCCACTGGTGTAATTTGAAATGGAGTGATATAACATTCCCAACAATTAGTTAAACGGAATATGACGAATTTGCATAACAATTCCTTGCAATAATGATTATATCAAACAAAAATTTAGTACGAGTGCAAAGTTGCGTTTTGTTCTGCAAGTTTTTTTCATATTCTTTGATGCGGCGCTCACTCTATCTGTATAAATAAAATGAAATGGTGTTTGCATGCCACGAAATGGCTTACGAACACTAAACCAAGAAATATCATAGAAAATGTTGTAAATAGCATATACTTTTACGATCATCGAATTTCCATTCATAGTATGTGTACTAATCTGCCCATAACTGCATATTTGTAACATTCGACAAAAGTAGGCATTGAGTAAATGGGGTACCAAGTTTGCATTTTATTGCAGTATGGGAGGGAACTGATATTTCAAAAAATCACTAAGAATTCAAAAGTGCTTATTTGAGGCTGAAATTTTGTACAACTCATATCGCTTATTGGGTGAATAGTCAGAAATAAATTCTGATAGAAATTTCGTTGCCACTGCATTATGAGGCTCATGTATAATCTCAATGTGACTGTTATGCGGTTACAATTGCCGATGTGACAAAACAACTTGGTATTTTTTTCGAATTTTCTAGAACAATCTCACAGATTTTATTAAGTGGATCAAAAGTATCTGTCATTTGATGACACTCCCCGGTATTAACTCAAAATTGTCAAAAATGTCGAATGTGACTGTTATGCAGTTATGGGCAGTAATTGTATGCGTACTAATTCAAATTTTAAAAATGTTTTAAAATATATACCCTTTATATTTCCTACCATCCCTATTATAAAAATAGTGTTATGTGTAATTTTCAGCTATTTCGGTGGTGATTTGAATGTGGCCCAAGGACAATGTAGGTTCATATAAAAATTACTATGGAGAAATTTTGGAAATGTTCCATACACGTTAGTACTGTAATGTAAGTTCAAACTTATCCAAAACGTAGTGAAAAAGCATTCTTCAAACCTTATTGAAGGATATAGCTGAAGAAACGAATCTCTTTTGAACAATAAGTTATTTGTTATTTGGGATTTTTGTAGATGTTTGCAGGACTATAATCCCATATGAAGCTAAATAATAGCAAACAAACTCATGTACATCTCTTCTCCTATCCGTCAAACTAAACTGCTCTCGGCAGCAAATCTCTTTAAGAATAAGTTTTCACTGTGGGATGATAAGTATGTACTAACATTCCAGTTCTATCGTTTTTTGGACATTTTTCATAAATTCTTCATAGTAATTTCCATATTAACTTTCTTTCTCATTGGGCAACCTTTAAATCACCACTGAAAAAGCTGAAAATTACACAGAACACTATTTTTACAATAGGGATGGTAATAAATATAAGGGAGAATGGATTTTCAAACATTTTTAGATTTTGAACCGCTCGTGCACCTGTTTGATTTTATGTACAAAATACGTATTAATCAATATGATACCAAATAACGGATAAATACACCGTAAACCGTATATTTACAAAAGTTACCTTAGAGCAGTGTTTCAAGATGGCGCATTAGTTTGATCCACTCTTTGCAAATTTTGGACTTTCGGAGGATTTACTGTGAGTTTTTAAACGTATTTTCCATAAAACCACATAAATTATTGTAGCATAAGCATTAGACTGGCCCAGCTCAGTATGGGAGAAAAATAAAGTTGTATGATTCCACGGGGCACCCCTCAGGATTATTTCTTGGGGTTAGAGGAAGCCTTTCTGAAAAATTCAGCTCATTTGGTCGTTCCATGAGCTGGCGCATTTGAATTGAAGTTAATATGGGATTTTCAGCTCAAACATATGAGCAACAGCACATCATCTACTGTTTGATTCAGGAAAATTAATAATCGCGTTCAATTGAACCCAGAATGTCAAAAACACTACTTGATGTAATAGCGAAGAATATTGTAGAAGATTGTACCATGATCAAAATTAATAAACTTTGTGTTTTAACCATCTGAAGTATATCATGCAATACTGCTTGTATTTCTTCAACATAGCTTGGAGGTAGCCACTAAGCGCATCATAGCCACCTATGACGCTGGGCGAGCTGAGGCACATGTCGCATGCATATAAGTGACTGTACGGGAGTGCTGATCTAAGCCTAACTTTCAACGACTGAAAGAGTAATGAAAATGAGATTAAATCCAGATACAACCTTCTGCAATTATGTTCATTAGGGTACCAACTAGTGTATTTGTCATTCTGGGCTTATTTGAACGCGAACAATTAGTATACGAAACGAAACAGTGACGTAGGATCAATTTTCAATATATTTGAGATGAATATCCCATACAAACTTCAAATCGAATGCGCCAGCTGGTGGAGCAACCAATTGAGTTGAAATTTTGAGAGAGCGTTTCTCTTACCCTAAGGCTCATATCTAGGGAGTGCCCCGTTGAGTTTTACAACTTTTTTGTTGAAGGGCCAGTCTAATAAGCATTGTAAGCACTGTATTTTTTCTAGGATGCCATTCAGAATTCCATTGAAGTTTCGAGACCATTTTGAGTCAGAGTGACGTATATTAAAATTGAAGAACGAAATGTCGAATGTTTATAAACATAAACTTTTAACGGGTGTTCAGTCATACGGCAAAAAAAAAACGAATTCAGCTTAAACAATAAAAACATAATGTTAATTCTTAAAAAAAAAACGTCATTGAATGTTGGAGAAGAAGCCGTAATCATCCGTACGACACAACCTAGTTGCGATGCTCTTACAAGAGCGTTGGACAGATGACCATCTTCCGGATACAATTCCGGACCCTCGTGGTAAAAAAAAAATTACAAAAAAAAATTACAAAGTTTGTACAAAAGAGCATATTTTTCTAAGTATGATAAAATGTAATTACGCTTCAGTATCTAAATTTCATATAACAAATAATTAAATAGATTAACATAAAATATACCGAAGCAGGTTGAAACGGCTGGACTTCCCAAATTGCGAGTCATATCCACTAAACGATCTATGTGCTAGCTCTTCCTTGTGAGCAATACCATAGAGAAAAGTATCACATGTTTCACCTTAAACTTTACCCGTCTGACTGGGTAACAGACGAGGGCAACGACTATGGCGTCGCCCATAAAAAAAACTCAAGCATTCCCATCCACTCGAATGAAATTTTCAGTCTACTTGAATCCAAAAGTATGATTTTCAGAGAGCAACCTAATCACTTCACACCACATACGGACCCGATGCTGAACGTGGTTATACAGTCAGGTCTCCTATTAGATGCTGCCACTCACTATGAGAGACTTTAATATGGGTGAAGTTGATTCCTTGCTGGTAGCAGAAATATAGTATGAACTTATTATTTACCGAATTTCACCTAAATCGATTAGATGGCAACTGAGAAATTGTCATGGACGTAAAGTAAGTGACAGCGTCTAATAGGAGATCTGACTGTCAGTAGATGGTTCACGGGGTATGATGGGTCACCTTTGTTTTAGGCCGTTTAAAAACGATGCAATACAAATCGTCGGAGTAATGCGGTTTCAGGAAGATTAATGATTTTTACAGTAATTCAAGGCTAACATTTGTATTTTTAAAGAAATTCGAAAATGTTCATGTTGAAAACCTCTTGCCTCACTAATCTAAAGATGAAATTAAAAGCTAGACCCCAACAAGGGCGAACCATGAACGATTAAATCACATCGTAAGCTCTCTCTCTCTCTATTGCAGCCACTAATGAAATTAGAACACTTTGAAGGTCTCTGTATGAAAGTCTTGTACCTTGATACCTAACGTAACGCGAAACGGCACAGTGATTCGGTGAAACATGTGCCTAGACCTGTACATGGAAACGAACGAATAAATTGCGACTGCGGAGCCTTTCGCTAGCAAATTTTGTGAATCTTTCATATGCCCAGAGCAGAGTATGTCAACTTTGTCAGAGCACGATGATACAAGAAAGTTACATTTTTGATGTTTAGAAAAGGCATGATTCTATATTTATATATCAAGCATGTGGACTGATTGATTGCGTCACACACGCAGAATATGGAGTATCGGCTTGCGTTCAAATATTTATATTTATATTATTTTCCCACAAAAACTTGATGTAAACATGATAAACAATTTAGTTCAATTACTTACGAGGGTTTTGACAGATGGATGCGATGAAAAACAGCCTATTACGAAGATAAATCTCTTCGCAATAGGCTGTTTTTCATCACGCCAATCTGTCATGAAACGGCCTACTTTCCTGCACAGGATTCAAATCAGTTGCGTAATAGTAGTTTACGGAACAAGTTGCAGAATGGTAATTTTTACAGCATGAGTCAATAAAAAATAATTACGAGTTACGTACAACTTTTTTTTTTGCAATTTCGTAGAAGACCACTTGAGGGTTTCAGAAATTATATCGGAATGCATTCACCATTATTTCACAATTTCTGAAAAATTGTTGTGTAATGATTCATTACGCAACTCAAAACAGCTGCGTAATGAGAAAGCGTTACGTACATCAAAACACTGGTTTCAGTTGCGTAATGACTATTCCCGCACTGCATACTTCAGTGCAGCAAAGTAGGCCGTTTCATGACAGATTGGCGTGATGAAAAACAGCCTATTAAGATGAGAAATTGTAAAAATACTATTATTCAATTTTGACTTTTCACATTTGTAAACTCAAGCCAACTTATAGTTGTTGACAATCATGCGGTTTTATATTGTTCAAAAATAACTATTTTCAACAATATAATCATGTACTTATAGTTATCGTAAATATGTAAATATAGTTGATTTGACCGGAAAAAATATTATGACCAAAGCATATTATTGTAAACTGTAAAATTAGTTGATTTAAGCTAAAACGTATTGCAGTTTAAAATTTATTTTGTCTGCGTCCTTCAATTCGACACTAATGAAAAATTCAAAGTTCAACGTGAATAAATTTGAATGTTTCTCAGAAAAATAAGAAAAATCTTTCGCAGCCTACCACAAACACTAGAGGTTGGGAACGGCTATGCTGGCTGCGCCCGTGAAACGTCGGAAGAGGTCTGAAGATGGCTCTTTACAGCTCTTGCGCACACAATGGGGCGCGTCAACAAGAGGAAGTTATAAAAAGTGCTCTCCTTTTCCCTCGACATACAGACGATAGCCCTACTACACACATAGAAACGTATTCTCGTTTCTGGGTGTCTCTCGTTCGTAAACTGAACTGCTTTATTGCTGTACGAAAAGACGACGATTCGCCGCTTTGGTTTCTCGTTTTCTTGCGTTGAAGGTAGATATTGCTGGTGACTGAGAGCTGTCTTATGATTTTTCTACGCTTGCTTCTTCCCATCGACCGGCGCCATCTTGAATTTCATACTTTATCGTACATAGAGCTCGAATGCCGTTTTGGTTCAGTGGCCCGCGTTTCTTCATGCTCCAGTTAAAATCATCCAAGCTTTGCACCCAAAACGACGACGACGACGACGACGACGACGACGACTACGAGACGATACGAAAACGACACACCCAATCTATGCTATATCGTTAAAAACCGGTGCAATCTTACTAAATATGTATCTGTAAGAAAACGAAAGACAACATAGATCGACTTTTTAACATTTGGTCTCTCTTTCTTTCCATTGCAGGTTAAGATATGGTTTCAGAATCATCGATACAAATGTAAACGGCAAGCGAAGGAAAAGGCAATGGCAGAGCAGAACCAGCATAATCAGGTTAGTATCGGTGCTTAACTTATTTCTTATGGCTTTAACAGAGTTTTATGGCAATGCAGTAGGTACTCTTCTACGCTGGAATAGTTCTGCACTATTGAAACGGGAAACATTTAGTCACGTGCTTTCTAGTCATGAATCATCTTATTTTTCTTCGGGTCGACTTTACGTTCAATATGGGAAAAGCTTGCTTCCCTATATAATAGCATTTTTAGCAATTGATTTTTAATTTTATCGAACCCACAACCCAATATTCGTCACTCAAAGGCTATGATATTTTTTCAGCTTGAAATTTCTAAACTCAGTCATCATACGTAATATTGATTCAGAAAAGTATCACTACTTGCCCTTGCATGCTGAAAGTATGCTGATGCTTTTTCAACTATGTCTGTGCAAAACCAAGTGATTTTCTTCAATTTGCAATCGTGAGACAAATTAACTACAATCATTGATGCCCAGTACTAAGGCTAAGCTGGATTGCTGAGTTCTACGGGCGTTCTTTTTAATCCAATAACTTCCTGGAAGATAATTAGATTTACGTGCGTAATCATCCATAAACTGGAAGGTTATTGATGCAGTACATGCTTATAGTCATTTAAAGAAGTAAATTTGTTCGTAATCTACCCAATACCGAACAAAGTCGAAAAATTGAAAAATCGTTTTTCAATCAAGATGGTGCGTTAGAAGAAAAGAAAACTATTATTGGAGAGTAATGTTGGCGTAGAATAATACATCCTTGAAATATACATGCCTTTTTGAAAAAGTAGAGATGTTCGAAAGTCGTTAAAAAGTTGACGTGTCGTAATTTAAGCCTAATTAGTAATTATTTTGAATATGGAAAAATAGTTTGAATAACGCAAGCATGGCCGAATACAATCATAATTTAAAAGTATGAATGTTTTTTGAATCAAACAAAATATGGACAAATTTTTGCGTCCTAGTTTTGGGCAGCTTAATTTGTTATATGATATCTTTGTAATTTGTGCACCAGCGTCTCAAAATACATTCATTTTCCTTTGATTGCGACAAACTTGCAATAAAACTAAGAAGAATGAACATTCAGAACAACATCGTAAAATGTGTTTTGTTTCATAATAGATGAAAAATGTTTTTGATGGACATCTTGTAAACTATGTAAAACTCAAATTGTTCTTGTAAATGTTGCAAATGCATTAAATTGGCAATGAAAGACTATTTCTGGAGTAAAACCATTCGCTTATGTACAAATTTACAGAAATCCATGTCCATTTTGTGTCCGGTATTGGGAGCCACCATTTATGATTGGCCTATTTGGTAGAATATAATATAAAAATAAAAAGTCAAAATTCATACTTATATTTTGTAATTTATTTTTGTACGCTACAAAAATGATATTTCATTTATCATTAAGGTGAAGATGAATCGAAGCCAAAGTCCAAATTTTCAAAAGCACGGATCTGGAGAACGAAACATCCGTTTGAGCTGAAAACCTAATCGATTGGTCACCACCAGCTAGTGACCGATCGATTTAGTTTTTAGCTTAAACGGATGTTTGGTTCTCCAGATCCGTGCTCTTGAAAACTTGAAGTTCGGCTTCACCTTAATGAGTAGCAAGATCATATAAAACCAATATTTTTTTTAAATTATGAATTTAGTGGCTTAAGTGTCCGGTACTGACGGATCTCCTTCTACACAGGATTTAACCCGTTTTCTCCCAGCAAACGAAGAAAACGGATTGTTTTCGTTTCACTTCATGTTTTTCGAATATTATTGGAATTTTTGGAAATGTCCATAGTTTGGGAGTTATTTCGGTGGGTTACCGCGTCAAGTCGGGTAAAAACGACTCAAATAGAATTGGAGAAACGAGATTGTGTCTTAGTTTGTATTTTTTATGACCAATAGAAGCAAAATGATGTATATGTATGGTGGTGCTAGACGAATATGGCATGTGAAGGAACACGTTTAGAATGGAAAGCAAAGTTGTCTGTGAGTAAGATAATGAGACAATGAATGAACAAGAAAAAGAAAATAAATGAGTTAGTGAGTTTATGAAAGTTAGTAAAGATGATAAATTGCTTTATCGACCTTTTCAACGGACTAGGCTGAGACACATCGGTAATTTCAAGATTGTTCTGAGGAGTAAAAATTTAACTCAGATTTCACATCACAAATTTTTACACAATCTGAACGAAAGAACATCGAAAAATACTACTTTGTTCTATACGAAATACTCCTGAAACGTCATTCTTTTGACTTGCTTTGCAATATCATCATGTTTCATATGTGCAAACTATGTTTTAGATCCGCCAAGATAGTGACCGCTTCCCCGGAGAGCAATTCGGTATGTGACAAGTCATCGTAATCCGCTTGAATTATCCTTTTTAGGACTTGATTTGCTAATTCGTTTGATTTGTCTGAAGCTTCAGAACGACCAATTTAGTGGCCTCGGAAAATTGGGTAATCGGAACATGTGGCCATGTTTTGCAAAAACGCTCTACTTCTCGTTCTTTAGACTTGTTTCAGAGGCCGCAAACCATTTTATGGGATTCGATATTAAAGTGGATACTGAATCTTCAAGTAGGGTTACACCAGTACTCTCCACGAACAGTCCGGCACTACAGAAATTCCGAATCGAAGAACGTTGTACCAAGAATCAGAAGAGTTTTGCGAACGACCCTAAAAATTTGACGAAATTTATTTAAGAAATAAAGTCTCGATAAATGAATTTTCAGAATACAAAGACGTAGAACAGGTTGCGTTCTACATCAAAAAGATTTTCAAAAGTCACAGACTATAATATACTGCGTACTCAATATTTTGTTCGAGACAAGCGCTTTGAATTCTATAGTGTGACAGTTATGCGTAGAAATGGAGTAGATGGAAAGTCATGCGCAAGGATGTAAATCTAGTGATCATGACAAAATCCATGATGCATCGCGGTTGTTCTTTAGACTGCGATCATAGCAACAACGATTAACCTTTTGTCGAATTATTAACCTTTTATGAATCTAAAATTATTTTAGCATGGGCTGCGCAAAAATAATAGCGCGCAGACGGCACGCTTCGAGTTGATCGCTAGTTGTAACAACATCCGGTAAAATCTTTGTCCACAGTACATCATATATCAGTACAACGCGCGCGCAGTCAGGTTTTCGAATCTTGTTGCTGCAAGAGCAACGGCCCTCTTAGACCGTTCAAATACTGTGTTGTTTGTCGCTACAGAGCCGATTTTTTTCCATCCTTGGCCACGATTACTTGTCGTTTGTCATTACCGTAAAATGGGTTACCGTAATCCGCGGGTAACATTGATCAACTGGTATTGTGCTCTGCAAAATAAATCCACGTAATGCGATTATCTGAAAATGTCGATATACTGTCGTAGTGATAATGAAAATCACCAAATGTTTCAGATTTAGCAAATTTGAAACATTTGTGTCCTTGAAGGACGAAAAATCCAAGCCTACTTGAATTTTGACGTTGCGTTTGAATTGCGCGCATATCTTCCGCCGCTGGATGTGGATTTAATATAAGCGCCGCAATAACATTGATCAGAACGACTCATCTCGTAAAATGTTCGAATCATCATTTATTCATAGAACATTTTCAAAGCTAGATAGCGCTTTGGTCTCTTGTATTAATGAGCTAATAAGAATTACGGTATCTTTGATAAAGCGGGTAAATTTGATAGTGCGAGATCCATATCATACTAAACGAAATATCATAATTTCTGTGAATCAGTTAAGTAAATTAAAGCAAAAGTAAAGATTATTAGTATGACACTTCATGCCAGAGCGTTGCGTTGGGATAATGAACATTCGAAATATTGGAAATTGAGAAGATTTTAGCATTTATAAAACGCTTACAAACAATCTGTTCTACGATCATTATTTGATGAAGTTTTAAATAGTTCGTCACTTATGGCTGACAGCCTAGCTCTAGTAGAACTTGAATTTGATTTCAAATCTCAAAATGCATTTTTACAAATTGAGTCTCAATTATTGAGGCCATTTTTGTAATCCAAGGCAGAAATTCCTATATAACGTTAAGGTGAAACATCTCGGAATCCAAATATGACCGGCACAATAGTCGACTTGTGCCCCTACTCACGTTTGTAAAGGCACTAAACTGGAGAAATATTTGCCAAACGTTTCTGATCTTCTTATGTTAAGCTTTCTGCAGTGAACAAAGACAAAATAAAAAGTGCACTGCTGTTGGATGTTTTCTTCACGAGATTTGTGCATTTGAAGTTTAGTGCAATCTTATAAGTTGATTCCAAACTTTTTCATTTTAAACGCCTAGAGGTTGCACCCTATATACCGTTCTCATTCGATTGAGTCCGAAATATACTTCCTTCTGTTTCTTTTTTTTCTGTTCGGGATGAACCACTGCGACCAGTTTTCTTTGATCTTTTGTGGTATACCCGTGTCCTTTGTTTAGTGCATGTCGTTCTACTCCATTACTATTGAGAAATAATGAAGTAGTCGTTTTTTATACAAATATCATTCTTTACCATTTTGCATAGAGCCTCTTTAGAAAAAGATACCGCTATTTATACCTTTTGGAGAAAACAGTTTATCACCATTAAACTCTCAAAAGCGCGCCCCTTAATCAGGTTCGGCCACTAAGCTGGTTGAATGATACTGATTTTGACCATGCATCGGTACTCTAGCGTATCAAATTATTGCTTCTACTTATAAGGTTCAAAGTCGTTTTTTGAAACTGTGAACATGTTTCCCATGAAACATTTAGATTCCTTGAAACAAAAAGCTTATTTTAGAAGTTAAGAGGTCTGCTACTCCACTGATTCGGAATCGTTTCCCTCTTAGATATCGAAAGATAAACTCTTGAACTCGGAAAGGAATTGTCTAATGAGTTGAAACCAACCTCAGATGCTGATTGAGCAATTTTTTCACTTCGACCTCCTCATTATCTAGGACAAATAGGTGGGTCTTAGTGCCTTGTTACTCTCTTATACTCTTCCGACCCTAACTTATAAGTATTCACAAGAACAGATACAACAAGAGTATAATATGGTAGATCTTACCCCGTAACGCACCTCGAAAAGGTGATCTACCCGCGTTACGGGCAGAAAATACTTATTTATTTTAAAAACAATTGTTTTAAGCTCAGCTCAATGTCTACACATGAAAATCAATCGATATTTATTCAGGAATAAACTGCAATTGATAACTAAGATATCAGTACTTACTTATTTTAAGATTATAATATGAAACATATTGAAACATAATGCAGAAATAATAATGTTTTCTCTCAAAAATAACTATTTGATTTATCCCGTTTTACGTTACTAGGAAACACTCCTCCCATCTTGATGAAGTTGTTAAAACAAACTTTATACCATATTTAAAGAACAACACAGATGAAGAGCGATTGAAGGGTATCGCGCTTGCTAATGTATTGTAATTCTGTTTAAGCCATTTCTATTATGCGTGTCAAATATACTTCAAATTCTTCAACTCGTTTTTTTTTTTGTAACATACCCTTTCAAAAAGTAATACCTTCACATTGTCACTCTTTGGTAGGAACAATGGAAATTCGCGATTAAATTGTTGAAATTTCGCGCCTGCCATCAGCGATAAAATCAAAATTTCCCAAGCTTATGGTCATGTTTTACACAAAAATGTATGATAATAAATATGTCAACTATTTTGTGGAATAACTATACGTCTAGTACACGAAACTGAAGACGGTGTTACAGTTAAGATCAAAATATGCGTATCTGTCAAAGGATACAAACCCTAGTGGAATAAATTTTATATTACTCTCAACTCAACATAACTCGATATTGAAGGGGCCATCGAGTTAGGGAGGTATCGAGTTATAGAACACGAAACAAGTGCAAATGCGATCCAAGGGACCATCGAGGTATCCACGAAAACCAACTTTCATTATGGTTCTCTAACTCGATTTCGAGAGACGGAATATCGAGTAAGGGAGAGTTAACTGTACTAAATTTGATTTTTATTTACTCAAAAATTTATGTTTTCATAGATAATATCATTCAAATGTTTTAGGTTTTGCAGAATTTGACAAATACAGTCGACTCTCACCATCTCGATGTTGTATATCTCAAAACCTCTCCCAATGTGGATGATTTTTCAGTCCCTTCACATTTTAACTCTCCACATTTAGATATCCTCTTCTCTCGATATCTCCCTATCTCGATGTGTTTTTCATTCCCGATTTTCTCTCCATATGTCGATATGCCCATTATCAAAGGTCAACACTAGATATAGAATTCAAAAAATGTTGCCAGGACGAAATAACGTCTGTTTGTTTTCTGTAGAGTGTCCATTTCCCGACCATTTTGCTCGTCCCGAGATTCGGGACAAAAATCTATGCTTGTCCCGGGAAATCCCGAGATCCCGGGATTTATCAAATTTTCAATAAAACTTTAACAAATACAAATTTAACAATACATTTTTTTCCAATGAAATAAACAGATAATATAACTTTTCAAAATAATATGTTAATTATAGCAAATCACATTTCAGATAAGACTTTCTTATTCTGATGAAGTAACCTAACAAAAATAAAACCTTGGCTTGACTAATTACGGGTTGGCTATGGATTTTTTTGAAATTCTCTATAACATTTATGAATGGAAGCATGAAAAAAACCTAAGTCATAATTGTAAAGCAATTTGCTTCAAACATTTGAAAAGTCATAAAAACTTTAGAACAAAAGAAACGACTAAAGATCATTGAAGGTATTGTTACAATACTCATGATCATGCTAAAAGTTAATTATTGAAAATTATTGAAGTTTACTGCCGTGAATCACAAGTCAGTCCCATCTGCATTTTGGTCAAAATTGAGTTGATATCAGTTTTCATCATATCTTCTAATGATCTTTCAGTTGCACCAACGAGAAATCATTTTTTTTTCAGAAAAATTAGGAAAAAAACACCAAGTCGAATTGTCCCATAATGAAAAGTAAACGCATGTGAGTCCCACTGCAGATTTCCGCATCGTGTAATACAAAAATGAATCGTTATTTGGTCATCTTAATATTTTTCTTGGAAAGGTAACGAAGTGAAAAGCAAATTATGAAAGTTTCATTGAGATCGAAACATG
The DNA here is from genome assembly GCF_002204515.2 of Aedes aegypti. Lineage (NCBI taxonomy): Eukaryota > Metazoa > Arthropoda > Insecta > Diptera > Culicidae > Aedes > Aedes aegypti. Next base: position 203,420,683 of record NC_035107.1, read on the forward strand.
TTCCAAAATCCTGGATTTTTTTTAATATTTGTATGGAAAACGAGATTGAAAACTTCTCAGTCAATATTCTCATTGCCTACTTCTTACAGATGGTACTGACCTGCAATTTGCGACAGTTTAGGTGTAGGGTTTTGTTCTACTTCGTCGTAAGAGCTACTATTCGTCGTATCAAACTTAACATGTTCCACTACGGCGGATATTCCAACTTACCTGCAACATAGATTCATTTTCCAAATGTAATTTTGTGAAAGCTTTTATGATTCGTCCACCTGTACACCAAAAATGCAATAAAACTACTGTATTTCTATAAATAACTTCAGTTTAATTATCCACTTTACACTTTTTCACCGAAATCGCATGGACGAACACGATTTGAGATAAATGCTTAGTGATCGACATCAGTCACACCACTTTCCAACACAAGTTTCTTCCCGCCCCCCTGTGTGACTTACATCGCCGGGCACTTGTTTTCACTATGGAAAACCTTCGTACTTCTTCACTGAAGGATTTCATGCCAATCACACGCCGTAAAGCTTCAATAAATCCCCAAATTTTACGAAATTTCCTCAACCGCCACGTATAATTGAGAATGTAAACAATGTTCAATCCGTCGTACTGAGAAAAAAATTTTGTGCGCATCAATGTGTGCGCGACGCTCGACGTAAAAATACGGTTCCTTTGATTGTGTTGTTTTCGTTGTACTGTGAGCAAATGCCAGAATTGTACGGTCAAAAGAAATTGTGTTCATATGTTTGGGCTGAATTTTGATGAGGAACAATTAATTTTAAAGGAAATTAGTATATTCCATCATGCTGAAGGAATGGAGGGAGATGCCCGTAGATCTATATTTTCTAGTAAAACATTTTATTATAGCGTTGATGTATTGTGTTTTAACCACTCAATACATCAAAGTGAGCCGTAAGTTGTGAGACGAATCTGGAAACTGATTGCGACGAAGTTAAAAACGATACGACGGATTGAGAATACGGTAAGATGCATTTTCTTTGCATTATTTCCAAAAAGAGATCAAGATTTATCAAAATGTTATTGTACAATGCTAAAGCCGTTTTGAGAAAGAATTGTTTGGCATCGGTTTGTATCAGCATCATTCACTGCAATACTGGAAAAATTGCAGTTCTCACTGATCAATGCTTAATACGATGGATACTAGCACATCACCCTACTTTCAAATTTGTTATCTCAGCATAGGCTTAAAAACATGGCTAACGTTGAAAAGAAAAGCATGAAACTAAACTAGACAAAAACGAATATGTATTTCTTACTTTGTAAATTGATCTTTTCATGAAAATAATTTCTCTTTTATGCTCTTTTTCACTATGCTTTTCTAGTTTATTAAATAAGGTTGATAGGGAGGAAAAATGTCATTGTTTTTATTGATATTTAGTGGTTTTCAACAAATTCTACGTGCATTTCGGGAATCTCGGGATTCCCGGGATGTCAGAAATAAAATCCCGGGAAACGGGAAATTCAGAAATTTGTCAAATCCCGAGATTTTTCGTCCCGGGTTGTCCCGAGAAGAGCACTCTAGTCTTCTGGTTACGGAGTGATGTTCAATCTAGTATTCATTAGAAAATTGTTCTACGTCTCGATCTCTCTCTATCTCTATGGTCCCTCCGATATCGAGATGTGGAGAGTCGACTGTATCAGTTTTCGTTTTTAAATTCATGTTAGTTAGTGTAATACCAAATCAACGAGACAGGCAAGCCAAAAACATTTAAGTTTAAACAAACGATAATGAATTTCCATTGAAGTTTCGCTTCATTGGGTTCTTTTCATTTCTATATTTGTCCATTTCCTTCAGGCTACCTGAAGCCGGTTCCCGATAACTTCTGGTTATCACTTCTTTTCCTTCTCCGGGTCACACAGCAGACAATATTATTTCTTGGATAATATGAAAATGATATGATTGTTCGATCTGTAACCAATGCGGATTCACCAGTCGAGGACTGAAAGCCTCATTGATAAAGACAGTACCGTCGATGGGGGTGACAATGGGTCTAGGGGGTGAGATTGGGTCAAAACGGAAAAACATGATTTAAGAAATATTTTAGCAAATAATGCTTATATTACTAAAATTTATAATTTATTTGTTAGAGAATACATTATTACACATGATTAATCACAATTTACATTTTTGTAGTAGTTTTTGTTTAATATATCAACAAACTTGTATGTTGAAACTAGAGAAAATTTACATCATAAAATTTCTCCTGTGCAAAGTATCACACATGTACTTTAACCCTTATTGTTATAGTAGTGGAAGATTGAAAGTCTTTCCAATACACTTCACTGGAATCATAAGTCTCCATTTTTGTCGTTTTACGGGGCCATGCGTACTCTTTCACCATTAAGATTTATGCATTCTTTCTTAATACAGAATCTTGCTTAAACCATCCACCAAGTCTATTTAAGGAATCCGTGCATTGAATAACAATGCAACGCATTTTGACAACTTCTCAAACCACCAACTGTTTTTCGAGCGCAGCAACAGCGTAAAATTGTATCAACTGTTTTTTTTTCTCATATTTTATTATTTATTAGTATTTTCATATTCTAGAAACATCTCGCGGATGTAAAAATGAGTTTGATCGCTGAAATACCAGGATTATGACGGAGTAGTGTTTGTTCCGTTGAATCTGTTGCATGCTCCTTTGAGAGCGAGCGGCGGAATCCGGATCAATTGTGTCCAATTCGCGTTTTTCGGAAGAAAAAAACGAAAACAAAGTGTGCGAGTGAAAAAAAAAATCGACGCGTCAGTAGTGTTTGATCCGTTGAATATGTTACATGCTCCTTTGTGGGTGAGCGACGGAATCCGGATCGTGTCCGGTTCGCATAGTAACCGCACTATCGGTATCGATCATTCATGTATATGTTCACGTATTCATTTAAAAATACATCTTTATCGTTTACCAAAACGAATCCTTTCCCATATCCAAACTCCCAGTGTTTTCTTGTGGAAGTGCAGAGGACTCCTCGGCTTCCATAAAGCAAGAAACACGTCAACATTTCCCTCCCATTCCCAAATTGACCTGCATTCGGACGCAGCCGGCGCCGGTATTGTTTGTTATAATAATGAGAGCACCAGTACTTACACATTGAAGATGCTACTGATCCTGAGTAGCATCTGTTGGTTCCCTGTGTAAGTACAGCTGTTCTTGCAATAACGGAGTAGCAACTGCGGGCGGTCAATCATGCTCATGCTCATGCTCATGCTCATGAAATACCAGGATTATGACGATCTTTTGATCGTGGAATATCGCACCGAAATTTAACTATTTGCGAAGGTTTAAATTAATCACTGTTTCTGTACATCTTTGGAGAAACTGAATAGGCTTTATAACAATGGGGATGAGACTTTGAAGACATTTGAAGAAAAAAAAACAAGAAAATTTATGTAAACTCGGCAATAAATGCTGGGTTTTAAGAATATTTTTCCTCATATCTCTTCATTTTTTTCTCTATCTACTGAATTCGGGTCTCCTGGATCTAAAAATAATGTCAAAATCCTTACAACTCGAGTATTTGATCATTTTATTGGAAAATTAAACTTTGAAATTCTGCCTAATACCCAAATTGCCAACGAAACATTCAGCATCTTTGGGAGGAAATGTTTTTTGGCACCGACCTGACCAAATTCGCCCCAGTGATCAATTTGTCACTGGATTACGTTACGCAGATTTCGCCTCACAATCAGGACAGTTTTTTGCTGGGTATAAGTAGGTGCCCAGTCAATTATGCTTTCCTATCTCTCAGCTTTCGTAAGGACGTATCTAGGACAAATTTCAACCTCTGTTTTTGAAAACGAACTGGAAGGAGGCAATCCTCATACAGCAGTCTAGGGTTATACCCTTTACGAATTTGTGTTTAATGCTAATGCTAATATGAAATGACAATAACTAGGTATTACATTCTGCATTGTTTTAACTTGTTTTCTAACTAGAAGGATGGTTCACAAAAAGTATATTGAAATAAACAATAGATAAAGCCATTTGAATATCGGTCCTCGAACCTCCTTAGTCATCACGCTGGAACACTCACTAATGCAGTTCTCGTTTTTCATCCAGTCAGCCAGCTCACCACGACGTGTGGCCGTACCAGTACTAGTTAAAGATGGCAAGCCGTGTTCCGGCGGCTCTAATACCAGCGCTTCTGCTCAACAGCAGCAACAACAGCAGCAGCAGGGTGGCCAACAGCAGCAGCAAATCAGCGGCAGCAATAATTCCCTAACGTCCAGCGGTGGCGGCGGAAGTGGCGGTGGTGGAGGCGGAGGAGGTGGCGGCGGAGGTGGTGGCTCCTCGGTGGTCCTAACCAGCGATTCCAACCAAACCCACTCACCGGACACGCCCACCACTACGCTCCTATCGTCGTACCAGGGCAGTCACAACGTGACCGGCCAGATGCTGCAGCAGCCGTGCAATAACAGTCTCATGTCCAACAGCCTAGCCATGGCGTACCGGAACCAGAACAACTTCATGGCCAACAGTCATCAACAGCAGTGCGGAAGCTACCTGCCGCTGCAAACCCGAGCCTGGTAATATTAGGTGATATGTTAGGTTTTTACTCTTCTTGTTTTAGCCGTTCGCCTCCCGAGAAGTAGTTTTGGTTTTATCGGGGTTTCAAACAGTACTACAACAAAACCAAAACCGCTTCTCGTGCGATCGCATAAAGGGTGTTCTATCATTCTTTTGTTCTCCTTGAAATCCACGCGAGGCAAAAGACAAACGCTGTTAGCCCTCAAGATAGCTCGTTCTACTTAATTTTATATTAAATTAATATATATCTTAGCTAAGCTGTAGGTTTGGTTTTCCCGCGGGAGGGAGAAACGAATTACTTACGATACAGAAAGGAAAATAATCAAACTGTAAATATACACACATAAAACTAACTAGCCAATAAGGCGACTCGAGTGCATCTGGGTTGGGCGCCATCCTGTTGACCGTGTGGGTCAGGTGGCCAACTCCGCGTAGCCAATCGAAGGAGACGGCGAAGAAGTTTCAGAAGTGGGAATAACAATGGATTTGAACTTTAAGTACAATTGTTACTGCTTAGTGATCGTGTAAAAAGGAAGAAAATCAACACTTGTCAAACACCAACCGGCCGCGTACATCGACGAAATTGCAATAAGTAAATAATGTTGTATTTATTGATCGATTTAGTTTTAATTTTCCATTGAAAAAAAGTTTCTTGCTTAAAGGGTTTGGTTCATTTTTCAAATGTTTTTGGAATCGACATTCATCATGAAGGGTAATGAAATTTTAAATGAGAGTTAAAATAATTAAATGAATTGTTTTTTTTTTTGGCTAGAATACTTTGTCGTTGCACTCATTTAAAAAACATTGACCAAAAATAATTAGTGTTTAAAGAAATAATGTTAGTACTGATTCTTTTTCGTCAGTGATTTTATAAGAGTGCAACAACAACAAATACTCTATTTAACAGACCTACAGAGGGATTTATCCATTGATATGTGTGCACATCTCTGGTAGACACAGTGTTCCTTCTTCATAAGCACGAAGGTCTCCTTCTCGGTGTCCAGCCATTTGACCGAATGCCATTTTTTTTTCTCTGGCGCTCTAAATCAAACCAATAATTTCGATGGTATCATGTGCAGTGCCCATCATCTCTTGTCCTATTCCATGTTTTTTATACTAATAAACTTTCAAAGACTGTGAACATCGTTGTTTCCATAGGTTTCTCTTCATTCAACATTTGTTCAACTATTGGACATTAGATTTTATTACTTTTTTGCTAGTACGACAATTTTTAAAAAAAAACCTCGTAGACAGTCGCAGTTACTTCAATTCGTGTTAGTGCCTCAGGAATAACACGCAGAAGACTCCACGATTCTAAATGACTGACGACGATCTACATGCATTATTAGATCATCGTCGCGATAAATGATCGCACAATGCATGGCAACTTATAAACGAGATATCTTTGATGAAATATCGAAGATAAGAGATTTGGTCATCCCATCTTCTGCATTTCATAGCAATTTTTCTGAAATATTTCTTTAAAAGACAATCTGATTCGATTTCTGGTTGCTTGGGTAGTTAGAAAAACCGTTAAAACATTAAGTCAGTTATAAAAAGTTCGCCTGCTTTCAACGTCACAAAGAATTTCAAGATCATTCGATAAACGAACCACATCCTTCTTTCATTGTTACACAAAAAAAGCCAAACTTTGGATTTCAATCAAATTGAGCTTCCCACTCACAAAAAAAAATGACATCGATGAAAATTAGTAGACACACACCAATCATGAAACCAACGCAGCGCACCGACAAAAATTATCTCAATTTAATTAAAGTGTAAATAGCTTTGAGTCCGTCAGTGCGCCCGTGAAGAGTGGCATCGAACCAAACCCCCCAAATCCAGGAACGAAAAAAAAACGAAATTAAATCCGATGGCCGCAAAATTTAAAATTAATTCGACCCCATCAGGCAGAAAACAGATTGGTTAGCGCCATCGGTAATGTTTGCCAACGAGACTGCGACAAAAGTCCGAACTCCGATTGCTGCGGCTCATTTGTACATATAGGCACCAATTTTTCTAGTGGTTTTCTTTCTGCGCAGCAGCTGAATTGGCAGAATAAGCGAATGGAAATAATTAAAAAAAAACGAATATTTATCCCGTCACAACCACCCACCCGCATACCTTCTTACTCATATGTGAATTTGCATACACACTACGCTCACAAACACACAAGACCATTCCGGATCAGTACGATTGAATAATGTCACTTAACAAACAAACTGCTGCAAATGCAAATAAGCGAAACGCAAGTGTAATAAACAATTCCAATGATATAAAAAAATACAAAGGGATAGTGAAAGAAGAAGACATTTTTGTCCGATCAGAGGTATCAGAAAATTTTAATAAACGAGAAGAAAAAAAAACAAAGACACGATAAATCAAACAAAGTAAGAAAGTTATTTAATTGATTTAATATCTATAAGATGAAATAAAGTAGTGAAAATAAATGACAGGAATCATTGGTATAACAACTTGCAGCAAAACATCCAGTTAAGGAGCAAACAACTCGACACTAATTGAATCCGCCACGACGTGAAATGCGTCAAGGTGGCCAAGTTTGTATTAAATTTGAAAGAATATAGAATGTGGTACTTCGAAAAATGGCGAAAAGAAATGAAATAAATATCAATATGAAAATTTAAACCTGACTATTACTAATTTGTTGAGAAATATCGGGCAAAGCAGTATTTAAATGGCATCCTCAAAACAACTGTCCTTTCTTGCTATAGGCGGTTCTCTGAGTAAGTATATTTCAAAATTTCTTTGCTTACATAAACTGTTATTCACTTATTTATCACTCGTTAACGGGAAAACATCTAGGAGCCGATATACAACTAGTTGCAGAACTTGATTTGTACAGCACTCGTCGTAATTATCCTAAATCCTAAATTTACGACTCGTGCTGTAAAAATCATCATTCGGCAACTTTTTTCCTACTACACCCGCTCAAAATTCAAGAAATACAATGAATGCACATATTATTGTAAATTTTGCACCAACGTGACGATTTGTAATCGTCGCCAAAATCATCGCCAGCCAACCAGCCGCTGCGAATTTGACGTTTGACCAGTCTTACAATAGAGATATTAGATTTAGAACGCTAGAAGCGCTGTGTTTCCGATACGTTGGGTGTGATGGTGATAAATCAACCACAGTAGCCTTGATTTTTATTGGCGCAATCCAACGGTACGCAAAGTGTCCAATCGATTTTTTTTGGTTTTAATTTGTGTGTTGGCGCGGGAAAAGAAATAAAATGACCTCTGTCCCCGGAACAACTGCTGTTCAATACACTCCATTGGCTGCAATTTGAATTATATGGAAGCTTTTGTGTGTCCCACGAATGCATGCGATACGCACCATCCCTTCATTTCATTTATTTAGTTAACATTTAAACAGATAACACTGAATCATCAATTTCACCCCACAATATTCGGTTCGTGGCCGCATCTCTCCATCCTCGCTTCTGCCCCACGCTCGCCAAATCGATACGCACTTGATCCGCCCACCTAGCTCGCTGCGCTCCACGCCTTCTTGTACCAACCGGATCCGAAGCGAACACCATCTTTGCAGGGTTGCTGTCCGGCATTCTTGCAACCCGCCCAGCCCATCGTATACTTCCAGCTTTGGCCACCTTCAGGAGAGAGTTGGGCGAGCTCGTGGTTCATCCTTCGCCGCCACAAACCGTTTTCCTGCACACCGCCAAAGATCGTCCTAAGCACCCGACGTTCGAAGACTCCAAGTGCTTGCATTCATGCCCGTAGAGGACTACCGGCCTTATGAGCGTTTTGTACATGATACATTTGGTGCGGGTTTTTTGACCGCAGCTTCTTGTGGAGGCCATAGTAGGCCCGACTTCCACTGACGATGCGCCTCCGTATTTCACGGCTAACGTTATTGTCAGCCGTCAGCAAGGATCCAAGGTAGACGAACTCGTCGACCAACTCGAACGTATCCCCGACAGCACCAACACACGGTACACAGTAAAAGTCAAAAGAACAAAAGAATTTATGGCACGTACAGAGGCTCATGTGCAAAAGATTCTGCAATAAATAGCTTATTGAACCTGGTGCGCAATGGTGTTGCATGAATCAAACAAGAGAATGATATGCAAGAAGTTTTATTCTGAGTGTAGGAGGTGATACTTCGCAGAAGCTAGGGTAGATGCACCAATAGTGGAGGTACTAAGCTCGATTGAACTTCATATAATCGCCTTAATTCAAGTAGCGCATTTAATGCACATGTGAATGTTAACGGGAAGTAACGACCATTGACTTAATGAAAAGAAATGATTTCATCGTAGTAATCCACGGCATGTCAGTGAAAAGTAATACCTCCACTATTGGTACAATGTTCCTTTAGTTGAGGTATATTTTTAATTTGTGTTCCTATAGTTGCGGTTTCCGTGGTTTTCTTATGGGATCCTCCACCATAGGAACACTTTACCGCAACTATTGGTACAAGCAAGAAAAGTTTTAGCAATTTTAGTGATATTTCATCAGTTTCAAAGCAATTTGGATGCTCTTTTTAACTATTCCGTGTATCAACAAGCCAATACGTTGATTGGCATTGTCAGTGTTGTGGCTAATGTAATAAAATCAGTGAAAACGACATTACCGCAACTATAGGAACACCCACAACTAAAAGAACACTTACCTTAGTCATAGAACAAATGAAAATGCAATCCACGGAATGTCCTTTCACGGTTTGTCGTTTTGGTCATACGATACTGTTTTTGTCGGAACACGGTTGGATGAGTTTGTCACCTTGACGTTGTCCCCCGTGCTTTATCGGTGAAGTTGTGATTGTTTTGCCAATCACACGAATCATGTCCAGAAATATCTCATTATGCTTCTTCTTCTTTCTGGCATTACGTCCCAAATGGGACAAAGCCTGCTTCTCAGATCATAAGTCTTCTTATGAGCACTTCCACAGTTATTAACTGAGAGCTTTCTTTGTCGATTGACCATTTTTGCATGTGTATATCGTGTGGCAGGTACGAAGATACTCTATGCCCTGGGAATCGAGAAAATTTCCTTCACGAAAAGATCCTCGACCAATGGGATTCGAACCCACGACCCTCAGCAAGCTGAATAGCTGCGCGTTTACCGCTACGGCTATCTGGGCCCCTATGCACTGACTCTTATTACCTATAGGGTAGAAGCAAAGACACACCGGTTTTGGCCATACGCCAGTTGTAGCCATAGTGGATTATACACCGTTTTACATAGCCAGTCAGCATTTAACCGCCTAAATTCAAGAAGCACAATTATTGTACATGTTAATGTTGTGACGGGAAGTAACGACCATTGGCTTAATGAGAAAAAATATTTCATCGCAGTAATCCACGGCATGTCAGTGAAAAATAATACCTCCACTATTGGTACGTTCCTATAGTTGCGGTATTCGATGTTTTCTTATGGGACCCTCCACTATAGGAACACTTCACCGCAACTATTGGTACAAGTAAGAAAAGTTTTAGAAACTTTAGTGATATTTCATCAGTTTTAAAGCAATTTGGACAGTCTTTTCAACTATTCCGTGTATCAGATGTATAAGATATTGATGAAGATTTTTTTGAAGATTAGTTGTTTCTTTATTGAAGCTTAATCTTAAACTGACTAGAGTACAGAAATTGGAAGGTTTATATAGCAGTTAAAATCAACAACCGGCTGGTTGCTAGGTGGCAACAGATCTCCTCGTAGTCATCGAATGGATACTTCAGCAATTGATGACTCCTACGCTTGATAACTCCTAGCTCTGCTACCAGACATTCATAGAGGACTGCCCCAAGCTTTTTGATGACTCTCGCTCGCATCCATAATGGTTTCTTGGGGTTTCGGTAGTCTCTGGCATACACGGTTTCTCGTACTTCGAAATTCACATTCTTTTTCTTGACGTTGTATTCTTCAAAAGCCTCACGTTGTCGTCGTTCAGGATCTGCCTTCAGCTTATCGAACCGGATTCTCATCAAAATGTAAGATATTGATGAAGATTTGTTTGCGGTCCACCAGTGAACGAGTTTCAGCTTCGATGAAATTCAGAAAACTTGCTTATTCGTCCTCGTCTTCGTGTTCTGCACACTTGTCGCTTCCGGTGGGATACCGAGACAAATAATCTGCGGGAACATTTTGAACTCCTTTCACGTGTTGAATATCGTAATCATAACCTGATAGGAACGCCGCCCAACGTTGAAGCCGACCAGCTGCCGTCTCCGGGACACCTTTGGGGCTGTATAGACCGGTCAATGGCTTGTGGTCTGTCATCAGCACAAAATGCCGGCCTTGCAAATAATTGTTGAATTTGTTGATTCCGTAATAAATGGCCAGTGCTTCCTTGTCGATTACCGAGTAATTAGTTTCATGCTTCTTATAGATCCTGGACGCAAATGAGATGGGACGCTCGCTTTTGTCCGGGGACTCGTGAACAATCACTGCTCCAATTCCTTCGTTCGAAGCGTCACAATAAAGCTTGACTGGGAGTTTCGGATCGTAGTGGACAAGTACTGTATCTTCAGAAAGAAGTTTCTTCGCCATCTCGAAAGCCTTCTGTCGGTTCTTCGTCCACACAAACTTGACGTCGTCCTTCAATAGCTCGTAAAACGGCTTCAAACACTGGGCCAAACTTGGGCAAAATTTGGCATAATAGTTGGGCAGGCCAACAAACGCTCGAACCTTCTTGACATCCGTCGGTGATTTGACATCCATAATTGCTTTCACCTTCTCAGGATCCTTGTGTAAGCCATTCTGATCGATAACGTGACCAAGATAACCAACTTCATGAACACTTCGTTTTGTTCAGCAGGAATCCGCCCTCCTTGAGCCGGGTCAGTACGGCATCCAGATTCGCCAAGTGCTCCATAATGGTCCGGCCTGACACCATTATATCGTCCAGAAGTCCAGATAAATTACTGTCCCACGGCACCCCTGAAGAACTTTCTCCAATGTCGCTTGAAAAATGGAACACGCTGGCTTCGTTCCGAACGGAAGTCGATTCATCCAGTAGACACCCCTGTGCGTGCTCCAGGCCAACAGCTTCTTTGTATCATCATCCACCTCTAGCTGATAATACGCGTTCTTCAGGTCGAGCTTTGAAAAATACTTGCCTCCCTGAAGCGCCGCAAAAATTTCCTCGATCACAGGAAACGGATGATGATCGTCCAGCAGGAATGGGTTGACCGTGATGTGATAATCTGCACATAGTCGTATCGACGAATCCTTTTTGAGAACGGGGACAAGTGGTGTACCCCATTCGGCCTCTGACGATGGTGCTTTCGAAATGATTCCAGTTTCTTCCAGCCGGTCCAGTTCCACCTCCACCTTCTCCTTGAATGCGAGAGGAACCTTCCGGGGCTTGCAGAATTTCGGGACTGCTTCATCCTTAAGGGCTAGTCGCACCTTGCCATGGTTGTAATGGCCCAACTCATTATCGAAAACCTCAGCATGCTTACTCAATAGTGGCTTCAGCTGCTTATAGCAATCAACCTCTTCCTTCGAAACGTGGCAAAAATCGATTTTCAAGTTCCAACGGCACATGGTCCGCCGGCCCAGCAACGGCTGTCTTGTTCCCTCGAACACGTAAATCTCCTCCGTGGACACGTGATCCTTGTATTGCATTTCTGCATTGAATGTGCCGACCGCTCGGAAACCAGATCCATTGTAGCAAATGAATTCATCTTTGGAATTGATGTTCAACGGCAGCGCAGAAAACAAAGTGTCATAAAGTTCCTTGGAAACGGCATTCACTGGACTACCGGTGTCCACCTCGAACCGAATAGGGCATCCGTTGACTTGAATGCGTACCATCACCGGTGGTGGCACATCCAGCTTGTTGATCCTCAGGTGGTTCACTCTTGGTCCTCGCTTCTCTGCTCCAAACGATTTTTTCTTCTCCTTTGGCTGCTCCGACGTTTTCGTGGGGCAAACTTTCGCCAAGTGGCCCTTCTTATCGCAGAGCTTGCACACATAACTCTTGTATTGGCACTTCCGGAAATCGTGGTCGCCTCTACCACAGGCAAAACACTTCGCTCCAGAACTTGACTGCTTCTTGTCGGAACCATACTGGATTTTATGGACGTCTAGAACTCCTCGCTGTTGTAGGGTACATTCCTTCTTCAGCGCAATCTTCATCAAATCGTCGAAACTCGTTGCCGCATCTTCCTCGCAAACTCGCTCGAAAATCGGACCGCGACGGAGGCCCACCACGAACAAATTCTTGATAAACGTGTTCAGGTCTTCTCCAAATTCGCAATCGGCGGCCAACTTCTTCAGGCGTGTGGACCATTCTACGACCGATTCTGCATCTCCTTGCCGGGCTTCAAAGAACCGTGCTCGCTCTCGGAACACAACCAGCGTCGGGGTAAACCGCTGTTTCAGCAACTCGCGGATCTTGGAACTTCTTCTGTTCTGGCAGTTCCGGGAAGCACAAATTCTTCACGATTTGATACACTTCCATGGAAACGGCCGCTGCTCTTCGCTCGTCTTCATCCTCACCGATTTCGTAGGCCACAAAAAACCGCTTCAAACGTTCTTCGTACAGTGGCCATGAATCTCCAACGTTGAACTCCGGTGGCTTGGTAAAATTCATTCTTGCAGAACTTCCTTTCTCCTTTCGTCGCCAAAATGTAAGATATTGATGAAGATTTGTTTGAAGATTAGTTGTTTCTTTATTGAAGCTGAATCTTAAACTGACTAGAGTACAGAAATTGGAAGTTTTATATAGCAGTTAAAATCAACAACCGGCTGGTTGCTAGGTGGCAACAGATCTCCAAGGTAGCAGTGCTGCATCGCCGCAATGGTTAACAACGCCACGCGCTACGCTTTTCGACGCCACGCTTGTGCCGCCTTGCTTGTTGCTGCAGCGCGTAAAAGCATTGTTTTCAATACACCACAGTGGTTAATGTGATAAAATCAGTGAAAACAGCACTACCGCCACTATAGGAACACCCACAACTAAGGGAACACTTACCCTATCAGTGAAAAATATTACCTCCATCTATTGGTCAGAGGCGCGTCCACGTTCGAAAAATTATTCAATTAGGTAGTATCTGAGGCTGGTTACAATTCATGAGACAAGTTCTTTCCGCTGTGCTTATCTTTCGATATCTAGTAAGTACGTGATTCCGAATCAGTGGAGTAGCAGACCTACCTTCCTTATAAAATAAGCTTCTTGTTTCAAGGAGTCTAAATTTCTAATGCGATGAAACCTGTTCAGATTTACAAAAAAAAAAGACTTAAAACAAAAAGGCTTTCTAACTCAGTATCATTCAACCAGCATAGTGGCCGAACCTGAGAAACCTGCCTTCTCGAGATTCTTTCAGGTATTATTCCGAAGATTTTTCGGGATTTTTCCACAACTCGCTTCAGGGATCCAGATATTCTAAAGCTAAAGCTCACGGACTCCTCATGGGATTCCTCAAGAATTTCATTTAGGAAATCTCCCAGAGTTACCTTCTTGGTGGTCGCTACATGTCTTACTCCAAGAATCTCTCCAGATAATCCTACAGGCATTTCCCAAGGATTCACGAGAGAGATTCGTTCTGGGTCTCCATAAAATCAATCAGGGATCTCTCCAAGAGTTCCTGTTGCAATTCTTACAGAGATTCTTCCTTGTATTCCTGCAGGATTTTCATCAGAAATTATCCTAACAATTTCTCCAAAAAATACATTGAGAAAATGTCGATAAAATTTCTAATAAAAAATCTCTGTACTTTTGGAAAATCGCTTCATGGATTTCACCAGATAATTCACCTTGGATTTCTTCAAAATGCCTTCAATGGATTCCTCCAAGGATAATTCCATGGATTTCCTTATAAAAATCTCTACCAGTATTTCCTAGTGGAATACCTCCATGGATTCTCCAAGGATTCCTTCTGAGATGTCTCTAGGAGTCCGTCAGTTATTAACTCAAGTAATCCTTTCCACAGGAGTTTCTTCAGATACTCCTCCAGGGATTACTCGAGGAAAAATATTTTACAAGGATTCCTGCAAAGATTTCAACAGTTTTCTTACAGCAATGCCTCCAAGGATTGATCTACCAAATCTTTATTGGTTTGCTCTAGAAATGGTTCCAGAGATGAGATGGTAGAGAATTATATTTTAATCAAATGTGTCTTTATTATAAAAAAACGTTGAAAAGGAATTCTTGGAGAAATTAAAAAAATCGCAGTGGAAATTCAGGAGGACTTCTTTTTTTATGAAACCCGTGGAGGAATTCATGGGCAAATCTATGTAGTAATTTATATAGCAATTTTTAAAATGAATTCTTAGAAGAATCCCGGAGAATTTTTTGGGGACCCAGAAAGAATCTCTGGAGAAATTTCAAAGGCAATTCGTGAAGGATTACCTGAAATAAATCATTAGAAAAACTCATATAGTGATTTTCCTGGGAGAATTCCTCAAGGAAACTCTTGAGGAATCTCTACAGGAATTTATTAAGTTATCTCTTGTAGAATCCCTAGATGAATTTTCGGTGAAATCTCTGGAGAATTGCTGCAGCGATTTTTGAAAAACATCTCAGAAATAATTCTTTTAGGAATATCGCGACTACCTTTTCCTGGAGAAATATCTGAAGTAATCCTTTAAATCAGAGGAAAAACAGTGATTTTCTACCGAAAAGCTAAACATTACATATAATTTGCAATTGGATTAGATGGACAAATTGATGTGAAGATTTGCGAAAAAGTTACACGTCTTCTCAGACTTGTAACTTTTTCGCAAATCTTCACATCAATTTGTCCATCTAATCCAATTGCAAATTATATGTAATGTTTAGCTTTTCGGTAGTTGTTAAACTTCCACTCGGCTGGTTGGCCGTAAACCACGATTCATAATTAAAACAAGTGATTTTCTATTTTCCGACTATCGGCGCAATATATTTCGCCATCTTCTTAGGATAATTCAGTTCTATTATATTATATTATATTACATTATATTATATTATATTATATTATATTATATTATATTATATTATATTATATTATATTATATTATATTATATTATATTATATTATATTATATTATATTATATTATATTATATTATATTATATTATATTATATTATATTATATTATATTATATTATATTATATTATATTATATTATATTACAGTCGACTCTCCACATCTCGATGTTCCACATCTGGATATCTCTCCCTATGTCGATGATTTTTTCGATCCCTTCATTCTGCATACATTTTTACTCTCCATATCTCGATATCTTCCTTATCTCGATATTTCCCTATCTCGATGTGATTTTCATTCCAGATTTTCTCTCCATATGTCGATATGCCCATTATCGAAGGAAACTAGACTAGATTTTGAAGATTGAAAACAATTTGCGATGACGAAATGACTTCTGTTTGTTTTTAATTTTCCTGGTAACGGAGTGATTTTCAATCTAGTACATATTCATCTTTTTTTATTTTATTTTTTATAAGTATCATTCCAAACATTACATTCATTTCTTTTATCTAGGTGTTCTGTGTTATTTGAAAACACTATCATCCCAATTTGGTAAAACAAATTCAATAGTATAGTATTCATTAATAATTTGTTCTATATCTCGATCTCTCCCTATTTCGATGGTCCCTTCGATATCGAGATGTGGAGAGGCGACTGTATATTATATTCCTGAGAAGAAGGCAAAATATATTGCGCCGAAACGTCGGAAAATAGAAGATCACTGTCTCCTCATGAGACTGGATGCGAAACCAAAGCAAAGAAAACTATTAGCAGTCGATAAATCAAGCATAATCAATTATCGTAATGTAACTTGAAGAAAGCCTTGAAGATATCTTGGAAAAAAAAAATCCTAAAGTAATTTTGCTAGAGGAATTCTTAAGTGTTTCTGGAAAAAAAATTGAGAAATATAAAGAGAAATCGCTTGAAGAACGAGTGATAATTCCTGGAAAATTTTCCTGAGCAATCCTTGGAAAAAATCATGGAGAAATCTTAGTAAAGATTTTACTGGAGAAATCTGTGGTGGAAACATTGGAGGCATTTCGGCAGAAACTTCTGCATAAACTCCTGGCGTAACCACCATAGGAATCCCTGTAGAAAAATCCCTGCAAAAATCCTGGGTTAATCCTAGAAGGAATCTCAGGAGGAACTCTGGCGAAATTTCTGAATGAATTGCTGAAGGTATTTCTGGAAGAGGTTCTTTAGATATTTAGAGAGGTTTTTTCGAAGGAATCTGTTGAAGTTTTCCTGGAGGATATACTGGAACCTGTCATAAAACAATTCTTGAATCTAGGGTGACTCGGCCATATGGGCTTTGTCACCGGATGGTCTGAAAATGTCCACATCACACCCTACCGAAACCGGTTCCGGAATACTCCAACCAAAACCGGCCAAATCATGATGTTCTTGCAAATTGGAATGAAAAATCATGAAATTTGAACCGTCGTACTATACATGCACATTAACTACTGAATAGGGGGAGATCCCCCAGTGCCGGACAGCACCCAATACCGGACAAAGTCGAAACATTGAGAAATCACGGTCCAATCAAGATGGTGTATTAGTAGAAAAGAAAGCTATTATTTAGACTAATGTTTGCGTAGAATAACATATCCTTGAAATATGCATGCCTTTTTAAAAAAGTAGAAAAGTTTGAAAATCTTTAAAAAATTGACGTATTTTCTTAATTTTGAGCCTATTCAGTAATTATTTTGAATATGAAAAAATACTTTGGATCACGCAAGCAGGATCGAACATAATCCTAATTTGATAGCATGAATGTATTTTGTACCATAATTGAACTAAATATGGACAAATTACAATTTTCGTTAAGCACCTCCTGTCCCTCAGTTTCGGACAGCTTGATTTGTTATATGATATCTTTGTTATTATTGCACCAGTGTCTCAAAATACTTTCATTTTTCATGGGTTCCGTCGATCATGGTATCAAACATGCAATAAAATTAAGAAGAATGAACATTCAGAACAACATCGTAAAATGTGCTATTTTTCATCATATATGGAAGAGGTATTTGATAGGCATCTTTCAAACTAAGAAAAACGCAAATTATTCTTGTAAATGTTGCAAATGCATTGAACTGGTAATTATAAACTATTCCTATAGTGTACACATTCAATGATGTTCATATTTGCAGAATTCGAGGCATTTCCAGATGGTGTCCGGTATTGGGTGCCACCTTTCAAGATCGATCAATTTGATACTAAAATACATCATCAAAATGCATTGTCATAATTCGTATTTATATTTTCAAATTTATTTTTGTACACTATAAAAATGATAATATTTATCATAAATGGGTAACACGAGCCCATAAAATCAATATTATTCGAACTATGAATTTAGTGGCTTAAGTGTCCGGTACTGGGGGATCTCCCCCTATTATGTGTACCAGTTTGTCCTGAAACAGGTTCCAGGTGTCCTTGTTCCATTGTGCCCAGAATGGCCATACCCACAAAATATGTCCAGAGTTCTATTCTAGGGTTCCATATCTTACATATCGGTTAAAAACATGATTTTTGAGAGCGTTTTAAGGTCATATACCTGCAAAAATTCTGAACTATGGCAAATGAAATATAATATGTTGTTAACAAAATGTTGATAAAAGCTTAATTTAGTTTTACCAAATTATGATAATAGTGTTTTCTAACACGGAACACCTCGATCTAAGAAATGAATGCAGTGTTTTGAATGATGCAAATAAAGGAATTAAAAGAAGCTTTTCAATTACTTTTATTAATAAGATGAGGGAAGTCGTCACTTTAATCTTAAGATCATAAGTGACTATCTTGGGGATTGGATACGATCCCGGGTCCTCGGCGTGACCCGGGTCTAACCCTCACAAGGCCCGTCCGTAGCCTCATAAATGTTCTTTTTGTGAGCACAGAAACAAAACAAAACCTCAAAATATTTTTGAGTCATAAAATTTTAAAACTTGGAATGCACCGGTGTTTGAATTTAGAACGCGCATGTTTTTTCAATGCTAGTAGAATGCTGAGGGGTGCGGTCTCGAACATTTTGGTCATTCAATTTGAACACAAATTTTTCTACCAGTGCTAATCGTTGTTTGTTAGATTGTCTGACAAGAAACCATTTTCAAGATGCACATTTAAAATACTTCACACAAAGCTTCTGCAATTTGATGCAAGTAATAAGTCCAATAAATCAGCTGAATCAGATAGTTCTTGAACTTTGGAAAATATATGTTTAACTAACATATTTAAAAATGTATTTTCCAAAGTTCTAAAAAACTTGCGCATCAATAAGACGAAGTGAACGTTTTTTCAATTGATGATAGTTTTGGTGTTACATAAAATGCATACAAGTTTTAGCGTGACGAAGTAATGGCTACACATTCATAGCATACTTGATGAAAATTTTAGCTTGATAGCAGCCTGGCTGCTTGTTGATATCTAGTTCGCACCCCCTAGGTAGAATGTATATGTTTCACTCTTTAGATTCGTTTTCTAGTCCCTATCATCAATACTGCTATTTTGATTAAATAAATTTATATGCTCCGTTGTTGATCAAAGTTTAAAAGTCGTGTGTTTCAGCGATATCTAAATATATTGATACTTTTATATTAATCTGCAATGCTATAAATGGTCTTAAAAAGCCTTCAATATACTTGGTAAAGAAAAATTCCGTATTGGTAACTCAAAATTGCATCAAGACATTATGGAACATCCTTGAAGTTTTCACATTCTTAATTTTGTAGAGTTGGTGTTGCTTATTGATTTCAAGTTGAGTTTAAAAAGTGCTACTACAGGTCACACTCGATTATCCGGAGACTCGATTATCCGGGGACTCGATTATCCGGGATTCGATTATCCGGAATTTTAGACTCGATTATCCGGAATTTGATTTTTGATGTTCTTGTTTTTCAATTTTTATGCATAAATCTGAGAAAATTTGGCATTGCAATATACAATATGAATGGTTTTGCAGTTTAGAA
Source organism: Aedes aegypti (assembly GCF_002204515.2). NCBI lineage: Eukaryota > Metazoa > Arthropoda > Insecta > Diptera > Culicidae > Aedes > Aedes aegypti. The sequence continues at coordinate 203,440,166 of NC_035107.1, forward strand.
CGTATTGAAGAAAAGGGAGGTTAGAAAAAGTGTTATTTTTGTGTATGCTGGTCAATTTTTTTTTCTCGTTAAGACCCCTACTGTTCCTAGAAAAAAATTCTGGCTACGCCATCGTATCATATAAATAAAATAACGAAAAAAGATAATATTTATGTTCTTTTATCAGAGATTTCAATTTTTTTCTTAGTAATTCGATTATCCGGAGGATTCGATTATCAGGAGTGAAAAAAAATCGATACTCCGGATAATGGAGTCCGACCTGTACTAATAATTTTATTGTGAAGTAAAGTATGTGGGGCCCCTAAAATGCGGCCCTGGTTATTGATAACTACATTTTTCGTCTAAAATATATCGTGTATATGCAATTAAATGCATTTTTATCCAAATTAGTATAAAACACAATCAACTCATGACTGCATATACATTTGCAATCAATCAAAGAGCACATCTATCTCATAATTATCCAACTTCATCCTCAATTTACCCTACATTGGCACCAAGAGTACGCAACTAATCCAAACATATGAAACAAATTATCAATTCACAATAGAGATAAGGAAGCAATCATCGCCGCCCGTCGGCAGCTCAACCACCCTCCTATCTCAAACATACCTAGTCATTTCGATCGACCCTTCTGCGGTAGCACAAACGGAACGGAAGCTTCGACGTTGTTATTCTTACTACGCCCTCCTGTAGAATCAAGCGCCGCGGGAAACCCTGGCGACGAGCGCTCATCTCTAACGAGGGGAGTGAAACTCTTCTAAATCCTATGACCCGCAACCGTAACGGCAATTTAATACACCCCACCATTTCGGTCAAATTTAGGGCTCCGGTTCGCAGACGCTTCGCGTCAAGTTCGGGAAGATTTTCCAATAACAAGCGATTAACGGCAGTAGGTATGTCGAATCGCTAATTTAATTTCTTCCGATTTTGTGCGATTTCTCAGGTATACCTGACGGATGAGGGCATAGTTTTTGGCGGAACGTGACGTAAGCGGCTTAAATCCTCATAGCTGACAAACGGGTGATAGATCGTTTGGCATAAGGATGATTGGCATAAAGGTCATTTGACATAAAGTCGTTCGGCATAATTTTCTAGAACAATCTCACAGATTTCAGTAAGTCGATCGAAAGTATTTATCATTTAATGAATCTCCCCGGTATTAATCCGAAATTGTCAAAAATGTCGAATGTGACAAATATGGGCAGTACATAAGTCGTCAGTGATATATAACTTATCAAAAACCATATAAAACAAATAATTCTGCATGATAGTTTGGCAATTTTAATTTTAATAGATATCTATTAGAAATGGTTATTAATAACAGCCTCCAAAACAACAAAATTTTAACAGCATTTTTTGGACCATGTCATGCGAAATGCATCCTATATAAAGTAGATAGAGTGACCGGAATTCAAAGCCTAGTGTCTATGCACAAAAAATCGCTAAAAGGCAGCGCGAAAAATATTTTTATGGCAAAAAGCATCTAACAAATTATTTCTTAAAATTGGGAACTATTTTCGAAACAATATTTGGTACCGGTTGAACGTGATGACTACCTATGCCAAACTACCATTAAGCCAAACGATCATTATGCCAAACAACCTATATGCTAAACGGGGTACAATCGACGAACGATTGAATTTTAGAAAAAATACCGAAATAGATCGGAGTGACGGGCAAAGGTTGTGTGTTGTGAAGTGATTAGGATTAACCTGACTTTCAAACAAGCTGCACGTGGCACACTCGTCATCATCGTTGTCGTCGTGGTTCGCCGTCGGCAAGTCGAGATTTGTAGGACTCGCTGGAGTGACACGTGCAGGTGCCGATTAATTTGCGATGCTTCCCAGCATCCGTCTCCAGTGGACGAATTGTTTGATTGAGCTCAAATTGGAAAGGGGCACGTGTGTGTGTGGGATGTCGGAGAGCATTTTCGTAACCTGCTACGCGCTGAAACGTGCCCTTACAACGCCCATTGCTTTGTCGCTGGCCGCCGGCAGTGGGATTTGTGATGTTTGGGAAAACAAATTATGATTTTTGACGATTGTCGAGAAATTAAGGCGGTTGCCGACGGCATTATTTTCCTCGCTAGCAAAATCTCATATTTCCCCTCGTTTAGTTGTTTTATAACAGAGTGATGTGTGAATTGATCAAAAACGATAAAATTAATCGGCGTCACAAGTCACAGCGCTCCTGCAGTTATGAAAAAAAAATCAAACTATCCATACCTTCTTCTTGGCATTACGTCCTCAATGGGACAGAGCCTGCTTCTCAGCTTAGTGTTCTTATGAGCACCTCCACAGTTATTACCTGAGAGCTTTCTTTGTCCATGTTGCCATTTTTGCATTCGTATGTATATCGTGTGGCAAGACTCTATGTTCAGGGAAGTCAAGAAAATTTAAATTGAGAAAATATCCTCGACTGACCGGGATTCGAACCCAGACACCTTTAGTATGGCGTTGCTTTGTAGCCGCGGACTCTAACCACTCGGCTATGGAAGGCTCCATCCATACCATACCATTCGCGTCAAATAAGACACCGGGACTCGATGGTATCCCAAATGCTGTCTTAAAAGAATCCGGAAATGTTCAGAACCACGATGCAACGCTGCATAGATCAAGGAATCTTTCCGGATATATGGTAACGACAGAAATTGGTGCTACTACCAGAGGCGGGGAAACCACCAGGTGACCCGTCGGCGTATAGACTTATCTGTCTATTAGACACGACGGGCAAGTTATTGGAGAGATTGATCCTCAAAAGGCTATTACCGTATACGGATGGTGCGGACGGCCTGTCCAACAAACAAGAAATGCATTTGAACACGTTGTGTTCATGTTCTGTTCAAAACGTGTGCTCACGAGAGCCGTGTTCAAGTTCAAACAAATTGCTTGTTTGATCATAGGACTCTGATCATCGCGTGGCAACCGTTACCGACATTCGTCATTCTCCTCGATATATTGTAGATGCAAATGCATAAGTATTTCAATTCATAGTAGCTTTATTCGTGTCAAGTTAAAAGGTGTATTTATAGTGAAACCTCCATGAGTCGATATTGAAGGGACCATCGACTCATGGAAATATCGAGTCATGGAACAGCAATCCCTTGGAAAGCTGCTTCTAGGGACCATCATAGTAACCATAAAATTATGTTTTTAGTATGGTTCCATGAGTCGATATCGAGTCATGGAACATCGACTCATGGAGGTATCACTGTAATAAATGAATAGCCACACGGGAACAAATCCATTCTCAAAATCTGGAATCTGAGTCATGATTTTGGGAACAAAGTGTGTTTTTATGTTATGAAAATACACCATGAATATTGAATCATGAATTATATCTTCGTAACACGCACATGCATTTTTTAATATGATTTCTTTTTCTAGGTCGTACTAACAAGCAATGGCGATTCTCAAAACATCTCTAATGTCAATTCTTTACCTGTATTCGGACGTATTCATTGGCAACATTATACGATTGATCATTTATGCATTCCTTGAAAGCGCAAAATATAACAGATAATTGTGAATTATACCTTATTAAACATAAATTGTATTCTCAAATGTTGCCTTTTTACATTGTCCATTGAATTTATTGTCAAAATATTTTTAATTTACTGCGCAACAAATGATGCACATCCACTATTCGAACGTTGATTGACTCTGTTATCGACAGCAGTTCAACAAGATTTGGAAAATAGCTACTACGCCTACGAATTATCCACGTCGGATCTAATCATACAACTGTCTGTCGGTTTCCCGCAGCATAGGCCATTTCATGTGACAGATCCGTCTATGCATTTGTTTACATCGGTGGAGGACCGGTGCTAACATGGGCCTGTCATTTTCATAGAAGAACTGTCATAGACCAATCCAGTTGCCTGCGTAGTAGTGCAATGTTGACAAAATTTTCTTTGTTTGCTGTGAGAACTGTCACAACATTGCTTTTGTTTGCTGTGAGAATCCAAATATAAACAGAATTGCTGCAAAACAACTACTTCCTTGTTGGCCTGCTGTTGATCGAAAGCTCAATAACGTCAAACAAACATCGATACCTTTTCATTCTGAGGAAATCGAATTGTGTAAGATTGATTGTGCGTTGGTGTTCGTGGCAGTTTGCTTGGGGACCTCTATAGTGCTTCCCGATCAGCTGATTTGAGACGTCATGTGAATAGGCCTATTCTGCCAATGAACGAAACTACAGAATATGTATCTCTATTTGCGCGTTCATATGTGTTTTTTTATCTATCTGTGTGTTTTTTGATCATTCATCTACAGTTTCAGTTGGCTCAATAAGCGCATACAATTCCTGTTCGAGCGCAGCCAAGACCCAATCAGCATATCCACGCTTTACTAAAATCAGAGTAGAAAAAGGGGTAGATTGTAAAATAGAATCGTGGGACTGTTAGGCCAAAGTTCGTAAATGAGAGTTTGTTAAACATTTTGGGGAACACCAATTCGTGATCAGTCTAGTGATCCTTGTGTTTGTTCAAAAACTGAACATGAGCACGAGAGCAATCAAAGGAACATTTATGAACGCAACATGAGCGTTCAAAATGCATCTCTGCCAACAACCAATTTGGATTCACACGGATAGAAATCAGAATCCAAAATCATGATTCCAGTGTGTTTTCATCTTATGAAAATACACCATGATTTGGACTCATGATATCATGAGTCAGATTGTCGGAACGCGACACAAGCTGCAGCTGAGTGCTCGAAATCAAGGTGTGTGCATTTTACTCTGTAGCCAGAGAATTGAACGCGCCTTGCTCGAAATCATGCATCGAATGCTCGAAAATCATGATTCGCGCATCCATTTTGGATATATTTATATTTCTATCAGCCAACCCGATAAAATGAAAAAAAAAACAAAACTTCCTAGAGCAAGATTCGAACCAAGAACCTTAACCACAGTACCAATTTATCGTGAAGAATGTAGGGTGATGCGAATGACTAGAAACAAAGTGCACCTCTCGTGTTGTCGCTCTGGATGTTGCGTTTAGGAAAAATCATGATTATGACTCCAGGAACCTGATGTCACGGCCTAACCAATTTATGAATTTCATGAGTTGTAAATCATGGTGTGGGAATCATATTTTTATCCATGCAGGAAAGGTAAATCTACCCTGGACGCTATCCAGACGGTCGTTCAGACAACTGAGATGGCAATCGAGCATAAAAAGAGCGGCATCCGTTACTGCGCGGTTGTCACTCTGGGTGTGAAGAATACATTCAACAGCGCAAGCTGGGAAGCAATATCCCACGCACTTCACCGCCTCAATGTGTGTAACCTTCTAGAAAGCTATTTTGATGGTAGGATTCTACTGTTTCACACAGAGGAGGGCAGAAAAGTGTTCGAATTACCGCGGGAGTAGCTCAAGGTTCAATCCTGGGCCCGATGTACAATAACGTACTGAGGCTACCCCTTCCGACGGATGTTAAGATTGTTGGCTTCACCGACGACATCACTCTAGTGGCCTATGGCGAATCGATGGAGGAAGTTGAGTTGACAGCAGCGCACTATATATATATATATCTCCATAGTTGAGGAATGGATGAAGTCTAGCCCGTCACAAGACTGTGGTGGTAATAATCGATGACAAGCTCAGCTACACTAGCTACGTAGAGTACGCCTGTAAAAGCTGCAGCTATAGCGTAGCTTCCGAGGATGATGTCTAATAGCTCTGCTGTAATTGCCAACTAACACAATCTCCTGGCAGGCGTGGCCCTATCCATACCAAGGTATAGAGGACCAATCTGGTCAAAAGCGCGTAGAACGAGTAGAAACCTAAAGCTGTTGGAAAGCACGTATAGGATTATGTGCTTAAAAGTGGCAAGTGCATACCGAACGGTTTGTGCATCATAACCGAAGAAGCCGTGTGCATCATAGCCAGGATGACGCTTATCGGGCTCATCACCAAAGAAGATGTTCAATGCTTCAACCACATTCCTTGCTGTGCGCTTGAACAAGCCAGTTCAGTTTTTGGCAGTCGGTAGTTTTTTGGTTTTTTCTTCCACCGCCCGTGTGGTTTTTACCAGTGCAGTATTGTACCGTAGTGCTTTAAACCGCGCATCGTGAAGGAAGCGAACCAGATTGGCAAGGGTCAACTGGTATCGTGCCACGAGAAGATATTGTCACCATCATCCCCCGGTGATTGGATCCCCCGTTTGCATCAGCAGCGAAAACGACGACACGTTTTTTCTGCCTACCTACGGTGTAGAAGACCAGCTGCGGTCATCGAACGGGAACGGATAAGTATCAATTGTATACCTACTCCACATCCTTTTGAATTGCTTTCGCATCTCCGAACAAACAAGGTTGAGTTCAAGGTTGTTTTTCGGTTCACTTCTGTCTCTCTCCCGGTGCCAGTTTTGCCCGAATAGGGGAGGCTTGTACAAAACAGCCCTAATCGGTTAAGTTTTTTTTTTTTCGATATTTTTTTTTTTTTGGTATTATTTTTTTTGCCCGTATAAGGGAGGTGTGTACAAAATAGTCCACTGATAAGTTAACTTTAAGCATTTTTTTTTGTTTTTTTTTTTGTACCTTATTGTTTTTTTTTACTCTATTGTTTTTTTTTTTAATTATTTGGTTGCGGTTGATTTTTATCCCGCATGGACGAATCGGATGGAGGCGATACGCCTCCTAAAGATCTCGTTGCTCGAACGCGGTTTTATCAACCGTCTTCGGCTGGGCCTTGGGTTGTCTATTTCCGGCGCAAAAATAAGATTTTGAATGTGCTCTCGATCTCTAGAGAGCTGACGCGTAAATATCCTGGGACCGTTATTCACCAAGTGAAGCAATCCAAGCTGCGTGTAACTGCACCTAGTTACAAAGCAGCGAATGAGATTGCTCAGCATGAGGCTTTTACTGTGGAGTATTTTATCTACATACCTGCCAGAGAGGTCGAGGTGGAAGGGAAAATTATCGACGCGAGTCTGACATGCGAAGACATTAAGACTGGCAAAGGTGTTTTTGAGAACCGGTCCATTCCTGATGTGGCTATACTGGATTGTAAACAATTACAATCAGTTTCCATGGAAGGAAATAAAAAAGTGTTTTCGCCGTCAGCCTCGTTTCGTGTAACTTTTCCTGGTTCCGTTCTCCCGAAATTTGTTTGCATTGATAGTGTTTTTTACCCAGTGCGCCTTTACGTGCCGAAGGTATTCAATTGTACCAACTGCAAACAGCTTGGTCATAGTGCTAGCTTTTGCGACAACAAGCCCCGTTGTGGCAAATGCAACCAAGCTCACTTGGAAGATGCTTGCACACAGGAAGCTGAAAAATGCAGCTACTGTCGTGAGGATCTTCATGACTTGCAGAAATGCCCGGCATACAAAAGGCGCATTCGAAATGAGAGTCGCTCCATTGTGAAGCGCTCCAAGAAGACGTATGCGGAAATGGTGAAAGCTTTAAATCCGCCTGCAAAAGAGTCTTCATCAGCCATCCCAGTTGGTAACTCTTTTCAAGAGTTGTCTTCCGACGAAGCGAACGACGACGAAACCGATGGGGGAGATTCTTCGGAGGTACACGCACCCGGAAAGCGAAAGTCTCCATCTTCTCCGGGACTGCGCCGTAAGGTAATGAAATCTTCCCTCAAAAGTTTGCCGAATTCTAAAGGAGGTGGGGCAAATTTGAAATTGCCGAAGAAACAGGTCTTTGATGCTTTCGTTCCGTGTTGCAGCAAAGATCTGCCGCCCCCGCCTCCGCCGATTAAATATACTTCGAAAAGAAGCTCTAGACAAGATAGCAAGAAAAAAGCTACTGAAGTTCCTCGCTCTTCCTCGAAAACCCCCCGGGCCAAGCGAGGACTGATAACTTTTACGGCCCTTGTGGATCGCATATGTGATGCCCTCGGAGTTTCAGACTCATTCAGAGGCATACTCGACCTTTTTCTCCCCGCAATAGAAGAGTATCTCAGGGAATTGACTATCTCGTGGCTCCTCCTTGCTTCGATCATATCTTTCGATGGATAATTCATCGAGTGAGGTACAAGATATGATCACTGTGTTACAGTGGAACTGTCATAGTCTAAAACCTAAATTAGACACATTTAAGTTTTTGCTTCACAATTCAGATTGTGATATATTTGCACTTTGTGAAACATGGCTTTCTTCTGAAGATGAACTTAACTTCTACGATTTTAACATTATACGCCAGGATCGAGATGATAATTACGGGGGTGTGCTTTTAGGGATCAAAAAGTGCCATTCATTCTACAGAATCCCCATTCCGACTCATCCAGGCATAGAAATCGTTGCTTGCCAAATAAACGTAAAGGGTAAAGATCTTTGCGTAGCTTCTGTTTATATTCCTCCAAGAGTTTCAATAAACCGCCGTCATCTTTGGAATGCAGTCTCCATGCTCTCATCTCCAGTTTTAATACTGGGTGATATGAACTCACATGGTACTGGATGGGGCGAATCTTATGACGATTATAGAGCGGCTATTTTCTATGACTTATGCGACGATTTCAACTTGAACATTTTGAACACAGGTGAAGTGACACGTATTTCATCCGACGGCAAAGAAAGCCGTCTTGACCTGTCTTTAGGATCAAGCTCACTATCATTCGATTGCATGTGGAAGGTTATCGATGATCCCCATGGTAGTGATCACTTGCCCATAATAACCTCTATCAGAACTAATTGTGAAAGGTCAGAACAGTCAATTCAGGTTCCTTTTGACCTCACTAGGAATATCGATTGGCAAAAATTTGCATCAGCGGTAACTTTTGGTATCGAATCATTCAACACTCTCCCACCGTTGGATGAGTATCGATTCCTAACAGAATTGATTTATAAAAGTGCATTAGAATCCCAAAAGCAACGAGTTCCAAGTGCATCCTTCAAAAGACGACCAGCCACACCTGGTTGGGATGATGAATGCACTCAGTTGTATCGAGAAAAATCTAATGCCTTTAAAGCTTTTCGTAGATATGGTACTTCAGAACTTTATTTAGAGTACTCGAAGCTCGAAAAGAGACTGAAGAATCTTATTAAAGCGAAGAAGCGTAGCTATTGGCGACGTTTCATCGATGGCCTCTCACGAGAAACTTCAATGACGACGCTTTGGAGAGTGACTCGCAACATGCGAAACCGCTCATCCTCAAATGAGAGTGACGAATACTCCAATCGTTGGATATTCAACTTCGCAAAAAAGGTCTGTCCAGACTCAGTTCCAGCTCATCCGCCTTTTTGGGAAACTCCAAGAGACGATTCTTTGGATAGACCATTCACTATGCTGGAATTTGCTATGGCTCTTCTTTCATCAAACAACTCCTCTCCGGGACGCGATATGATTAAGTTCAATCTTCTTAAAAATCTCCCTGATATCGCTAAAAGACGGTTGCTTGACCTGTTCAACTCATTCATGGAACACAACATTGTTCCACCTGAATGGAGACAGGTCAAAGTAATAGCTATTCAAAAGCCTGGGAAACCAGCGTCTGATCATAATTCGTACCGCCCGATCGCTATGTTATCATGTTTAAGGAAATTGTTAGAAAAAATGATCCTATCCCGACTCGATCACTGGGTCGAATCAAACAACATGCTTTCCAGTACACAATTTAGCTTTCGCAAGGGCAAAGGAACAAACGATTGTCTAGCGTTGCTTTCATCAGATATTCAACTAGCCTTTGCTGACAAGGAGCAATTGGCTTCGGTTTTCTTGGACATTAAGGGCGCTTTTGATTCAGTTTCCATAGAAATATTGTCAGAAAGCCTGCACAATAGTGGACTACCTGGAATGTTGAATAATTTCTTGTACAATTTGTTGTCAGAAAAACACATGAGCTTCACTCTCGGTCAACTGACAACTTCCAGAATTAGCTATATGGGTCTTCCCCAAGGCTCATGTCTAAGTCCCTTGCTTTATAATTTTTATGTTAAAGATATTGACAACTGTTTGGAAGAACCATGCACGCTTAGACAACTTGCAGATGATGCTGTGGTCTCTATGAAGGGTCCACGAGCGGAAATCCTGCAAAGACCATTACAAAATTCCCTTGATAATCTATCCACTTGGGCTAGAAACTTAGGGATCGAGTTTGCTCCGCAAAAAACTCAACTGGTTGTATTTTCTAGGAAGCGGAATCCTGCCCAACTGAAGCTTAAGCTTTTGGGAACAGACATCGACCAGTCTTTGACTTCAAAATACCTTGGGGTCTGGTTTGATTCAAAAGGCACTTGGCGAACCCATATTAGGCATTTAACGGAAAAATGCCAACAAAGGATCAATTTTCTACGAACAATTACCGGAACATGGTGGGGTGCTCACCTGGAAGACCTCATAAAACTCTATAAAACAACCATTCTCTCTGTTCTAGAGTATGGCTCTTTCTGTTTTCTCTCAGCAGCAAACTGCCACCTGATTAAATTGGAACGAATTCAATATCGTTGTTTGCGTATCGCCTTAGGGTGTATGCACTCAACACATAATGCGAGCCTAGAGGTTCTGGCAGGGGTTTTACCGCTACAGAACCGATTCTGGGAGCTCTCGCTAAGAATACTGATTAAGTGTGGAGTGAGCAACACACTCGTTATCGAAAATTTCGAAGAATTGCTCAAACTGAATGCTCAGTCAAAATTCATGAGAGTTTATCTCTACTACATGTCATCTGACATTAGCCTTCCATGTTACAACCCCCCACGTGTACGCTTCACCAATGACAGTTCCTCTGTTGAATATGATCTGTCCATGAAACAAGCTATTCATGGAATTCCAGATCAACTTCGATGTATTACTATCCCACGTATTTTTAACGCAAAGTACCAGAATGTCGATTCCTACAGGAGATATTTCACTGACGGGTCCCGTATAAATGGATCCACTGGCTTCGGTGTCTTCAATGAAAACTCTTCCGCCTTCCGAAAACTTCAGGAACCTTGCACGGTTTATGTTGCTGAGCTGGCAGCAATCAACTTCGCTTTGGGGATGATCTCAAACATGCCCGCAGACCACTTCTTCATCTTCTCGGATAGCCTCAGTTCTATTGAGGCTCTCCGATCGATGAAACCTGTAAAGCATGCATCTTACTTTCTTACAAAAATAAGAGAGCAGATGTGTGCACTGGTCGAAAGATCATATAAGATTACCTTTGTATGGGTCCCCTCACATTGCTTAATTTATGGCAATGAGAAGGCGGACTCTCTCGCAAAGGTGGGCGCTGAGGAAGGTGAGATTTATGATAGACGAATTTCACACGATGAATTTTTTCATTTAGTACGTCAAAGTTCTCTTCGCGGTTGGCAAAGCGATTGGCTAAATGGCCAACTGGGACGGTGGTTACATTCCATAATTCCTAGAGTTTCCTTGCGAGCCTGGTGGAAAGGTTTGGACATAAGTCGAGATTTCATTCGCGTGATGTCAAGACTTATGGCCAACCATTACTCGCTAGATGCACATCTACACAGGATTAACCTCGCGCTGAGCAATATTTGTAATAGGTGTGGTTCCGGTTATGATGACATCGAACACGTAGTTTGGCAGTGCCCGGATATGGACGCCTCCAGAGCGCAACTTTTGGATACCCTTGCGGCCCGAGGTAGACAACCCTATGTTCCAGTTAGAGATGTGTTGGGCACCCGCGATTTCACTTATATGGTCGCAATTTACGATTTCCTTCGCTTGTCTTGTATAAAAGTTTAATTCTCTTGTGTTCTTTTCTCCAGTTTTTTTTTCTCTGTGTTGTCCCTTTTGTGTTGGATTGAGGATCCTGGCCATCCGGCAGACGAATACCGGCAAGACATCGGTACCAACGCCATGACACGATAATAGAGCTACCACGCTATACCTCCCGGATGAGCTGCAGAGAACCCTAAACCCAATCCTTACCATGTCCTTCCCTTTCAAAATTGTGACCATTAACCTCGAGTTGCCACGAGTACCCTGGCTCCATCCCATACTAACTTTGGTAATGAAAAAGTAAATAAATTGTAAATAGTACAAAAATGAACTTCGGCTCCGTAAAGCGTTACACGCATTTGAGCCCCAAATAAACGAACTAGTAAAAAAAAAAAAAATGCTTCAACCAAAAAAGGGACAAGAGGATTCCGCAACGCGTGTAAAGAAGCAATGCTCGGAGGTTAGCAGCAGGAATGGGATAATTCCACTAAAGGTGGATGGACCCATCGTTAATACCAAATGTGTCAGATTTGTATAAAAGAACCATGGGGAAGTGAGCTTCCACCTGACGCAGTTTCAGTCAGGACATGTTTGCTATGGGCAGTACCTACATAACGTCCCCTTGATGCTACAACTAGATAACTCGAAATTTGAAATTTTTGACTTCAATATGTCAAAACATTTTTCTTAATTAGATCTGCAAAATATCCACAGGTCTTAAGCGTGTGATTCAAAATACACAAGTTAAAGATTATTTTTAAATCATAATCACTGCGATTAACCATCATCTTGTTAAACGGTCATACTTTCAAAGTTGCACATCTCAAAATTTTGATTTTCGAATTATCTAGTTGTAGCATTAAGGGGACGATAAGTTCGGGCACTCAGAATCTACTGTGTGCCCCAATCGTGCTGTTGTGGAAGAAACAGCGGAGCATGTCGTCTTCGATTGCCCGCGTTGCATTGTTGTGAGAGATCGCATGCTCGCTACCATTGGCGTAACTAGGATTTTTTGTAGAGGGGGCCTAGGGGAGGCCTAGGGGAGGCCTATCAAGTACTTGTTTTACAGAAGTAATGTCGGTCGCAAAAATGAAAATTTTCACAAATTCCGTTGTTTTAACAGTTTTGTAATATTTTGTCTCATTGTGCGGCACATTAGTGATATTTTTAAAATTCAATTTTCGCTACGGAACAGATTCATTCTTTCTGTAAACCAGTCAAAAATCCTTCAAGAATTCTAGCAAAAAAAAAATTATCCACACTTCCTGCAAAAAAAAGATTCTTCCAGGTGTTACTCTAAGGATTGCTCGTAATATTCCACATGGATTTCTTGAGCTAATAAAAATAATTCAATTGGGATTATATTTTTCATGATTGCTCAAAGAAGTTTTCCACAGATCTGCAATTTTCGTTGTCAAAGATAATTATTTTTTAGATTTCTCTAAATTAAAGGAGCAACATCCCGCATTCCTTCAAAGCTCATACAAAACAAAAAGAAATATAAATTGTCTCCTTAAAATTCTCCCGAAAAAAATTCCAGAGATTCATCTAAGCACTTTTCAGAGATTTTTTTCTATAACTGCTCTAACGATTCTTTTGGGATTTTTTGAAGAATCATCCGATGTACTAAGACTTTGCGATTTATTCTTGAACTTCTCAAAATAAATCTTCAGAAGTTCCATGAAGTATCCTTTAAAATTCTAGAAAACTCAACCCAAGCAGCACAGTTTGTTGCAACTCAAGAATAAAATTATCTCTTGAAACTAATCAGAGCTATCAATTGGTGAAAATATGACTTACAATTGCACTGAATAGCAACGCAAAAAGCGCAAGAGGCGGAGTCTGTTTGCAACATATTCAAGTAAGATCGAAATTGCTTATTTGTTGCAAAATACTTAAAAGAAAAAAAATGAAAACAAAAACATGAACGAGAATCGAACTTCCGACCTCAAGATCACCAATCTTCACTTCTACTCACTATTCCACCAGCTCTTCGAAGAATTGCTTCGCCAATGCACTATAAAAGCGATCACATGACCCATTGATCAAAGCTTGTTGCTTATAACTTGACTGCACCCTTCGGAATACAAGTTCATTACTGGCGAAATTAGGCCACGCCTGAAATAATCTAAACTTTTCGCAAAAACTTCCGCGCAACACTTGAGAAACACCTTTTAAACAAACAAACTGTTGCTAGACCATGTTTTCTTTGTTAGATGATACGTAAGGTGCAACTCAACTATATTGCAACTGGATTGAAACAAACAAACTTCTAGCTGTCATACACGAAGTTTAGTGCAACTTTCTCGCAACTGAGATGAATGTTCTATGGGAACGAAAATTGAATGCAAGTTGCGGATGCTTTAAATGAAAGTAATGTGAAACATAACATTAAAACTGGCATTTTGGGAGAAGTTTCAAGAGTTTGTTTGAAATGTTGCTGAAAACATCTTGATAAATTTGACTTTATTGCTATTTGTAAGGGACATTTGCAGCAAATCTTGTCATTTCAAATATGTTGAACGTCAAACAAGGAGTGAAATGCATGTTCATTGGAACGGCAATGAAACTTTATGAGCCTTGATATTGATATGGAACCGAACTAGAACCAGATAAGTTACAGATGCTTTTATTGATACGCGATTGAAACCTTTTTTGAAAAGCATTTCTTTGGAAGATGTTTCGCGTGCTACTTGGGAAATTCTGTTCCGAATGGTAATCTCAGAATTCTTTCATAAATAACATTTAAAAATTTGTATACGACGGATTTCACGCCAACTCGGCAGCACCCCTTCAGAATTCAATGAAACTTTCTGGATGTGAAGATTTTGTGAAACTAAGCTACTTTACATACTTTGTTTTTTTTTTCAAAATCGATCTAGACTAACATTTGGAATGGGTCAAAGTTTTTTTTTACTTTTTTTTAAACCCGTATAACTTGAAAACGGCAAGACCTACAACAAAGTGCTGTATGGGGGACTGTCGTGAAATTTCCTGAAGTTTTATAAAAACATATTGAAAAAATAAAAAAAAAACTCACTGAGAAGACGTGTAACTTTTTCGCAAATCTTCACATCAATTTGTCCATCTAATCCAATTGCAAATTATATGTAATGTTTAGCTTTTCGGTAGTTGTTAAACTTCCACTCGGCTGGTTGGCCGTAAACCACGATTCATAATTAAAAACAAGTAAAACAAAACATTTTTTGCACTGAAAAAACAATGATTTAAAATTATAAAATCGATTAAAAAGAGCCATTTCAGATTTTGATCGTTCTTAAGCAAAAACTTTCGCAATTAAGTTTACTAAAAGTTGTCCATACATTGCAAATTGGGCATATTTAAAGGAAAAAACAAAATCTAACAACGAATTTTTCAAGTCCAAAACTGATTTGTTTTTCAAAGCTTTTGTTCTAAACCGTCAAATATGATCGTGTTTTCAAGTGATAAATGGGTTTGAATCAGAAAAAAGATTGTATTTTTTATTGAGAACAGTTAAAAAACGGAATTATGTAGTGATTATGTTTTTTTAAATGAAGGCAATCAATGGACTTCGCCTCTGCCTATGAGAAAATCAACTCCGTCTAACATTCCGACGGATTTTTATGGTTTGAAAGATATCACAACAGTATAGCAAACATTGAAAAGTAACAACCTTATCCATACCCCATTAAATTCTCTTCTAGAAAAAGTTTTGTGAAAAACTTACTTAACGTACCTGCGTTCCACGCCAGATGAATAAGAAATAATGAATATGTTTGTATTGTTATCTACCTAAAATGTACGTAAACGACTTGAGTTACTCAACATCCACCGCGTAAGTTTATAGAAAGATTTAACTTTTAAATTTAACATTTTACTTACAATTGTTGTTCTACCTATGCAGATAACTATTTAAGCTCGATATCAATAAAACCCTTTTCATTGTATCTAAGTCATTTGTGAAAAGAAGTTAAAGATGGATCAACAAGATTTATCGCGCATTCAAATTTAAAGATGTAGCGCCGGTATAAACAATCCTAAGTGCAGGCGTAGCCAGTTACGTCGTCAAGGTGGAGGCGTTGAAGGAAATCATCAATCAACTGAAAGAAAAATTCAACTCACCTGGTGTTGACAGAAATGGGGATTTTTTTTTATTACCGTACGGGTTTACGCCGAAGGGTCTCAGATTTTCATGAAACTTTTTCCACAGGCAGGGCTCATGGATATATGAATAAAAAAAATTGAGAAAAATTCAGGGTCGCCTATTTTTCCGGAAAACTCAGGTAGAATTTTTTTGTTTTCCCTTGACACTACTTACTTTGAAAAATCATAACTCAAGAACGAAGCATCGTAGAAACAAAGTTTTTATATGAAAATTTAAGCAAATTTTCTCAAAAATCCAAAAAAATATGAACTGGAAAAAGTTTTCCATAAAATTTTCCACCGTTGGGAAAATTCGTAAAGAAAAGCCGGAAAAACTATGCCCGAACACGTGGAAAATTTTCAAAAAAATATTTTTGGGAAGGTAATTTTATAAGCTTTAATCACTGAAATTTTTGGAATGCACATTTTTTTCGTTTTTGAGTTATGGCCAATTTTGTGAAAAATGTCCAGATGTGCCATATAAGACTTTTTTTTGAAAAATCATAACTCAAGAACGGAACATTGTAGAAACAAAGTTTTTATATAAAAATTTAAGCAAATTTTCTCAGAAATCAAAAAAAAAATATGAACTGGAAAAAGTTTTCCACAAATTTTTTCCACAGTTGGGGAAATTCATTAGGAAAACCGGGAAATCTATGCCCGAACTCGCGGAAATTTTTTAATAAAATATTTTTAAGAAAGAAACTTTATAAACTTCAATTCTGGTAACTTTTAGGATGTACTTTTCTTTAGTTCCTGATCTATGGTCAATTTTGTAAAAAATGCAAAGATTTGCCATACATGCCTTTTCGTTTAAAAATCATGACTGAAGACTCATCATGACTTGTCGAACCGGATTCAAATAATCTCAAAAATATGAAATTTTTGAAATGGAATCAGTTTCCCAGGACATTTTTCACTGTTTATGAAAACAAATAATGAAAACCCGATTAGCTATTCCAGCTTTCAAACAAAGTATATTTGAAAAGAGCGATCAATAAGATCCAACCCTACAATATTTTTCAATACGCTCACATAAAAAAGCATAACACGACATCAGTTTATGCTTTTCAAACAAAACTAATTTCAAGATTGAAAAATAAATTTCCTGAGCTTGAAAAAATCATTTATCTTTCTGATGGTTGCGGAGAGCAGTACAAAAATAAATCAAATTTGGAAATCATGGAAAAGGTCCATGTTATGGTATCGGTGGCAATATTAAGCGAATGGCTAGAGATGCTAGTATTAAAAAGTCTGCGGAAATTAATAACGCCAAACATTTTTTTGACTGGGCTGTGTCGCAAAAGGTGAAAGACCATTTTAAAAAAGATTGGGAATTCATCTATGCAACTGAAAATGACTATTCAGAGGCTGAAAAATTACTTCAGGAGAAATTTTCTAACCTTGTTCCAATTCCTGGAACAAAAAAATATCATTCATTTATTCCAAAAGACGAACGAAGCATTTTTGCGAGTAAATTCTCAGATGCACATGAAAACCAAGAAAATACAGCATGCTTTGTTCTTAATACTACAAAGAAACGAAAATGGTGGTAGCAACCAAAGGCAATCTTCTCGGTTGAAAAAATAGATAGTTTTAAGATAAAATGTAAGTTATGTACTGAATAATCACTGTTCGACAAAAAAAGTCGATATGAATGCACAGAGACCGGACACCCCGGGCTTGAAAGTATAAAAATAAACAAAAATAATGGCGTTTTCAGAATGTTCGTGTCTACCCCAGGTCATTTTTAAAATATACTTGAACTTTTTGCATTTTTTATTTAAAAATCTAATCTAATCAATAAACCGACACAGTGTTTTACATTTTAGGTCTACAATAGCCCTATTTAGCACGAGACATGAAAAATGAACTGTCGCACGATATGTATTGGAGTTCAATTTCAATTGTCCCTAATTATAGGTTCCCTCGGGGACATCCGGTGGTCCCGGAAGTAGTCACTGTAGTCAACTATCCATTTTGAGTCTACAATTGCCCTATTTACGACAAGACATGAAGAATGAGCCGTCGCATGATATGCTTTGGTGTCAAAATCGAAATGTCCCCTATGCAAGGATCCCCCGGGGCACTGGGCGGCGCCATGAGTGGCCAAATCTGTACAAGACTCATTTTCAACTTATAATAGGGTATTTTATGATAAGCTAGGGAGAAAACAATATTGCGCGACATATTTTGAGTGAATAAATTGTTTGATCCCAATTCGGATCCACTACCGGCACCGATTCCGGGGAAATGGCCATATATTGGTTGTTTCTGGACCAATATTAATACTTGGCGCACCAATCGCTTCAGAATTAGATCTTCTATCTTCATGTGTAGTAAAATTTTGATTTTTTAGCCGAGACCTTTGCTAAAAACACGTCATAATTTTACTGCATAAGACATGCTTCCGGAAATCCGGATTATCACCGGTATCCGGTGGTCATAGTTCATCTCCGTGGATGCACCTCAAAACTAGATTAGTTGACCCGTCCATTACTTCTTAAAGAATTGAAATCGGTCAATTTTTGTCAAAGTTACAGCATTCCAAAGTTGGCCCAATTTTTGCCTGTCCCAGTTATTTTGACAACCCCCTGTATATCAAATATTCCATCATTTGCGATACTTTAAAAATGGGGAGGGTACAAAAAAGGGGGAGGGCTCCCTGCAAATCTTATTACAACTCTTCATATTGTATTTAAAGTTGAAAACATTATATGGCACATGAATTCCCCTGTCCTGAATATAAAACACTGTGTCGGTTTATTGATTAGATTAGATTTTTAAATAAAAAATGCAAAAAGTTCAAGTATATTTTAAAAATGACCTGGGGCAGACACGAACATTCTGAAAAAGCCATTATTTTTGTTTATTTTTATACTTTCAAGCCCGGGGTGTCCGGTCTCTGTGCATTCATATCGACTTTTTTTGTCGAACAGTGTAATTGAATAAATAAAATTAAAGAAAAATATAAAAAGAATCTTATTTGTTCCATAGAAAAGAAAGAATCCCTTGGAATGGAAAAGAAACAGTTTTTTCAGCTTTGCTTAACGGTGTAATGTTTCATGAAAAATATAATCCAATCTGACTTATACTTCATTAAAACCAATCCCATATCGTTTCTCTCAGATCTTTTAGAAAATTTGCAATTGCTTTGATAAAAAAAACCTTGTTTTTCTGATGCTTCGATTGAAATATGGGTTTTCAAAGAATAGGCTAATATGGTCATTTTTCACAAAATTGACCATAACTCAGGAACAAAAAAAATGTACATCCAAAAAGTTACTAGAATTGAAGTTTATAAAGTTTCCTTCTCAAAAATATTTTAATAAAAATTTTCCGCGAGTTCAGGCATAGATTTTCCAGCTTTTCTTTATGAATTTCCCTAACGGTGGAAAATTTTGTGGAAAACTTTTTCCAGTTTTTTTGGATTTCTGAGAAAATTTGCAAAAATTTTCATATAAAAACTTTGTTTCTACAATGTTTCGTTCTTGAGTTATGATATTTCAAAGAAAAGTCTTATATGGCACATCTGGTCATTTTTCACAAAATTGGCCATAACTCAAAAACGAAAAAAAAGTGCAATCCAAAAATGTCAGTGATTAAAGCTTATAAAATTACCTTCTCGAAAATATTTTTTTGAAAATTTTCCACGAGTTCGGGCATAGTTTATCCGGCTTTTCTTTACGAATTTTCCCAACGGTGAAAAATTTTATGGAAAACTTTTTCCAGTTCATATTTTTTTTGGATTTTTGAGAAAATTTGCTTAAATTTTCATATAAAAACTTTGTTTCTACGATGCTTCGTTCTTGAGTTATGATTTTTCAAAGTAAGTAGTGTCAAGGGACAAACAAAAAATCTCCACCTGAGTTTTCCGGAAAAATAGGCGACCCTGAATTTTTCTCAATTTTTTTTATTCATATATCCATGAGCCCTGCCTGTGGAAAAAGTTTCATGAAAATCTGAGATCCTTCGGCCCAATTTGTACTATAATAAAAAAAATCCCCAAATGCCAGTTGAAAATATTATCGGTTCCTCCTAAGTCGTGGTCGATCAACAAAATTGTCGAAGAGTTCGAGGCTCCAATTTACATGACAACAACATTTTTTTTTTTTTTTTTGGCAATCCGTGCTTGTGGCCACTACTGTGCCGGAATCAGTTTATCTGTATCTTCCTTACCGAAACAGTTCTATTTTTAACTAATCTATATTTACATCTGCTTTCACTCTCTTCTGCTCCTTTTGCTCTCACACCGAGCACGTAGGAGAGTGCTCTGCTGTTGGTCCAATCGATTTCCATAAGCCATAGTCCATTGCTCATGCGGTGGTTCGTTTTGCCGTGTTCCTGAGTCGTCCTGCCTGCGAAGTGGGTCAGTTTGTCTCAGTCACCATCTGATACTGACGGAGGATGGATGTGCTCCCCCTATGCACGGTCCTCCGTGCGGCGTCTTCTGGTGGCTGGACGGGTTATTTTTTTTTTTTTTTTTTTGAGGGGCTGGGAATTGAATCCATGACCTTCCGCTTATGAAGCGAAAGCGTAACCTCAAGGCTACGGACCCCCCTAATTTGTGAAACAGATAAACAGGTTGTTATTGATTTCTTTGATAGTGATGATATTAGTAAACCTATGCCAGGAGCCAATGACTTCGTGTCTGAGTACCGAAATGGTGGT
The DNA here is from genome assembly GCF_002204515.2 of Aedes aegypti. Taxonomy (NCBI): domain Eukaryota; kingdom Metazoa; phylum Arthropoda; class Insecta; order Diptera; family Culicidae; genus Aedes; species Aedes aegypti. The sequence goes on from NC_035107.1 coordinate 203,460,593, forward strand.
AAAGAACAAGTTCAAAAGCGAATATTGATGATGTCTTTTAAAGAGGCGTACACGATTTTTGAAGAAAGATGCCAAAATGTAGAAATTGGTTTTACTTTGTTTACTCTGTTGAGGCCTAAACATTGTAGGCTTCTCGATAGCATAAGAATTCACAATGTGTGTGTGTGCACATACCACGAAAATGTGAAATTAATGCTTAACAGTTTAGGAATTGTCTCTCAGGCAGAAATTAGTGAAAAACTGTTATGCGATGTTTTAGTAAGAACGACTGATTGTTTTTTTTTTTTTTTTTGAGAATGTGAAAATTGTAATTCCAAATAAAATATTACAGGAGAACTAATCTCGCTTTTAGAAGAAAGCGACATCTTTGATGTAGTTTTTCAGTAATGTCTCACCACCGATCGCTGTAACTTAGAAACTATAATAAAGCCTATTGAAGAATTTGTTACGTATTTCGTGGAGAACGTTGATAAGCTCATAACCCATGATTTTATTTGTAAAGAACAGTCTTCTTTTCTACGAAACAAAAAAGACTCCTTAAAACAAGGTGAAATACTGGTAACACAGCGTAACAAAAATTACATTTTTGCGTGTCTCAAGAATCGAACTATGTGTCTCTAGTAGATTTGGGGTTACTGAACTTGATGCCATTCTCAGAAATGTTCTAGCACGTCACAATTTTTAGCTACAGGTCGCCAAAGTTGTAAAAAACACTGGTTTCATTGATGTTTACATTAAATTTAAACAATGATTTATCAAAAAATATTATGATCTAATCTACCAAGCATGCATAATGAGACTTTAACTTTCATTCCAGATATAATTCGTTCGAAATTGCACGATTAAATTGAGGTTAAATCGATTTTTTCAACATGCTTACAGTCTCTATACGAAATTTTTCGTTTCTCTTATATGGCAAAATACAATACTTTTCTAAACCAACAAAAATAACTTTTGAGCATCGGAAGTATCATGAACAACGATGATAAGTATTTATTATTATTATCTTTAATATCGAGACTTTCAGCCGGAGGCTGGTTCGTCTCCACGTGATAAGTATTGTTATACACATAAAATTTGAGTTCTGAGGCAAATTAAGCAAACAAAATGCCATACAAGCTGAAAAACTTGCATGCAAGTTGGTCGAAATAGTCAAATTTAACATTTTCAACAGCCAATATCTCAAAAACTAGACGTGATATGATATTTATGTAAATGGCAATGGATTCAGCAACTATTAATTAAGTAAATAGCGGTATTTTGGTGCTTGAGACAAAATCGTGTTCCGCAGTATAATTAGCGACTTTTCTGAAGTCGCAAGTCAGTCCCATCTGCATTTTCGTCAAAATTAAGTTGAGTTCAGTTTTCAACATATGTTCCAATGCTCTTTCAGCTGCACTAATAAGTTAATTTGATTTGTTCGGAAAAATTAGGAAAAAACAGCAAGTCAAATTGTCCCATAATGAAAAGTAACCGCATTTCAGTCCCACTATTGATTTCCGCACCGTCTAACACAAAAAAGAACCGTGTTTTGATTATATTTATTTTTTCACGGAAATATAAAGTAGTGCAAAGCAAATTGTGTTTCATTAAGATTTGAACATGTTTAAATGCTCTGGAGTTTTTTGAATATTTGTATGGAAAACGAGTTTGGAAACTTTATAGCCCATTTTCTCGTGGCCTACTTTTTACAGATGGGACTGACTTGCGATTCACGGCAGTATAGTTTTATCATACAAAACGCTGCTCAAGGATATCACTGGAATAATTCCCAAACAACGATACACCCATTCGAGATTCACCATGAAAAAGATAATAAATTGGAAAACGTTAGTTTTATTATAATATCAGAAGTGTTAACCCGTAACACAATAGCAGTTCAGCTATTTATTTCAAAATTGATAAATTTTGTTACACCAAAAATAAATTTCGCAAAGATTATTTTTATGTCAGATAGAGCTTATGTAATTTCAAGAAAATACATGAATTGGAAGCAGAGTGGCACTTTTTTGCCACACCTCACGGCAAAGGCCCCTGTGACGCTATTGGTGGCACTCTCAAGCGAATGGCAAAAAGAGCAAGTCTTGCAAAAGACTATGGAAACACAATCGCAACTGCGCGTGAACTATTCGACTGGGCAGTGGAACAAACTGTTATATCACCAAATTAATTTTCTGTTATAAATCTTATGAACAATATGTTAAAATGTCAGAGGAATTGGTGGAATTGTTTGATAAGGTTAAAACTGTCCCTGGTACCCAAAAATATCATTGTTTTATGCCTATTAGTGGCACACAAATTGCAGCCAAACGGTATACCAATTCAGAGGATGATCCAAAAATATTCAATTTATTCAGTAAATCCCAAAATTAATGTAAATATTCATGTGCAGATAGTACGTATTAGGATATATAGCAATAATGAAAATAATAATGCATGATAAAAACAAACCACGTCTTTTTTCATAAGCATAATATTGACCCTTTCCAGATACCTGTTAAGATTGGCTTTGACCAAATAAAAAATGAAATATTATTGTGATATCTTTCCAACCATAAAAACCCATCGGATTGTGCAAGATCAATTGTATTTAATTTTATTTAATTGTATTAAATTAATTAATTAATAAGATCGATTTTGAAAAAAAAAAAACAAAATATGCAAAGTAAGGTACCCCGGGGCAAGTGGGACATAAAAAAATGATAGTTCAAACAAATTGTTCAATAACATTATCAAATATCAATATTTCTCAAATAAAACAACATAATCACATTTTGGCAACATATTTGCTGGTGTGTGCATGAATTTGATCGAATAATTTCGAAATTGTGAACGCTTTAGAAGAAAGTTTTAGGATGAGCCATTAGACGCAGTTACCTCGCTAAACAGGGCAAGTTTTATGCGTCAATCCACATTAGTAAGTCAACCATTACAATCATAGGATTGATAAATCATAGATTTTTAATTTTGAGTACATTTTTGATGTACATAAGGGATCAGCCATACAATACGTAACGCTTTAGAAAGAAAACGTTTGTTCAATAGTACGTAACATCGTACTTAATATTAACTGATAATTCCTCAATAAACGCGTAGAAAGGAATAAAACATGTTCAAAATATATCATTTATAAGTTATTAATTGAATGTAGCACAAAAACTTTCTATAATTAACGAAATTAAAAATATGTTCTGTTATTATTTAAATGCATGGCAGAAAACCACTTAATGGGGTGGAATTGTTTTCCGTAACTACTAAATTTGGTAGAAATAACAAATAAAGTTCAATTAAAATAGAAAAGTAATCGTTCTCATGATGTATTTCAAATTTCATCTCTGTCTATTTTACTTTTGGATTCGTATTTCAAAAATAAAAAAATAAATAAAAATGAATTGCACATTTCTTCTCCCTCCTACGCAATTACGTAATTTGAGATTTACTTTTTTAATAAACATCATTTGTTTGAATGTTTTAATGCTACTATATAAGAAAAAGTTTGGAACGTGTAGGAAAAGTTTTGAATCCAGTGGTTGTTTCGATAGGTCCCACTTACACCGGGTATAGGATAACGTATATAATTTGGACATGCATATAATTTGGACAGGCTAGTCGTTCTATGCTTATTTCCAATGAGATGGTGAGGAATACATGTACGAAAAATCATGTATTGCATTATTAATACACTATGCTACTTATTAATGAGGACCATTTTCACAACGATTACAAATTGGCTTCAAAAATATAAAAATTGTAAATTGTATCTACAGAACATCTGTGAAACCTACGAATGCAAGAGGATGTGCAATTGTAGAACATACATTGAATGCAATTAAAGGGCTCATAATTGGCATTCATAAAAAAATTGAAAGTGGAACCATGATTAAATATGTCTAAAATTTAAGCTAAGTCATCTAAAATCTTAACATGAGTATATAAGGCATAAAGCAGGTGTTGTCCAAAATAGATTATGGTTTTTGTTCAGTTGATATAATTTGGCCATCTGATGAAACACACTGGAATGTCACATGCATGCATACTTGCAGGCGTTTTTCGTGGATCTGATGATATTTGATTGCATTAAATGAAATTATTGATTTTCACTAATATACACATCCAATAAGCGAAAAAATGCATAAGTCACATGTAAACTCTTAAAGTATTATAATATGATCATATTTTCAAGAAACCATTGTATGGATATTGAGATAACGCCTCTGTCCAAATTATATTCACATGAGGGTGTCCAAAATGTATATTAGGTGTCCGAAATGTATGACAGACAGGCCGCCAAAAAACGCTATTTTGGAAGTTAATACTACAGTTTGTAAGCTTTTTATTCCCAGAAACTCAACGTACAATGGGAAATTAAGCATATATGTAACATTACGTAACAAAATATTTGTATTTAATGCAGTTAATCGATCGCCGTTTCCAGGCATATCCTTAGCCTGTCCAGAATACATAATTTACCCTAAATATATTTTGGGGTATAGTTAGACCATCCAATAATCATGCAAGTTGAAAATGGCGCTGAATAGGCAACTGTTACATGAACCATTTGGTAATGAAAATAGCAATATTTTTTGTACTCAATACATACCTTATCATTGTATCTTCAACTTTCTAGAAGAATAACCCAATGAAAATCTTTTCCTAAGTGAGCTATGACGGAACGTCCCACTTAACCCGGATTCTCACTTGCCCCGGGGTACCTTATCTTAGTTTCACATACTTTTGACATCCGTCATACTCTCCATTTTTTGGTTCAAAAACTACTCCAGGAATATTTCAATATATCATTCCATATCAGATTTCTAGAAAAACATATACAAGAAAGGTTTGAAACAACTTTGTTGGTAATTTTTGAATAATTGCAGTATAGATATAATTCTGCATAAAAAGGAAAATACTAAATTCCTGTCGTAAAATTGTTGACACTGTGCCTCACAGAAAAGCTTAAGTAGTCCTTGTAGGATTTACTACAAAAATTCTTGTTCTTTTTTCTTTGTTTTTTTATAATAATCGGTGTTAAACGGATGGAATTTTTACTGGAAGTATTTGTTACTAAAATTTTAGATATTAGTTTGTATAAACTCCGAAGCTTCATGATACTTTGGTGAAAATATTGATGAAGAAAGAACCCATTTTTTCTTACCTTTATAGTTGTTGTTGGAAGGGTCGACTGGTACTTGAGTTGCTAATTTATTCGGCTATCTCAGTATTAATGTTTTACAACGATTTTATTTGATTCTGCCCGACGTTTCGGCCACGGATTTTGGCCTTTTTCAAGGGTAAACTATTGTGTACGAAATACAGTTAATATATATAGCTTAGTTAATATAGTCTAGTTTGTCTTACATTGTCTATCGTTTTGTCCTGGTTGAAATCGTCGTTTCTTCTGTCAGTTTTTTGTAGTCATTGCTTCTGTAGAATTTTTAAAAAGTGTGAACGTAAATTTTCTGTCAATTTGCACTATTTTAAATCTTACTATTGTACTATTTGTCTGAAAAGTAACTTCATTTGATTTTGGTCACAGTCTAAACTTGCACTTACTACTAACGATTGTTTCAAAATGGTGAGTTTCTATTAAAGCTTTATGGTTGTTTGAGCTTATTTGTGCTTTTATACTATGGTCAGTGTGTTTGTGTTTGTACAATAGAGTGATGCAAAATTTGAAATGTTTGCTCCCCTATGCTTAAACGATTTTAATTATGGTAAATAGCATCCTCCCAAAGTTTGAAGTGATTCGGAAGAAATTTGACTGTGCACACGCCATTTGAAGTTTATATGGAGATTACTATGGAAAACGCCAATCATTTGTGTTAAGCCCTCTATCTCTTCGTCATAATATTTTATGGAGAAGTGAACAAATTCTTCTAATGTGAAATCCTCCCAGCTACAACTTTGCCGAAGACCACTTTTTGATTGGACCTCAGGATAAATTGTTATTCATCATCATAAAGTTGGTTTGCATGTAGCATGCTCCATCAACTGTTCGGCAGGCAACAGTGGTGCTCCTGGCGGGAAGAATAGATCAAAGTAATCCAGGCTACTATGTTCTACAGCAAAAAAGCAGTGTTGCTCTGAATGTAATTGAATGATCATCTCAGCATGATTAAGACTTTGTTATCAATAATAACAAATTATCCTTACGTCCCATCGAAATGTGGTCTTCGGCAAAGTTGTTGCTGGGAAGTTTTCACATGAGATGAGTGTGTTCACTTTTCCATAAATTATTTTGACGAGCAGTTAGGGGACTGAACACAAAAGGTTTGCCTTTTCCATAGTAATTTCCATATAATCTTCAAATAGCGTGTGCACAACCAAATTTCTTCCGAATCACTTCAAATTTTGGGAGGATCATTTTCATCATAATTGACATCGTTTAAGCATAGGGGAGCAAAAACTTCAAAATTTGCATCAGTCTATTGTACAATTTGTCGATTTTTTCTGCTTTGTTGGTTTTTGAGAGAGTGTAATACACCTGCGTAAGCTGTGTTTAGATTGTCTATATCTGTTCTGTGATTCACTGTGTTGGGGTTATTGGAGATGTGGCACATCTCTAAAATTGGGAGAGCTGATGCTCTTTTGGCTCTGTCAAGTATGGTTGTTTTGGTTAAGTCAAATATGTGTTCTTCTTGTATGGTATGGTTCATAAGTGCGGTTGTCTCTCGTAGTCTGTTTATCTCTTGTTCTGTTTCACTAGTGTCAATTTCTCGTATTTTTTTATATTTGTTAATATGGGTTTGATGTCCACTAAGCCTAGTCTTCAGTTGGTTTTTGGTCATGCCTATATATGTCTTGTTGCAATCGTTACATGGAATGCTATAAATTATTTGAGAGTGTTGTATTTTTGGAATCGGATCCTTTACTGGTTTGAGTAGACTTTTATTTGTACACAATAGTTTACCCTTGAAAAAGGCCAAAATCCGTGGCCGAAACGTCGGGCAGAATTAAATAAAATCGTTGTAAAACATTAAGACTGAGATAGCCGAATAAATTAGCTTACCTTTATAGATTCCAAACAAACTTTTTTTTTGTAGTACTGTAAAGGTTTCACGCGTTATTATTGCCGGTATTTTGAAAGAATATTACCGAAGATGTATTGTGATAAAACTCGCAATGTAATAACGAAACTTTTGCATTACTTTGAACTTTTGTTGAGAAATTTCTAATGGACTTTCAGAAATCAGAAACCACATGTACCGTTTTGGCTCATATTCCGAACACTTAAGGCTAACAGTGACTTCAAATGCATCTGATTGGCGTAAATTGGCAGACATTTGTGTAAACTTTAATTTCTTCGCAAAGCCTAACTGTTAGCTGTTGGGAGTATCGATAATAATGTTGATTTTACGTTACAGTATGGAACAACATCTTGATTCAAATGCCGAACACTGTGTTCATTCTGTCTCATATTCCGAACAGCACGAATAAATCGTATTGAAATGAATAATTTCGCAAATAAATTTATCTGAGCTTGTTCTACTGGTCTGAAACTAGAGAATCATCACTACTCCCGCGGTATAAATTATATTGGAGACGTTAAAATTGAATTGCAATTGACTGCCATTTCCTTGTTATTTGGTGACATATTTCAGCGAAACATTTCAACCGAATCGCCATACAAAAACCGAGTATTCGGAATATGAGTCTGTTCGGAATTTGAGACAAATCGGTATAAGAATAATGTAATATTTTAAAACTCCTATAATTTACCTTTTTGAGATTCTTAAAAATGTTGTTTGTGGAGTATGGAAAGATTTTTGTACATAGTTCCTCAAAGCGTCACGCAAAATAAGATGAAACAACAAAATGTTGAAGCAGGCACTTTTGTACGTATAAAGCCTTTTCGCAATTTATTTTACGTGAAACTTTGCACATATAAGCATCGCATAGCGCAAAAGGTGATTTTGTTGTACGCACATTCTGGTTGCCTGGGGTAATTTATAATGTTTTTCTCTCTAGATATTTAAAACCTCTCTTATGAATTTACGAATAAAACAAATTTATCAAGAAGTTCCATCAGAATCTTCTTAAGAAATTATCCTTGAAATCTATCCTTCCTTAACTTCTGATTTTCTAGAACTCTGCCAGGAAGCCTTCCGCCTTCGTATCGCACAAAAATTCAAGCCAAAAATATGGATACTGGCAATAATTGGTAAAATTATTTCTGGAGAAGTGTTTTAACGAAGATCAATATATATATTTCTTTAGGCATATCTAAATAAATCCTTCCCCCCTGTCAGTTAATTTGCTATATGTTCCTCTACAGATTCCATTACCACTATGTTAGTGTTGTAAGCAAAAGTTTTCCTGGGGGTTTTCAACAAATTTCCTCAGAAGATTCGAAGGCAAGAGGCATTTCAAAAACAATTTTCAATTTTCAATTCTTGAATAATCCGGGGATTCAAAACAAAATTCTATAAAAAAAAAACAGTAGAATTTTTACGCAATTTGTGATGTATTTTGAAAACATTTCTTTTGATTAATTTCGCGGAAGAAATTGTAATAAAAAATTTGGGAAACCTGTTTAAACAAATTCACAGAAGAATTTCTGGTTGAACTTCCAGCGAAATATCTCAGTATAAGATTTGACAGAATCAATTATATTTTGAATGAGTTGGGATGAAAAACTGAACTGTTGAAAGATAAAGTAACATTTTTTGGTGAAGCCGGCAACATAATCCAAAATCAATTTGCTAATAAAAAATAGACATAGAATGAATGGATGTCCACCAGGAGGAATTCGCTTTGAAAGTATGAACAAGTCCCACAGTATTATTCGGTCAATTTCCAACAGATCTGCAAAAGTTCTGAAGCCACCCTTCAATATTGTTTGAGGAATTTGATTATACTAAAATTTTATAAAGAATATAACAAAATGAAGTTTTTGAAAAATGAAAGTTATTGCTACAAATCTGTTTTAAATCGATTAAATAATTCATGAAATAGTTTTTCCTCGAAAAACATAGTTTAAGCAATTAATTTATTCATGCGAAAATTCATAAAAACTGAATCGAAATCAAAGAGGGAATTTGTTGCTGGAATAAAACACCATGGTCAATTTTGTTACATTTTTTCACACCAGGTAAAATTTTTGCCATTCATCGGAAGAAAACTTGGCCATGTCGAAATTCCTTGAAGCTAAGCCTTTTATTTCGACAAAAATTCCCGCTATGAATTGAAAAAATAGACAAAATTATTAAAACCATTTCTCAGGAAGTTGTCTGAGGAATTCCTTTAGTAATTTTGTCTATTTTTTTCAATATTTTTTACGGACATTATACGAGTTGATGTTAATGTATGGATTTCTTTAGTGAATTCTCATAAAGTCAGTTATCATCACAGGACACCTCGAGCTTAGTATCCTCAAAATATGAGAAATCAGTATACAGTGAATATGTCTTATGCTAAAACTGCATTATTTGGATTACACAAAAAAACGAATTACGGAAGTCAAATTTCCAGGATATTGACGCTTTTTTGAACCACGGTATTTTTAGCAACGAAGATGTTGAAAAATCGCGCTTATCGCATGTTACAAGAAGCTACTTCAAACAGTAACCAATCGATCGATATCCGGACGATTAGGCCATCGATTGTCGCGCGATTTAACGAAGTCAGAACCGCCACACTGATGCTGTGTAAGACAAGCGAGGTTTTCTCTAAAATAACGTAATAGAAAATTTTGTCAATAACGAGAGTCATGCAGTCTAGTAGTCATGCCCCTCCCCGAAGAAATGCCGTAAGGTGGTTCCGAGGTAATACGAGTCAGAAGCCAAGGGTAAGGTCTGTGCACTCTGTACACCACTTGACTGCCCATAACTGCATATTTGTAACATTCGACAAAAGTAGGCATTGAATAAATGGGATACCAATTTTGCATTTTATTGCAGTATGGGATATTTAAAAAAAAACACTAATTTACAAAAGTGCTTATTTGAGGCTGAAATGTTGTACAATTCATATCACATATTGGACGAATAGTCAGAAAATAATTGGCTTGTTCAGTGGTATCCTGTTTTTTACATATTCTGATTCTACGTTGAATCACCCCTCAACAAATTTTACTTCGGGACGAGCTTTCATTATGTAAATTGAAATGTCATTAAGTCAACAGAATAAAATCTTTTTTAATAATTTACTACATCAAAATTAAGATATTAAAGCGTAATAAAATCGTGTTACACTTAGAAAAATGTGGTCTTTCGATCAAGCTACAAAAAACGTGAATTTTTCATCACTAAACAACGCAATTTTGATAGAAATTTCGTTGCTACTGCATTATGAGGCTCAATTTGACTGTTATGCGATTACAATTGCCAATGAGACAAAACAACTTGGTATTTTTTTTTTCGAATTTTCTAGAACAATCAGATTTCAGTAAGTTAATCGAAAGTGTTTGTCATTTGGTACTAACCCGAAATTGTCAAAAAAGTCGAATGTGACAAATATGCAGTTATGGGCAGTTGAGCAATTCATCGATAATTGCTCATGTACAGTGCATGACCTAGTTTTAGTGGATCGTCGATGGTGGGGTATCCCCACACTCCCTGAGTTACCTTCTCAGGGGTCTGATTGCAGATTTCCCCCTTGTAAAAAAAACATGAAACTGTATTGACTACGGTAAAAAAAATACTTCTCTAGCAAATATAGTTAAACAAAATTGTAGTCACGTGGCCAGAATAAATTTTAATTAAAATATAAATGTCACGAAAATGTTACTTCACAAATAAAGATAATTGAACAATTTTAATCACTTTTCGTCATATCGGAACCGTGTTAGAGTTGTACCAGATGTTCAGTTTTAAAACTTTAACTGTAAGGCAACTGAGAATTATCGTTAATTGGTTGATTGAAATGTTGACAAACAAAACGTAATCCACGTTGAGAGTAGAAGCAGACAATAATACGAAAAAAAAGAGGAGACCCAGTTTTGTTAATAAAAACAACAAAGATATCAGTTTCCAGGACATACGCTAACGGTATTGTAAAAATGTTACTTTCATAGTAAAATAGTCGATTGATGCAAATCATCTCAACGACAGCTGAATGGATTATCTGTTTCGTTTTCCAATAAATCACGTCATTCATTCAATACAGCGATAATTCCTTCGAAAAAAAAAATCAACACTCTTCAGCAGACGCCAGTCGTTTGTCGGTCAACAATAGCTTTTATTGGGTATTGAGCGAGCAGTGAAAAACTGTAATTATTGAATTATCGTCTCATCGATGCGCTAACGTTTGGACATCAGGAAAGCAGGCCTCACGCGCGCGCTTGTCTGTCCATTTTCTTTGACAGAATTCTGTGCATTAATCGGGCATAACTGGTTCCACAACAGGTCACCATGGGCCCATCCCAAAAGCTATACGAGAGGTCTGTGGACGGACCGGTTGGCTGGATAGTTGAAGACATTTATCCACTGCACAGTGCAAAAAATAAATTGTAATATCACGATATTTTCTATGCACATCGCTCGCGTTGTAAATGTGAGATAAAATTACATTACAATATTTGTAACATGTATAAAAATACGTAATTGGGTGACACACATTCACGCAACAATCACGACACGAGTTATGTGCAACGTGATTTTCCATTTTGTTTACTGTGTATGCTCACATCAAAGTTGCGTGGAATAGCGATTCTGCTGATTCACTCGATATGATTGCCGATGGATTCTCGGGAGAAGGAACTCATGGCGACGACGGCACAGCCAGATTGGTGATGATGGAAATAACAAGAAAGCCACGGTTTGATCTGACCACCCAGGAGACTTTTCGTTCTTTTGTATCACACAGGTCTTGGGCCCGTCAAGGAAGGTATTTATTCGAAGAAAAACTGAAAGTTACTTGTCTCTTCCACTTCACTGACAAGGTAAGCCATTATTGTTTATGATAATGTGCGCTCACAGTTGTTTGCGACGAGATGAGAAGTATCGTAGGGAAAGGCACTGTTCAAAGGGCAAGTAAATATGGACACGTGAAATTTGTGTATTCTAATGTGATAGTGATGCTTTAATTGACAGCACCATAATAATTGCACCATGGTGGTTCGGTGCTTTCTTGGAAGTTGAAGTTATCCTTATTGCAAGAGGTCTCCATAGACGCCTTCAATTGGTGATCTAACGCAAAGCTAAAATGCGTAAATGGCGCTCTTCTAGAATAGGGATTAGTGCATCTTAATCAAAATTTCTAGTGATAACTTTGCAAAAAAGATCACCACAATTATTTAACTGACAAGATTTTTGCAATTTAAGGCACAGGAAACTGTAAATATTTATTTCAATTTGAAAAACTTTCGTAACCTAATCTCACTTTTGATCGCCAATGTCGTTGCGTAGTTTAAATACACATGTCCAGAATGATAAATGTCAATGACTATCCAATATTATAAGCCAATATTTTTTATATCAAAAGATATGTGCGACATTTCTTATCGCGCTAGGGCAATTTACGATCATATAACGGTTCTATAACGATTTACGCTTGCTGGGATGTATTTAAACTGTGAAAAATTATCTCTACAATGCTCCATATGAGATATTATATCGTCCTCTTGGTGCTACAACTAGATAACTCGAAAATCCAAATTTCGAACTATTCAACATTGAAGGTTTGACCGTTTCACAATGTTATGGATAATCACAGAGAATATCATTGAAAAGTAATATTTGGCTTGTTTACTTTTGATCACACGCTTATGATCTGAGAATATCTGGCAGATTTAATTAAGATTTATGTTTCGCCAAATTAAACTCTAAAAATCGAAAGTTATTTAGTTGTAGCATTAAGGGCGTCTAGTTATCGTATTAGCGCTAGAGTGGTGGGGTAGAAAGGGGAAGGGGATTCAAGATAGTCCCCTTCTCTCTTGTGAATGATCATTAGAGTGATGCAAATTTTGAAATGTTTGCTCCCCTATGCTTAAACGATTTTAATTATGGTAAATAGCATCCTCCCAAAGTGTGAAGTGATTCGGAAGAAATTTGACTGTGCACACGCCATTTGAAGTTTATATGGAGATTACTAAGGAAATCGCCAATCTTTTGTGTTCAACCCTCTAACACGTCATCATAATATTTTAGGTAAAAGTGAACACACTCATCTTATGTGAAAACTTCCCAGCTACAACTTTGCCCCACATTAGAAAATGGCTGCCACCAGCCATTTCCATAAGAAAATGGACGAACACAAGCGGCAAGTCGTGCTAGTGGTAATGGTGCCATCCGTGGAGTATATGGCCTAGCCCTTATGATTTTGCACACTTGACAGTCCTTGGTTACCTTCTTGACAGCTGGTCGTAGGCGGAAAACATGATAACGTTGCCGAATTTCATTCACGACTGTTTCAAAATTGGCATGATGGAACTTACGATGGCATTCGTCAATTATAAGGAGTGTTAGTCGATGTGTACGTGGAAGAATTATTGGGAATTTCATCGATTGCGTCGCCTTATCAGCAGCTTTTATTCGGCTATCAACTCTCAGAACTCCTTCATCGTCCATGAAAGGGCTCAAAGAGTGGAGAGGGCTTGATGGTTTCAAAGGGTTCTGGCGATTAACCGTCAGAAGTGCCATCTCATCGGGATAAGTTTGCCATTGTACCGATTTGAATAATGTTGTTCGCGCCAAACGTAGCTCCTCCTTCGTGAGTATACCATGTTCAGTATTCGTACCAGCTCGTTTCAAATTGAGTTTGTTGATAAATCGCAGCACGTAGGCCATAGTTCTCAGTATACGTTCCCACTTGGAAAATCGTTGATAATCGAGTACTGCGTCGGGTATGATGATTTCTCGATGCGAATGACAAGCACAGTTCGAACGAAACCTGTAAATTTCTGAGACATATAATGCACATAATTGGAGCGTGGAACATCATGGATATTTACATGATATTTCATGTAAACTTCAATTATATGTCATGTAATCCAGCAGGATTCTGTGTGATTACATGTCATATAACACATTTTTACATGATTTCAGACTTAAATTTACATGACGTCATGTTTACATCACATAAATGAAGTTTACATGACGTGTAATCTTCATTATTTTTAACTGTGAGGACGCAATTCTTCTTCTGCTACTGCACACTTTGCGGATGCGGCCATTTTTCTTCGGGATTCCTTAGAAATTGTGGACCTTCAAACCAGTTCTTCTCAGTTTCCTTAAAGGGCCCTTTTCCCCATTTCGTTGCAGTATCCGCTGGGTTCATCTTCGAAGGCACCCACTTCCAGTTGTCAATGTCGGTTAACGTGAGGAGCTCCCCAATTCTGCATGCCACATATTGTTTGTAGCGTCGATGGTCTGAACGTATCCAGGCCAAAACAGTTGAAGAATCGGTCCAGAGGAATCGCTTGGAAATTTCTACGGTGTGGCTTTCTGTAATGAATCGCATCAGCCACGCTCCCAACACTGCTGCTTGCAGTTCTAGTCTTGGTATTGAAAGTGGTTTAAGTGGAGCAACCTTTGCTTTACCCGCAACCAAAGCGCAAACCGGTATCCCCTCGGAGTTGAGTGTGCGAAAGTAGGTCACTGCTGAGTAGGCAACCTCACTCGCGTCTACGAACACGTGGAGTTGTAATTCTCTGTAACTGACGGACGTTGCTTGTTGAAAGTAGCATCTGGGAACGTGTATGTTGTTGATCCCTTTTAACGCCTCGACCCATCTAATCCATCGCTCCCATATGTCATCAGTAACAGGTTCGTCCCACTGAGTTCCAGCTCGCTAAACGTCCTGTAGAAGAATTCTTCCGTGTATCAGGACTGCGCTGAGCAACCCCAGCGAATAAAAAAAACTCATGAGTCATCGTAGCATCTGTCGTTTGGTAGGCCGCCTGTTGGATTCCATTACTTCTCGCACTTCTTCTTTGATTTGTGCGGAAAAACAGGGAACGTCATCCTTCGTGTTCCACAGCATCCCCAAAACGCGCTCACAATCGGAAGTCTTATCCATGAACAAATTTTTCGTTTCCGTCGCTGCATGCGCTCCCAGACTTTCCAGTACTTTTTGCTCGTTAGACAACCAGTTTCTCAAATGAAATCCTCCACGGCTGTGGACCATTTTCACTTCTTGCGATACCCGTGAAGCGTCTTCAGCGTTCTCGAAACTGTCGAGGTAGTCGTCTACATAATGGTTATGTATGATTACTTGTGCTGCCTCCGGATACAAATCGGCGAACTCTTCCGCGTTTTTATTCTTCACGAACTGTGCGGATACTGGTGAGCAGGACGAACCGAATGTCGCGACGTTCATGAGAAACACCGAAGGCTGTTCAGATGAATTCGTGCGCCATAAAAATCGTTGGGAATGTCTATCAGTTTCTCGTATTCCAATCTGGTGGAACATTTCCTGCAAATCCGCTGAAACTCCAACTGAGAATTGTCGGAACCGGTATAGTATAGCTGGTAGTGATGTTAGCTGATCTGGTCCTTTCAGAAGCAAGGAATTAAGCGAAATCCCATTCACAGTAGCAGCCGCATCCCATATAAGCCTTGCTTTTCCGGGCTTCTTTGGATTGACCACTGCTCCCAGCGGCAAATACCAGATCCGCCTAGGATCTGCTTGATCGAGCTCTTCTTGTGTAGCTAGTTTTGCGTACGCTTTTGTTTGATAGTCCTTTATCTGCTGATGAATGTTCAGTTTAAGGTTTTCATCCCTATTCATCCTCCTCTCAAGGCATTCAAGGCGTTTCAGTGCCATGTTATAGCCATCCGGAAACTCGATGGAATCATATTTCCATAAAAGCCCCGTTTGATATCTATCGTGTTGTTGCTAGCGGTCCCTTTTGGTGTACTCTCGTTCGACGGTCGGTTACTTCTGTTTGAATGTAGCATTGGATGATGATAAAATTCACAGTCTCCTACGCCACAACGTCTGGCGTAGCGGCAGCTCCTTCTCCCATGGGCATTCAAACAACTGCGGCACAATCCTTTTGACTGGACACATTTCCATCGACCGTCCACTGAAAACGACTTGAACAAAGCGCATTCCAATACACGATGGCCTGATTCTTCACACACACAACACATTTTATCTTCTCGCACCTTTTCTTCACCATCCGCATCATGCGCATTGATGTATCCTTTTTGCTTGCCTTTGAGCCTATCCGTTGAACTAGACTTGAAGCTCCCAGCATAAGAAGTCATCTTGCTCGCTGACACCACAATAGACGACATAAATACGCCAAAGCTTTGAAGATTTACCTCCGGACACTTCTGTAGAAACGTTGCCCATTCCATCTTGGTGTGAGCGGGAAGCTTTTCAACCAGTTCCATTAGCAGTGTTGGGTTTGATAGATGGGTATGTTGACCAGCAGCTTCTAGATGGTCATACAGACTTTGTACCGCCATCCCAAACTCGATGAGCGTTTCCAACTTCTCCGCTCTCGGAGCTGGTACCGACCGTACCTTATGTAGAAGAGCGCTTATCAGAAGCTCCGGACGTCCATAAAGCAACTGCAGTGCACACTGGTCCAGGAAGCTAATTTAGGCGGACATGAGGTTTTCGTCAAGATTTATTGATTTTAGAGCCATAGTTTATTCTGAGAATATGTTCAGAATTTTCAGTACTACAAAATGTACGGAACAAAAATTTTTTTACGGTGATCGCAAGAGTGACGCATACGCCAACTTTTTTATTTTAACGAATCGTAAGTTGGTATGTTGAGCAAAGTTGTAGCAAATGATCATAGAAACAACTTTGCCGAACAAACTTTTTCTCGGCTTTGCTTCAGTGCCGAGATAATTAAGTATTTTTAATAAAAAAATCGTTTTTTGCTCTTAAGTGTTTTATTTTTTAGTTTTATTGGCCTACTATGTTCTACAAAGTTTTTATACTTATCATTTGCTACAACTTTGCTGAACATACCAAAGTTGTATTTCTTATGGTTTTCATGTTATTTGAGTTTTTCATCTTAAAATTAGCTATTTTGTATGCCTTGTATCTCAACTATGAGCACCTCAAAAAAATATATCTTTCCACCAAATGATTTTGCAGTCTTTCAAGTACCTGTGAGCAAAATTTGGAGAAGATGACATTTTTCTATCTCGTTTAAAATCTATTTTACTAATAGACGATATGAGATAAATCCATATTTATTGAATATTCATACATGTTCAACTCACAAAAGTCATGGCTACCTAAGCATATCAAACCAAAAGTAACACGTGTATTTATATAGGAATATAAAGTACATCGTTTTTCAGTTGTTTTCGATTAACTTGGAAGCTTCTGCAAGAAATTCATCGTCTTTTCCTCTACCTGTATTCAATCTATTCCTAAGCAAGATCACTGGGTTGGAAGTCAACATAAGCTGTATAAAATAGGATGTCAATGCTAGTAATGGACCCCTTAGTAGCTGAAATTCATTCTCGACGCCTTTCCGCAATTATATATCAGGCAGATGTACATTTTGTAGAGTCTAATAACAAGTTCAATGTCTTTACTTCACAGTACACCCATGCAACATACAAAATCATACGATTTTCCCAGAGAAATATACATTTGTAAAACTGTTGTCCGAATGCCTCGAATGGGAGGGTTCATAATAGGATTGTTTACAAATTTGACGTTGCGTATTATGGACCCTCCATTTGATTCCCATGTAATCCGGCTCGCTGCCGACGAGCCTATTATGGACCCACCTGGAAATGCGTATTATGGACTCTCTTGTGTTCAAATATCTGGATTTATGCGCCTCAAACCAAATATTTTGCCTGAAACTGCTGACTAACAATGCAATCGAAATTCCCCCGGTTGATTTTCATAGGAATAAGGTTGCTTTGAGTGTTAATTATATGTTTTTCTGTAGGGGGTCCATAATACGCAAAGGGTCCATAACCGGCATCGACTCCCTAAATACACAAAATTTACAGTCCGATTGAATTCTGTGGCATGATTTTCCCAGAATCTTCTGATGGATTCTACGTTTCATGTTTTTCTTTGGTAATGCGGTATGCCGGACAACACCACTTCCGTGCAATAGTTGTTGACGTATCAGTAAATGTAACAGCATTCTAAAGGATCGCCACGAAAAGCCCTCGAAGGAAGGTTAGGGCTGAGACTGTACGAACCTCTTCCAGCTGGTAGGAACTCAAATGGTCGTAACACGGCATGCCGCTTTTTAAGGGAAGTAGATATTGTAGGGGAAGGGGTGGTAAAATGAACACCTTAAGGAAAGCATCTTATTTCTGATAGATAAACGAGGAATTTGTACAGTTCTATCGCACAACATCAAAAATAGGGATGTAATCTATAGCAGCGACAGTGATTCAGACTAAAATAGCTAAATTTTCACATATTTTCATCGCTATCAAAAAGCGATTCAAATGTTCATTTTACCTGCACTATGTGGGTAAAATGAACAGCGGTTGGTGGTAAAATGAACACCACGCAAAAAACGTGAGCAAAACTAATATTTATGAAAACTTTTTTTGCCCAACCAAAAAAACATCCATTAATGATTGTAACCCATTCGAAAAAAAATCTAAATGTATCAGATTTGACATCATATCATAACGATATTCATCTCACTGAAAAACCTCAAGTTTTCCGAGCTAAAAGTTACGTCAATTCTAATTTTCAAACGTGGTTTTCTAAAATCTTAGTTTTCGTTGATATTTTCACTTCAATTGACCTACGTATTAACTCTAACACGCAGATTTATGCTCTAAATCGTCCGTGCGTGATAAAAATTCATCGAAATTTGTTTTTTCTCGGTAAAAGGCACGGTGTTCATTTTACCACCCCTGTTCATTTTACCACCACTTCCCCTATATTGATTTCACTACTGAACTGCGAAGTGCGGCCTCATAAGTCCGAAAGAGTGAATAAAAGTGAGGGATTGCATTGAATCCTGTTGGTGTCTTCAGAGCACTTATTCTTCGATTTACGAAGAATAAGTCCCCCGAAGACACCTACCCGATTTGATTCAATTGCGCACTTTTGTTAGCGTTTCCGCACTTGTAATAACTTCTTTTCACGGATCTCAATCATTTTAAAAGTGGTCAACTTTAATCGGAAGATTGACGAGAAGGCATTTGAACAGTTTTTGTCAGAAACGTACTGTTAGTATCGCCAGTTCTACGATTGGTATGTACTCTCTTCAACGGTGCAAAAACTACTTTCGCATGGAGGGATGTTGTCCGGCATGCCGCCGAAGAAGCATAAAAAATGCGGAATAAATCCATCAGAAGATTCTGGGAAAATCATGCCACAGAATTCAATCGGACTGTAAATTTTGTGTATGTATTTTATACAGCTTATGTTGACTTCCAACCCGGTGATCTTGCTTAGGAATAGATTAAATACAGGTAGAGGAAAAGACGATGAATTTCTTGCAGAAGCTTCCAAGTTAATCGAAAACAACTGAAAAACGATGTACTTTATATTCCTATATAAATACACGTGTTACTTTTGGTTTGATATGCTTAGGTAGCCATGACTTTTGTGAGTTGAACATGTATGAATATTCAATAAATATGGATTTATCTCATATCGTCTATTAGTAAAATAGATTTTAAATGAGATAGAAAAATATCATCTTCTCCAAATTTTGCTCACAGGTACTTGAAAGACTGCAAAATCATTTGGTGGAAAGATATTTTTTTTTCAGGTGCTCATAGTTGAGGTACAAGGCATACAAAATAGCTAATTTTAAGATGAAAAACTCAAATAACATGAAAACCATAAGAAATACAACTTTGATATGTTCAGCAAAGTTGTAGCAAATGATAAGTATAAAAACTTTGTAGAACATAGTAGGCCAATAAAACTAAAAAATAAAACACTTAAGAGCAAAAAACGATTTTTTATTAAAAATACTTAATTATCTCGGCACTGAAGCAAAACCGAGAAAAAGTTTGTTCGGCAAAGTTGTTTCTACACTCAGGCAAATTAATTAACGAATTCCATAAATTTTTCCTTATGAAGCATTGAAAAATCCATAAAAGCCGATTTCAGAAGGCTAATATGGATTCCATACCTTTGGAATGATAATTATAATTGAAAATTTAGGTGAACATAATAAATGCTTACAAATTTCATTGCGCGCCTTATGATTTCCATTGTTTTCATTAGTAATTTCATTAATGAAACCATACATCATAAGCCTATTATGAATTTCATATTAGCTCGATGAAAACCATAATTGCGAAGTAAGCTATACTTAATTACTGTATATCAATTTCATTAGGACGCCTTACGATTCACATAGCTGTCAATAATGTGAAAAACTCATAAGGTTGTTATTATGAATATTGCAGCTCGAAATCACCGCCATCGTTGAGAACCAACATACTGCGTCAAATTTTTCAAATGCCCTGAAAGGAAGTTCGCGGGGATCCAAAACATTTCAAATCGAAAATGTAAATTGAGATTGTAATAAAAGGAGAATAATGGTCGAGGTGTAGTCCGAATAATTACATTCCCAATTTGTTCAATATCTGTTTTGCATTAGAAAATGGTAACCAACGTGTGAAAATTGAATTTTCATTCCTCGCCACGTCGCAGCTCGATATGCAATCATACTTTGCTGCGTATTATTGTGATGCTCGCAATACGGCAAAATAGTTGGAAATTTGATTTCCACAGGATAGCTAATCATTTGTCTATAGTTAAGTCGTAGAACGCATTGAACTTTCTGTAAATGCTGTGAATGGAATGTATTGTCAACTGAATATAAAAACTAATAATTAAATAATAATATGTGACATAAAAAGTAAAGTAGTTTATACTGCTGATAGAAGAAATTCTTAATTTTTTTTTTCAATTTTCATAATGCTGTTTTATGAAATAAGCAAGACACCACATTGGCATGATTAAGATCAATTCATAAGGTGAATCAATGAAATACTTACCGATTTCTTGTGGCTAATAAACATAAGGGGAAATAATGTATATTCATAGTATTTTTGCCTGAGTGTATGAACAATTGCTACAACTTTGCTGAACATACCAACTTACGATTCGTTAAAATAAAAAAGTTGGCGTATGCGTCACTCTTGCGATCACCGTAAACAATTTTTTTGTTCCGTACATTTTGTAGTACTGAAAATTCTGAACATATTCTCAGAATAAACTATGGCTCTAAAATCAATAAATCTTGACGAAAACCTCATGTCCGCCTAAATTAGCTTCCTGGACCAGTGTGCAGTGTGTTCAGCATTTGCGGAACGGTATCTGGAAGAAGCAGACGGCTTCGAACAGCTTCATACGCATCACCTTTGAGGCACCGTTGCAATCGCGCGAGGTTCTCAGCACTAGTATATCCACATTCGAGCGTTGTATTGACAAAACTACTAATACACATGGGCCAATCGGCGGAGTCGCCATCGAACGGAGGTAAGTCGCGAGGCATCACCTGCCTGGCGGCTAGCTGCGAGGGGGTGGGAACATAAGTGGGCATACCCGAGGATCCCAAGACATTGATTGATCCCGGATACACGTTTGACTGAACGTTATTATTGGAATTATTGACATTTTGGCCCACTCCTAAGGCAATATCAATGTTAGGCAAAGTATGTTGTACATTGTTGCAATCGGAAGCAGAATGTTGCTGAGAATGCTGTACAGTTCTAGTTGAAAGTGCCGGTTGCAAAGGGGCGCTTTCGACGTGTGGTGGCACTGTAGTGGCCGTAGCATGATCCAAATTTGTATTGCAAAACTTCTTGGATAATTCTTGGATCCATTGATTGTAGTTGGAGGAAATGGTTTGATTTTCGAGTGGCTTACCTGGTGGCTTTTCGGGGGGAGGTGGGAGATCTTGTTTACCTTTCTGTCGTTCACTACCTCTTTCGGTCCCGATCCTGGTAGACGTTAGGTCTTTCGATGCTGTTTTGGGAATTGCGCCTGTATTATAGGTATCTCATCTCCGGTGGTATGCTGAAAACCTTTCGACGAGTTTGTTGCTTGAAGAGCTGCCTGGACTGCCGCCTGCACTGCTGTGTTGATAGCGGCTTGCAACGAAGATGACAATGTATACGGTCCATCCTGCACAGTTGGACGCCCCCTGAGTTCATTTTCTTGCTGACGTGGGTTTGTGGCTGCAGCTGCTTCCCGGTCGACACCTTGACCATCGGCGCTATTCGCGTTTCCCGCGTGCCTATCAACCCATTCAGCAGTTCGTTGTTTACCTTGTTGCTGTAATTGATTATTCCGTTGTTGTAACGTCTTTCTTTCTGCTTCAAATGCCAGTCGTTCATTTTCAAGTTCATGTCGGGCCAATTTGCACTGGGCTTCCATTTCCCGTAAACGGAGTTGCATTGCGGCCACCCTGCTACTTGAAGATGACACGTGAGATGACACGCTAACGTGTAAACAGGCCTCGCATGTGAACGATCGGTTTGCAATAGAGTCGGAGACTCCAGCGCATAAATAATACCACCATGCGCTGCACCGATCACACTGGACGTAGTTATCGTATGAATCGGGTCTGTTGCAGTGAACGCCCTGCTTCTCCTTTTCTACTGTTGTTTTCTGGGCTCCGTCATCCGAAGGTGGCATGGCGAAATATCTTATAGAATTGTTCCGAAGAACAAGGACTCTTCACCGATTCTTTTAGCAGATCGCAACCACGTTACTTTGTGCGAATTTTCGGTCTAGAGCGTAATTTAGGTTCCTTGATGATGATGCCCTATTGTTCCTCAAGCACGTTTACTACCGTCTGTGATTTAGTTTTAGGTTAGGAATAGTATGACAATTCAATTTTAGTGTAACTTACTTCTTCTGTGATATAAACTGTGATATCTTTAGTTTTAGGCCGAATTTTAAGATAGCGTGATTAGATTTTTAGCAACTATAGAAATAAAGAATAAATTTTAGCAACAAATTCAATTCACAATCAATTGTTCTCCTTACGCAACTCCTGATCGATTTCAGTTCACAAATGATAATGATTGCAGTTTCACATTGACAGATTTATGATAACAACTCTGTCAATACGCGTTCACCCAGCAGTGCTCTCAGTTGGTAACATAGCCATTGCTTCTTCTTCCACACCTTGGTATATATCTCATTGATATTCATGTATGCATTAAAAACTGCATCATACATTTGCACTTTTTCGTTAATTCAAACTCACTTGTGAGGTGATTCAAAGCCAAATTAGATTACATCAACAACGCCTGCTATATGTATGAACCAATGTGATTTATGCATTCATTTGAGGGTTCAACAAAGATTTAAACTTAGGTTTCAGATATTTCGCGACTTCAAGCAAGGACTTGTCCATTAATTACGTACGGAGATAATGAAGGGAAAGGGGATTTGGAATTTCACAGGCGCCATACAAATTATTTTTAATTTTCATACAAAAAATCTTACCATGGGAAGAGGGATGATAGAAAACCCCGCAAAAAATTGCCCTCGACCATTTCGATTGAATTCAAACTCGAACAATAGCTTCAAAAATTTAAATTAATTAAACAGAGGGTTGAGCTTTGTAAATATGAAGTCAGTTTTTTAACCCATTTACGCCTAATGCCTACGTCTGCACGGCGGATGAAGGAAACCAACCTGCCCCCACATTGAGGGAAGTTAAGGATGCCATCAACCAGCTAAAGAATAACAAGGCCGCTGGTAAGGATGGTATTATGGAGCTAAACTCATCAAAATGGGCCCGGAGAGGTCGGCCGCCTGTCTGCACCGGCTGATTGTCAGAATCTGGGAAACGGAACAGCTGCCGGAGGAGTGGAAGCAAGGGGTCATATGCCCCATCTACAAGAAGGGCGACAAACTGGAATGTGAAAACTATCGTGCGATCACTATCCTGAATGCCGCCTACAAAGTGCGATCCCAGATTATCTTCCGTCTTCTATCTCCAATAACAAATGAGTTTGTGGGAAGTTAATAAACTGGTTTCATCAACGGCCGCTCGACAACGGACCAAATCTTCACTGTACGGCAAATCCTCCAGAAATGCCGTGAATACCAAGTCCCAACGCATCTCTTGTTCATCGATTTCAAAGCGGTTTATGATAGCATCGACCGCGATGAGCTATGGAAAATCATGGACGAGTACAGCTTTCCCGGGAAGACACAAGACACAAGACTAATAAGAGCAACGATGTACGGTGTGCAGAATAGCGTGAAGATTTCGGGCGAACATTCCAGTTCGATCGAATCCCGCCGGGGACTTCGACAGGGTGATGGACTTTCGTGCCTGCTGTTCAACATCGCGCTAGAAGGTGTCATGCGGAGAGCTGGGTTCAATAACCGAGTTACAATTTTCACAAGATCCAGCCAATTTGTTTGCTTCGCGGATGATATGGATATTGTCGGCAGAACATTTGGAACGGTACACCTGTACACCCACCTGAAACGTGAAGCGACAAAAGTCGGCCTGGTGGTGAATGCGGCAAAAACAAAGTACATGCTGATAGGCAAAACCGAGCCCGACAGAGTTCGCCTGAGAAGCAGTGTTACGATAGACGGGGATACTTTTGAGGTGGTTGATGATTTCGTTTAGGTACTTCGGATCCTTGTTAACGGCTGATAACAACGTTAGTCATGAAATACGGAGACGCATCATCAGTGGAAATCGCGCCTACTGTGGGCTCCAGAAGAAGCTGCGGTCGAGAGAGAAACGCTTATAATACCGGTGGTCCTCTATGGACATGAACCATAGACTATGCTGGAAAAGGACCTGCAAGCACTTGGAGTGTTAGAACGAAGGGTGCTTAGGACGATCTTTGGCGGAGTGCAGGAAAACGGTGTGTGGCGGCGGAGGATGAACCACGAACTCGCTAGGCTCTACGGCGAACCCAGTATCCAGAAGGTTGCGAAAGCCGGAAGGGTGCGCTGGACAGGGCATGTTGCAAGACTACCGGAAAACAATCCTGCAAAGATGGTGCTCGTGTAGAATCCGGTTGACACAAGAAGGCGGGGAGCACAGCGAGCGAGGTGACTTGATCAGGTGCAACAAGATCTGGAGAACGTGGGCCAAAATCGAAGTTGGGGAGACACAGCCATGGACCGAGTAAATTGGCGTAACATCGTTAACGAGGTTTTATCAAATTAATTGATGTAACACCAACTAAATAAATAATATAACTGTTGAGCGACACTTAAACCCACTTTATTCAATTTCTTGCACACAGTTACCTTTATTTCCTCCCACTTCCTTACAGCCTATCTACTACCTTCCACATCCTCTTCTTCTTTTCTTCTGGTGGCGGGGCCCCTTCTCCGTTCCGCTACCACACCTTTGTCCTTGCTTCGTTGCCGCTGGCTCGCTCCTCTCCTCGGTTGGACTGCGACCGCGACTCCTCGCCTTACTTCCTTCCTCACGACTTCACCTTTCTGAGCCTTGGCTTCACAATGTTGCGTTGCTGCTGGCAAAATGACGTTTACAAACGCGTAAGAGTAACGTAGGAGCACTGTAGCGTACTTCGAGGCGGTAGGACCACTCCAGGTCTTTGGGTCTACTACGTGCACTCCAGCCTACGATCTACGGCAAGGCAACGTCCAAGGTCACTTCAAGGGCGACACTAACGGTAAAACTAAGGGTCCTGGATGCTTCCAATAATCCACACTATCCACTATCTTCTACTCTTTGTCCAATTCTTTCTACTCCTTACAAATCTCCTCAATTTCCGACAGACAGACAGAGCAATCGTGTGCTTTTCAGAACCCTCGACCTAGAGTTTCCCGCAATATCTGGATTCGCCCCATCATGGCTTCTTTTACGCCACCCCCTAATGGCTACTCAAACACTTTCTTGGTTTTTTCGGACAAAATATTACACGGAACACACTACATCGCGAAAATCTCAAAAATCTCGGACAGACACACCACTGGTTACAGGTGACTTATGCGATTATTGATGTTACAAGGCCTAATTCTAGAAATAGTGTAAAAAAAGCTTCCAAGAAATCATTGAAGACTTTCAGGCGTAAAAATTATATAAAACGTTTGCCACAATTAACATTTTGGGGCTATAGATTCAAAGCATAGTACAACCCTACGTAAAAGTGCTTCGAAGTGAACCGTTCCGAAGTCTCAATGCCATATGATTTCATTAGGACTGAACTGAAAATTTAGACTTTGTTGCCAAAAACGTAATCCCGTTGTATCTCGTTGTGTTATTTATATTTATGGTGACATGTTATTATCGTATACTTTATGTTTGTCACAATATCTTGTCACTTTCTAGTGCGCCATACCATACACTAGAGAAGATAATCAAGTCTTTTTATTATTAATTTTTCAGTATGGTATGCAGTATGCATATGACTCACTGTGTACTATAAAAATGGAACCGTAGATTTTCATTTAGGTAAATAACGATTTAAAAATAAAATAAAATCTATCACTGTTGTTCGTAGGTACGCTTGGGCACGAATTGGGCATCTAAGAGAGCCGAAGGAGATGTAGGGTTGTGAAGGAGAACATGGGGAGTGATGGAAACACTGAAAAAAACATAGTTAATTTTCACAGCATTAGATCGAATTAAGTTTCGAATTAATGCGTCATAATAAACACAATCTTCGTTTCCACTTTATTGGTATTTTTCGGTGACGGGTAATGATTTCCGATATAGAAATTTTACATTTCAACCTACTTTTTTATTCCGGTCATCTTCAGAAAAATTCCGCCGGCGGAATTATAGGCATTCACTGAGCAGCAACTACGCGATTATTCGATAGTATTGGCTCATCAAATGCAGTGAAATCTCAGCTTAACTTCAAGCTCTTTTCTACTAGTATATCTCGAGGTAAACTAATTGGATAGTATAGTGATAAAAAATTACAGTTGTCTCAATATCCTCATTTGGATATTATAATTATTCAAAGAAAATAGTTCAATGCAATGTCTACAGATATAGGTATATTATTTACTCTCAAAGTCATATTGTCTGGAGAAAAATCATTACCTACATGCCAAGAAGTCCAAGTCGACACCTTGGCATGTAATTTCAAAGTACAATTCTGAAATGTTGCTATAACTCCTAACACTTTGAATCATACTCGCAGATATGCACGTTCTGCAACTCGCACAAGATTGATCATCGC
This sequence comes from Aedes aegypti, assembly GCF_002204515.2. NCBI lineage: Eukaryota > Metazoa > Arthropoda > Insecta > Diptera > Culicidae > Aedes > Aedes aegypti. Next base: position 203,487,607 of record NC_035107.1, read on the forward strand.
CATTTCTATCCCCACTCTGTCTAGGTCTTTCGCTTCATTAAATTCTACCTGTCAGCAAAGGTTGTCCACTTGTTTCTGCAAAAATTGGAAATGCTAACGACAAATCCCACGTTCATGGTTGAGTTGTGTGAATGTGTTACCCATGTTACCATGCGCCCTTTTGTTGTATCCGTTTTCTGAATCAGGGGCATCCTGAGTCGGCGAAAAAATTGTATGTGATGTAAGGACTTGATGGATGTGTACCAGTCAACACCAGCAAACGACCTCTTGAGCGTACAAACAGTCCAAAAATACGTTGCGAGCACGAACTCTCTCATCTTTTCGGTGACTGCTTCATGCCCGTAAGGTGCTCGCTAGTTGAGGACTGTGACGAACTTAATTTGTAAAATTCAAATAATGATAACTTTAAATCCAACGCAACTATGGTAGATTCTGCACACTTCAGGTTTGTTCCGTTTAATAAATATCCATTAAACACATAATGGGGTAAGGCAAATCTTTGAAGCGACAATAGATAAAAAGAGTGTAAAAATATTTCGCAAAATAGATAGAAAGCATCAAACACCCAAATCGCTTAAAAAAAATATGAAAACATTATCAAATATTTTTTTTTTTAATTTTTCGATTTATTGGTAATTTTTGGTGATGATAACACACACTAGATCAAATCGAAACGTCATGTAAAATCGAAATGTAATCGAAAAATATAAAATTTGACGGTGATCCAAACCAGATACTTACTTGATACTTGATGGGCTACAATTCGCTAAGATGAATCTGCGCCGAATGGATGAGTCTTCTCCACTGGGCTCGGTCCTGGGCCAATCGCTTCCAGTCGCCCTGAACGTTAAGTGCCCTTAAGTCTTCCTCAACCGCAAAAAGCCATCGTGTGCGCGGCCTGCCACGAAGTCGGCGGTCTCGTCCGGGTTCTCTGTTGAATATTATCTTTGCTTGTCGTTCTTCCGGCATACGGGCAACATGACCAGCCCAACGCAGTCTGCCGTGTTTTATGCGCTTGACAATATCCACCTCTTTATACACTTGGTACAACTCGTGATTCATGCGACGCCGCCAGATGCCGTTTTCTAGTTTACCGCCGAGTATTGTTCGCAGCACTTTACGTTCAAACACCCCGAAAGCTTGTAACCTGCTCACAACCAACGGCCTCGCGAGGGAATCAAAGCTCCCCACTGTCGCTTTATGAAATGAAGGCATAGGTCTTTCTTACCATGTAGAATACACAACACTCACCACAACAGAACAACAGAACACACACTCTAGATCCAGCTGTAAGTCCCATGCAACACATGTTCGCAATCTTCCAGTATAGAGAGAATATCGTGCTCCAACAGCACAATACGAGATGGAGAGCATACCAATAAGCACCATAATCGTTGTATCAGGAACCCTCATGTATGCCCCTCTACTCCCAGATTCGAGGATCTCACTCTCCACTGATAATCTACTCTTATCACTACCCACAGACGATAAGAGATTACGATCTCAGCAGATTAATACCGAGAGGTAGAAGTGGAGCTCGATTGAGTTAGATCATTAGTTCTCGGTTGACTGTCAAGCAGGCAGAACGTACGGAAGTTCGTGAAGTGTACCGTAGAAGTTATTTGGCCTGACCGGTGTGGAACAAATCTGATTAAATTTAGTGACCAGAAGTTAAAGTCACGGTGTGCGAGGTGCAAATCTTGTAGATTTTATTTGCCTAGAGCAAGGTAACGATAGTAGAAGTGGTGGAATAATATCTTGCTAATGATTGAAATTATTGCATAGTCGCAGATGGCCTTTACTTTTTGCACGCTGCTCTGTAGAGCCAAAATGGAGTAGAGGAGGATAATACTATGAGATCGGTAAGCGTGAATCTGAAGCATTTCCCAAATAGAAGTGATCTTTTGTGGCGCGGAATTAAGTCTTCGATGATGTCCTCTCTATTAGGCCTTTCTATCATGACCAACTTGTGCGCCAGGCCGGGAAGGTGTCCTAGCACGATCATGGATCGGTGTGCTAGCGTTGGAGTAGCTGGCACGTCGCCGGTGAATTTGCTTCTGTCCGGGCAAGCATGCTGTCCACCAATCGCCGCGGGATACACTCGACATTGACGCCCATGCACATTAACACTGTAGGGTAATCGTAGGTTAAGCGGAAATTAAACGTAAGTAGGGTGCCGGTACCAATGGTTGTAATGTACCAGTAGATTGGACTATGGAATAAAACGTACATTTTATAATAAAAACGACATGTGCTATTTTTGGTGGATAGATCGCCTCTAGTTTAGTCGATTTGCCAAATTTCAGCTTTTTATTTCATCAAAAAGTCATATAAATAATTAAGTTTACGCAAAAAAAATGCTCCCTTGCACCAATAGTTGCCGTCGTGTTCCAGTAGTGGATCAACGGTTGGAAGCAGTTTTTAAAATTGATGTATAAAAATGAAGAAAAGTCCCAGAGATGTTCTTAATGCTTCTATCGAAAGATATTAGTTGCTGTTCGAAGGGAAAAATGTTAAACCTGTGTAAAAATTTGCCTTTTTTTTTAAAATTCATTGTATAATTCCCAAACGTCTACTACTGGAGCACTAGCGCAACTACTGGAACACGTGTACCAATAGTGGCTCAAGCGATTTTATGTTAAAAAAATAGTTTTAACACTATTTTTATATTTTTCCCATATAGTAGAGGTTGAAATCTTTCTGTTGACGCCAAAAGATCTCTGCTAAGACTTTTCGTTATTTTGTTATGATTTTTTATAGCTTAGGTAGTCCACTAATGGCACCGGCACCCTACTAAAATACACCATTCTTATTATTTGTATGTGAAACGTATGCTTTTATTTTAATATGGATAGACTCGATTCATTTTCGTCAATGGTTCCGCTAGTTCGAACCAATTTTAGGCTGTTTAGGTACGTGCTTGGGGATCAGTACCACCAGCCCTTTCTTTCCACCTATTTTGTCTCCGTCTCATGCAACCTTTCCCCTGGGGAGGTGACAAGCTCTCCGGTCGACTTCCTTCAATGTCCATGATTCATGGCCATATAGGACAACCGGAAGGATCAGTGTATTGTATAACGCGAGTTTTGTTTTCGTTTGCAGGCTACGGGACTTCAGCTGGTTACGGAGCCCGTAGAAAGCCCGACTCGCAGCTGCAATACGTCTTTTCACCTCGCGGGTAACATCATTATTGCATGTCACTAGTGTTCCAAGATACACAAATTCTTCTACCACTTCAAACTTTTCACCACCTAGCACCATTTCGCTACCACTAACACGTCCGGACCCACGTTGACCACCAGCTATCATGTACTTCGTTTTTGTGGTGTTGATCGTGAACCCAATCCTCGCTGTCTCCCTCTTGAAAGGCACGATGATTTGATGAGACCTTCCAACCAACTAGTAGGCATTTGTTCTTCCTCCCATATCCTCAATATGATACGGTGAAGGAGTTCGTGCAGCTGCTCACTTCCATGTTTGAGAAGTTCGGCCGGGAGCTCGTCCTTCCCAGCAGCCTTGTTGTTCTTCAGCCCATTGATAGCTTTTTTTACCTCATCTAGCGTTGGTGGTTCCACAGCCTGTCCAGATAAAATTGTCAAATATGGTTACAGTTAACTCTTCTTTACTCGATATTTCGTATCTCGATATCGAGTTAGAGAACCATGGTAAAAGTTGGTTTTCATGGCTACCTCAATGGTCCCTTGGAACGCAGTTCCACTGGTTTTGTATTCTGTAACTCTATACCTCCCTATTTCGATGGTACCTTCAATATCGAGTTATGGAAAGTAGACTGTAACTGGTAATATGAAATTAATTTTAATAACACCATATAGATTTTTTTTCGGAGTCTTAGCAGGCGTGGAGAAAAGTAGTAGAAGTAGTAGTAGTAAAAGTAGTAGTAGTAGTAAAAGTAGTAGTAGTAGTAAAAGTAGTAAGAGTGTAGTAAAATGGGTCAAAAGTTCGTCCTTAATGGAATAATCAATGGTTGCAGAAAAACTATAACAGTTTTCGATAACTTATTCAAATAGTCTCAAGTCATAAAAGTGAACAAACTTATTTTATTGATCCTACGGGTTTCGCAGACGAAATTGCACAAGTTCCCAACTAGACTTTTCACTTTTAGAACTATAAATTCCGGAATTAATAAGCGTCGAAAGTAACTGGATGAAACGGCTTATCATTTTGTTATAATTATTTTTGTGGGAAAATTTAAGCGATGTACTAGGCGAAAAAAATGTTAAAAAGATGGTTCATTCTAAAACAGTTTTAGAAAGCATGTTGTGATTCTTCTTAATTTATTTTCTCGAAACCGTATGAAAGTCACTTACGTCGATTTGAAAAAGTAATCGAGAGTTGAAAATAAACAAATAAGCCATTTTATAAGACGTTTCGAATCATATGGTTTTTGTTTGTTTACCAGCTTTGAAAGTTTCTGGCGGGCCGATTTATTTACGTTTCTTCTAGCGCTACATTTGGGAGGAGCTTATTCAACAATGGCGCTGGTGGCAATGCAATAAAGTTTTTAATTTTCGCATGTAAAGTTGAAATCGGCAGGCAGGGAAGATATTTTTCATCTACAGGTAACATAAAACATGTAAACCGGATTGAAACATGCGCTGAAAGAGACGGGGACGTCATCGTTTTTTGAACAATAACAATGAGCGGCCCGCCAGAAAACGTCACACAAACGTCTCGTAAAATGGCTTATACCATACAGGGAACCTTCAACATATTCGCTACAATGTTTCTGAATAAACTCGTATCGAAATATTCACCTATTTTTAGTTAGAACAGTTGCCTTACCGGTGGGGCAAGAGTTCGAATCAAGCGTGGGACAAAACTTCGCTGGGTAAAACACAAAATATCGATCCCTTTTTGACAAGAACACTTTGTACCATTAGTTTCCAAGAACTCAATCGATTTCCATAACATTTGCAGCGAGAGTCTCTTGAATATTATTTAAACCACCATGACATCTAGAAATCTTAAAAAGAAACTCTTGTCCCACTTTACTCTAGTGAAATTAATTTGACAATACTTAAACTCTTATGGATTGTTTAACAGAAAGTTGAATAATAGTGATCAATTTGCCCCCCGTTTACTGTATGAAAATAAGACTATTAAAAATGTTAGAATAAAAAAAATTACATTGAAACTTAAAAAAATTAGCACGTCACAGTCCTTATTTGTTTGCATTCATTGTACAATGCGCTCTGGGAGCAACTCCGATTTTCCCCCGAATTTTGCTTAGTATGGAAAAAACATCCTTGGAATAATAATGAGAACAGAAGAAATTATAATTACTCATCAACTTATGCGCGTTGCAGAGCTCAGTTTGTCAGGAATGAACGGTGGAGGAGAAAACCCTAAACTTCAGTCCGCTCAGTCTGTCATCCCCAGTGGGAATTTGAGGGAAAAAAGGCGGAAAAGAAAGTGTTCCTTCCATTATTTTTCCAATTGTTGAGTCACGTACACGCCACCACCACAATGTGATTTGTCTGGTGACGAACGGAACGACAACGACGACGTAATATTCAGATGAGCTGTAACGTGTGCGCTATCTCCATCCTATCGGCAACTGAGACCGTGTGTCACGTCGTGTATGTGTCCAGACTGCGGAGACTGCATTCTTGGGAAGCGCAGATCCGAACGAACGGTTCCGTTACGGTGCACAAGAGGATCACAGTTCCACTAAGGGCCAATATGAAAAAAATCGTGACAAAAGTCCAACAATCTTTTTTAAATTGTTTGAAATGATTTGTGAACACAGCTAAAAACAAATGCTGTAAATGGGCAAGGGCCTGGTGCAGTGATTAGAACTCACGCCTATCACATAGAGGACATTTTAAAGGATTATGAGAAGATTACTTTGAAATACATGCAAGATATTTTCGAAAATTAACAATGTTTTGTGTAATATGAAATTTAAGCGAATCTCAATGATAAATACCACCATTAACATTTTTTTCTTGATATTCATAATACACAGAAATATTCTAAATTTCGTTTAAAAAAACATCTAAATCACCGCGAATACGATTTTTCACTGAATTAATAAGCTTGTGTTGCTTTTGTTTGATCTATGTTATTTTTTTTTTTTGAATTTTGTCGCAAAATTTTGATTTATGGCCCATTGTGCCGTTCGCTTGTTAGCATTATGCAGCTATTAAAATGGGAGATTTCCTACATGTGATGTGATTTTCACTTGAGAATAACTACCCCCAAACTGCTGGTGGCAAATGCTGGTTGCTCGAAGGGATAAAATAACACACCGGGAGGAAATAGCGCTAGAAATAATTGTTCACCGGCTGCAGGGGAAATAACAATGGGTAGACGAACAGCAGCGACAATCGAGGTTACCGGTGGGAGCGTGTGATTGTTAAGATTGATTTTAAAGTTAACTTGTCTGGTTATCAATGATTTGGTGTCTAACTTCTGTCGAATACTCATAGCGAAACACTTGTGCATATTATACGATGGTCTGATTAACGATCAAATTGGAAAAAATGGAGCAGTAGTTCGCATTGGGTCATTTTAGTAAAAAAAAATAAAGGAATCCTGGTAACACTCATGTGCTTGACACTTTATTAGGGCAATTGAATACATATTTAAATTAAAACAATTCGCAGGATTCTCATCTCACAGCGTTATTACAACACGAGTTTCTGAACCGACAAAAATAAATGATTTCTTTAATACATTCTTTATAGGTATCACTCCATATATTACATTAATTTCTTATATCTAGGTGTTCTGTGTTAGACATAGGCTGACCAATGGTACCATACGTACCGTATTTAACGGTACCGTTTTCATCCAATCGACGGGCTGTTCCGTCGTTTTATGGAAAATGCTCGAATTGTCCCGTATTTTAGGAAATGGAGAATTGTCACATAATTTTCAACACCAGTAAAACAATAACATTAAAAACATAACAAACAGTTTTTAGAAATATTTCAAAGTATATTGTCTTACTCATCTACTTTCCAAGCAATTATTAGTTTCTCAAACAGAGTTAAACTTGATCCGTACATGCTTCTGCTTAACTTTTTGCGTTTTTTTACTCATATTTATGCCAAATTTTGGAGGATTTCCAAAATACGGATCTTCATAAGATAATTATTCTATAATACCTAAAATTATAAAGAACAACTATGTGTTTACTTCTGATACGCAATTGATTGAATTAACTGATTAAAAAGTGGATATTTCATGAAACTAATGAAATATTAGAAAAATTTACGTTTGAATTGGAAAAATTGAAAAGAGTAACGATTTTTTTGGGAAATAGGGTAACCAATATATTTTGGACCCCTATATATTTTGGACCCCCTGGGACATTTTCCTGCAAATTTCCCTGTTTAAATTGAAAGACCAACTCAATTCGGATGCCATTTGGAAAGATAGGACTATTCCGCACTTGCATCAAGCGTTGGTACATAGCAAATGTGTTTATTCTATCTGAAATTAATTGAATTTAATCGGTTCATCCATGCAACCGTTACAACACGTTACACACAGAAATCGAAGCCGTCAGAAATTTTTCAAAAGTAAACAAAAACTTTTTTCAAATTTCTGAACTAAAAGCGTAGAATTTCTTCGGTTTTCCATTGTCAATCGATTGATTAGACTATGGGCAAGCATATTATACAACCAGTGTAGTGGACTTTGTCGCCAAACGATAAAAAATGCCAGGGGTCCAAAATATATACTTTGAGGGTCCAAAATGTATTGGTGTGTCCAAAATAATGACAGACAGTGCTTCACAATTCAATTATTTTCGACGTTTTTCGGATCCTACATGACTGTATGGGCATTTTTATCTCGTAGAAGAAGTTTTTCGCTACATTTTGGCATGTTCTTTGACTTGGTTACGCTGTGCAATTTATTTATTTGGTACAAAACACTAAAATCACTTCCTTAGGGGGTCCAAAATACGACCGTCACCCTACTTAAAAAAACGCTGCTTCTCGGAAATCAAAGATTGCGCTTCAAGGTTCTTAAGTGATTTTTATTGAATCATACAGACGTGTAGCTTGGGATTGAATAATCTGGTTCTGCTACTTTCCCTCGAATGGCGGTTTCCCGAATGTCGTTCTCCCGCCAGTTCTCAGAATGCTAATTCCCCAAAAAATCCGTTTCCCCGAACAGCTCAGTTCTCCGAAAATTCATAACACTCATAATTGTCAGAACCTTTCGCATTTCAACAATATGTATTTTTGGCAATATGTATTTAGTCGAGAATGATCAAATATCTCCTTCTTTGGTAACTTATCGATCTTTCTAACTCAACACTATCTCACTACCCGAGCAGAAGCAATGTTCTGACCATTAAATCGAGATATTGATTTGATAGACATAAGAGATAAAAGATCTGAAGATAATATCAAAATTTTATTCCTAGAACTTCTGAGCCATAGCTAAATTTGATGTTGGAAGATCTAAGGAAAAGCTCGCTGATATTGGTGAGATCTTATAAAAGCTAAAAATGATATGCTAATAGTATTCCAGGAGTAAATTTTACATATTATTTTCGGATCTTTTATCTCTTATATCTTTCAAGTTAATATCACTTTTGTATGTCCATATCGAAATTTGCTATTACTTAGCCTTTTCGCCTGCTCGGATAAAGACTATTATTTCACTTTTTTGAGGTGCATTGCTTTACAAGGGAACGGGCCATTCGGAGAAATGGCTTCAGAGAAACGGGCCATTCGGGGAAAAGTAGGACAATTGCATAATCTATGTCTTTTTAAATTGTCCCGTTTTTGTTTTTTATTTGTCCCGTTTTTATATGGTTGGCTTATGGTCAGCCTAGTTAGACATCACTATGATCCTAATTTGGTAAAACAAATTAAAGCTTTTATTAACATTTTGTTAACAACATATTACATTTCATTTGCCGTAGCAGTTCAGATTTGTTTACGGGTGAGTTGATTACACCTGCTTATAAGAGAATAAAAACGCTTTCAATTTACTTAACCTACCTACCTTGATACCTTGGTGGCTACAGCGTAGCGTCACGCCATTGCCGGGCGTATTGTAGAGCTCCATCTTCGTCGGTATTGGGCGAAACTTCTCCAGTTGCCCCGAACGTTTAGGGTCAACAAGTCCTCTTCCACAGCCAGCGTATTCGTGGTCCTCCCCGAAGCCGCCGACCTCAACTTGGTTCCCTGCTAAATATTATTTTCGCAATTCTTTCTTCAGACATTCGCACTAAGTGATCAGCCCACTAAAGTCTGCCGTATTTTACACGCTTGATAATATTCGCATTTTTGTACACTTGATACAACTCGTGATGTATGCGTCTGCGCCACACACCATTTTAGAGTTTCCCACCGAATATTGTCCGCAACACTTTACGCTCAAAACACCGAGAGCTTTCCGGTCTGACTCTTTCAACGTCCACACTTCGTACCCGTAGAGAGCCACGGGAAGAATCAATGTATTATACAGAGCAAATTTTGTTTCCGTTTGCAAGCTGTGGGACCTAAGCTGGTTATGTAGTCCGTAAAAGGCCCTATTCGCAGCCACAACACATTTTCTCACTTCGCGAGAAACGTCGTTGTCACATGTCACAAGTGTTCCAAGTAAAGTGTTGGTAAACAAATTCTTCAACAACTTCAAACACATCCCCATCAAACACTATATCAGCACCTACACCATCATGCCTGACTATGTCTCTACTTGCAACCATGTACTTCGTATAGGTAGAATTAATGGTCAGACCTATTCTCGCTGTCTCCCTCTTCAGAGGCACGAAGACCTCTTCCACTGACCTGCGATCGATTCCAATTAGGTCTATTTCGTTCGTAAAGCCAAGGAGCCATTTCTCGGCACGCCAGATCTCCGCCCTGCTTCAACCCGTCTAACGTCACGAACGAGGTTGACACCTCGTCTGTGATCCGAACACTTGATTTAGCGTAACACCAGGTCCGTCCCACTCGGGCTCAGATTGGGTACCACTTCTAGTACTTCATTTGGTCCCTCGGTAGTGCAAAAGGTACCCAAGTTTGACAGATCGCAGTACACATTTCACGGCATTTTAGATTACCTTATGAGCCATAAAATTTTGGGCAACTGCAAGGGACATGAAGGTCTTTAATTTGTCTTTGGTAACACATCCAGCGTAGCACGTATCAGCCTAATTAGTTTCGCCGGAAAACCATGTTCAGACATTATCTGCCAAAGCTCATTTCTTTTCACTGAGTCGTACGTCGCCTTAAAATCAATAAACAGAGGGTGAGTTAGCAAGTTATACTCCCGGAAATCATGTAGGATCATTCGCAAGCTAAACATCTGGTCCGTTGTCGAACGGCCTCCACGAAAACCAGCTTGATATTCGCCGACGAAGGGCTCATCGAGCAGTCTCAGCTGTTAAACAGAATGCGCGACAGAATTTTGTACGCCGAATTCAGCAGGGTAATTCCTCTGTAATTGGCACACTTCAGTCTGTGCTCTTTCTTGTACATTGGGCGTATGAGGCCATCCAACCAGCCGGTGGGCAATTCTTCGTCCACCCATACTACCGTGAATCGTAAGTCAGTCCCATCTGCATTTTCGTCAAAATTGAATCAAATTCAGTTTTCAACATATCTTTCAATACTCTTTCAGATGCAAGAATGAGATAATAAGATTTATTCGAAAAAAAAATAGGAAAAAAAGCAAGTCAAATTGTTTCATAATGAAAAATAACCGCATATCAGTCCTATTACAGATTCCCGCACCGTGTAAAACAAAAATAAACCGTGTTTGTCTATCTTTATATTTTTCTCGAAAAGATATCGCAGTGAAAAGCAAATTGTGAAAGTTTCATTAAGATTTGAACTTTTTCCAATTCTCTGGAATTTTTTGAATATTCGTATGGAAAACAAGTTTGTAAACTTCATAACCCATTTTCTCAATGCCTACTTTTCACAGATGAGACTGTCTTGCGATTCACAGCAGCATACCTTCAGAAGTACTCATCGACTGATAGAGCTGCTCACTTCCGTGCTTGAGAAGCTCGACCGGGATCTCGTCCTTCCCAGCAGCCTTACAGTTCTTCAGCTCGCTGATAGCCGTTTTAACCTCTTCTATGGTCGGTGAGTCCACAGTCTGATCGTCTTCTTCCATGTTCATCATATTCTTTGCTACATTTTCATTTTCACCGTTCAACAATTGCTGAAAGTGCTCCTTCCACCTGGCAGCCACCACCGTTTTATCGGTCAGCAAATTCCCTTCTCGATCATTGTACATGGCGGGCACTGGTACGGTGTTGTGCCGCGCACCATTGACCGTTGCATAGAATCTCCGCATATCATTCCGGTTCATGCTTTCTTGGGCTTTAGCTACCTACACTACACTTTCTTCGATCTGGCTTTTCTTCGGCTTTCGCTGCCCTGTACCGCTCTCTGTTCGGTCGGGTAACGGCCACAAGCATACGGCTTCTGGCGACATTCTTAATGTCTGTCACTCTCTGGCACTCTTCATCAAACCAGTCGTTTCGTCTTCGTATGTGACCAGTGCCAATAATTTCCCGCGCCGTTGTTGTCATAGCTTCGTGGATAGGGTCCCACAGGCTATCGACATCTCCAGCAACGTTGATTCTTCTCAACTGCTCGTCTAGTTGCTGGCGGTACTGTGCAGCTGCCCCATCATTCGACAAGCGTTGTATATTGAAGCGCAGCGTTCTGTTTGTTCTGGAACTCGTGACGCTGGATAACCGCGCCCGAATTTTAGCTACAACGAGATAATGATCCGAGTCCTAATATCGGCCTCGGAAAGTCCTGACATCCATGACATCTGAAAAATGTCGCCCATTAGCCAGCACTTGGTCTATTTGGGAGCAGGCATCGCCACTCGGGTGTCGCCAGGTGTGTTTGCGGATATTTTTTCGTGCGAAGTAGGTACTGCTGATTGCCATCCCTCCATTTTTCGTACAGGTTTCGTCCATTGGCGGAGAGGCCACCAGTTCTTACAGGAAGTTTTTCAGACATGGAGTTGTGATTATTAACCTGAACTGTAATCGTTTGTCTGCACTAATGCCAAACACAAACCATTAGAAAAACTTGTCGCATGATTCAATATACATCGGATATCTAACATTTTTGACTTGTAATATTGAGCGATTTTAATGAGGTGTTTAAGATTCATTGCTTTCCATTTAAACACCTTGCTAACACGACAATACTACGATGATGATGACGATATTTTTAAGGAGCATCCAAAATTCCACCATCCCTTTTGTCCGCACTAGCAAAACACATAGCAATCACGGCGATAACGATCGTCGTCATTAAGATAAATGGTTCCTGTTTGAAATTCATCACGAAAATGTTTGCAACGCCCAAAAACACCCGTTTCTAAGAAACCCGGGCGACGATGGCACCAACGTCTTGATCTTTCCTTCAGACGCCCTTCTTGGATTTACATTTGCCCCGTCATTAATTTCCATATTCATACTTTCGCGCGTTCTGTTCCTTTTAGTCCCCTTTTGTCACCGGCAGAAAATTCATCATCTCTATCGCAAAGCCCAGATCTCGGGCCTGTTACTGCCTGCTGCTATATAACCCCTTTTCCTTTGGCTCCCCACTTGAGATTCGCGAAAATTTGCCGTTGATTTCGCTCGTGCCATCTTGCATGTCCTTCGGCCGAATCGCACTGTACTCAAGAGGGTATGAATTTTGAGCATTCATGTCTTTCAAGCGCTTCACAGTATTTCCTCTATGTTCTGCTGGTCGCGTTCTTTTGCATCTTCAAGACGTTGTTGGTCTGGATCCATTCTGAAACTTACGGTGACGGTAAGTGGCAATTGGTGAAATCAACCAAGACTATGATGAATGGCAGCGAACATTGTCCAAAATGTTGAAAACACGAAAACTTAGCTTACGCAAAAACATTGGAACCACCCTTCGTAAACCTACAGAAAACATTTTTCTTGAGCGTAAGAAGTTGTCGTTCGTGACTTTTCTTGACTGTGCGAGTCGTTTACTGCAGTAAAATTTTTAACAGGTCCCTGAGGGGCTGAAATGGATTCAAGGGACGAGGAACATGAAGTAGGGACATTTAATGACGAAAGTATTCTCTGTCGAAAGAAATCGCTAATTGCTATTGAGTAAATCAAAAATGAAAGGTGATGATTTCAACAAAAACATTTCTTCAGTTATAACACTTACATATCTGATATTTTGAGCGTTTTTCGTTTTCAGCGATCCAATAATTATTTTAATTTATCCACTCTTTTCAGTGTACATTATCCAATATAGATTTTTTAAAAGAAGACGTATTACCTGGGTTAAATTTCTTTCTTCTTTTAAACAAAGGTAATTCCTTTGAGTTTTAATGATTTAGTTACTGTTGACAAAATTTAGCTTGAATTTCAATTAAGAATTCAACCTATTTTAAGTCATTAGCAACTGTTTGTAGTTATTCTGATCTAACGATTACATAGCGAAACAAAAATTACATGTTTGCGTGTCTCAAGGATCAAATTATGTGTCTCTAGTAGATTTGGGGTTACTGAATCTGGTGCAGTTCTCTGAAATGTTCCAGCACGTCACAATTTTTAGCTACAGGTCGCCAAAGTTGTATAAACACTGGTTTTATTGATGGTTGCATAAAATGTAAAGTATGGTTAATAAATCTTTTCTGATCTAATCCATCAAGCACGCAAAATAAGACGTTAACTTTCATTTTAGATATAATTTGGGTGAAATTTCGCGACTAAAATTAGATTTACTCGATTTTTTCAACATGCTTGCAGTCTCCATACAAAATTCTTCGTATTTGTTATATGGAAAAATACAATAATTTTCTAAACCATCAAAAAATAACTTTTCAGCATCGCAAAAAATATGAGCTTTGTTGATAAGTATTGTTATACACATAAAGTTTGAATTCTGTGGCAAATTTAGCAAATAAATGGCCATACAAGCTGTCAAACTTTAATGCAAGTTGGCGGAAATAGTCAAATTTCGCATTTCCAACAACCAATATCTCAAAAAAAAATGGCAAGGGATTCAGCATCCCTTAACTAAGTAAATAGCGGTATTTTGGTGCTTGAGACAAAAACTTGTTTCGCAGTGTTATTTTTATTACACTTGTTTACATTTCCATAAGAGATTTTTTCTTATTTTGGTCTCAAGATGTTCTTTTCAATCTGAGTTTTCTCATAATAATTGACATTGAGGTTTGTAAAATGTTCATCAAGAGTATTATTCAAAACATAAAGTCTGTCTTTAAAGTTAATACTAACGTTAAATATGATAACATTCTCATCCTATGCAGCATCTACATAGTATCCTTAAATTTTGCGAACAAGGCCTGATTGCACAAAAATTTCACATTTTACCTTAGTTTTGAGAATAATTGCTTTTTATGGAATATTGCATTTAGCCCTGATTTGACAACTTTCGGATATAAATTTGGTCTGTATTTTTATGACTTATAGAAAGTATTCCTATAAAAAAGTATCAATATTTTATGTTTCAGTTAGCGAACTTTTGCTCCACACTAGATTCGAACTCTTGCCCCACCAATGGTGCAAAAGTTTGTTTCAGACAATCCGTACTTAAACTGTTATAACTAAATATGGGCAAATACTTTGACACAAGTTTGTTTAGCAAAATAGTACCCAATATGTTGGAGGCTTACTATGTAGTATTTTTTTTTTCAACCGTTATACTTTATTTGGAAACATTGATTATCCCACCAAGGTCGAGCTTTTGTTCCAGCTTATAAGTATAATCTATCTTAATCCGGGCCCATTTAGAGGAACTGGGGTAATTTTGAACGAACGACGAGTTCTAGAACCCCTTTTTTAACCAGAGGTTATAGAAAATGTGTAAAAATGCTTTCCTATTTACATTTTCATAAGTTTTTCTGAAGAAAATCATGAAGAACGTTGTGATAACCGAGTCCGCTAGGTGAAGCGGGATAAGATAGACTGACTATTATTCTGCTGCGCTGCAGAGTGCAGGCCTATCGCGCCACCACGCAGATGTATACATATGCATAGGCAAGACAATCGTCACCACATCCCCCTTTCTTTAATCTAAATTTGTCACTCAACTTAAATTGTTCTCCGGTTGAAACATGGTTTAGTTATTGAACAATCTATAGATCTATTTCAAAAATAATCGTACTCTTATACCGTATGCGTGAAAATGTTTGCACCATCGCACAAATAAGGCGCTTGTTGCAGCTGTGCATACAATGCCTTGGTTTTCTTTGCATGCACGTAAGCTATAAGTCATACCACAGTAGGCTGCGAGTAAAAGAAACCGATTTCTCTAGTTTGACAGTTCCACCATGACGAAGTGACAGCGGATTCGTGATTTATCCCACGCGCAAATGTCGCAAAAAGACATCTCAATCGCCGTGGGAGTGTCCCGGTGGACCGTGAAGAGGGTTTTAGACCGAGAAGAGAAAGGACAACTATCCGCAAAGGTGGCCACAGGTCGTCCGAGGTCAGCTCGGGTCCCTAGGATTGTCGCTGCCATCAAACGGAAGATTCGGGCAAATCCAGTGCGTTCAATGCGGAAAATGGCGAAGGAACACGGTATCAGTGATTTTTCGGTACGGAAGATAGTGAAGGATGATTGCGGGGCGAAGTCGAGAGCACGAAAAAAAAACTCACATGATTACCAACCGAATCCGGGAGCTACGAGTCGAGCGATGTAAGAAGATCATGAACTACCTCAAGCGAAAAAAAACGGTAATCCTGTTCACCGACGAGAGCATGTTTACCGTCGATCCCGTATCAAATTCCAGAACCGACCGCTATATTAGTTCTCTCCCGGTAAAAGACGTGCCCGACGAACATAAAAACGTGTTTCTGACCAAGCATCCTGCTAGCGTTATGGTATTTGGATTGGTGGCTTCTGATGGCAAAAAAAAATGGACCCGGTGTTCATTCCAGAAGGCGACAAGGTGAACACGGAGGTTTACATCGGGATTTTAAGTAAGCATGTCCTTCCGTGGATCAAAGAACAATACGGCCCGAATCCAAATGTTGTGTTTCAACAAGATGGGGCTCCGTGCCACACCTCAAACCGCACTCAGAAGTGATTGCAAGAACATCTGCCGTTCTGGGCAAAGGATATGTGGCCGCCATCCAGCCCCGATCTTAATCCGCTGGATTATTCAATATGGCGCGTCATGAAGGCCAAGGCCTGTTCTAAACGCCACCCAAGTACAGCAAGCCTCCGACAAACATTGACCCGTACCTGGAGTGAAATCGACCCCCGCTACATTATTAGGACCTGCCGTGCGTTCCGAAAGCGGGTGGAGGCCGTAATTGCAGCAAACGGAAACTCGATCGATGACTAACATAGTTTAAGACTCAAAAAAACATCCCCCCTTTAAATAAATAAAAAACATAAGAACCGAAATTTTTCAGATTTTTTTTTAATTTTGACGCAGCGCAATGGTGCAAACATTTTCACGCATACGATCATACATTGTTTTTCAGATAAGGAATTCGCCTATATGTTCAATAAATTCTAACACACTTGTTTATTATTATTTTCACAGCTGAAACATAAAACTTCAATGCATTCTTCTTTTTCTACTCCACTTCCTCTCCCTTACATATAATTAGAAATGTATATCCTTTTCCGTATATTCTATTGACAAAAAAAAAAGCTCTTTAAATAGTGTGTTCTGTCCAGCGGTGATTCCATTATTTTTACAAACCTTTGGACTTTTACTCCTCTCTTAACATTAGTAGAAAACAAAAGAAACGTTCGATTTATGTGAAACAATTTTTTTTATTATTCCATTTACTGCTTGTTCTTGTCTTCCTCTGAATTATTAATTGTTAATGATAAGCGATTAGCTATTGTTTACTAGATCATTTTGTTTGTAGTCTTTCTCATCTACAAGCAGGGATATTTTGGGTAAATTCGTTTAAAATGTTTTGCATATTCTAAATGCTTTTTTCTATTTTTTTACATTACATTTTTCATTGCCCTGCATCATGACCTTTTTTCTACACTTTCAGTGAATTTAATCACAACATCTGTAGTCAACTTCACGCAACACCAACATTGATGACATACATGTGTTGATATATGAATTGCTGTTACTGTCATAGTTGTTTCCTTCTGTAAAATTTACATTCGTTATATGAGCAATTAGCTGTTCCGAAATGTCTCGTAAAATAGGCTATACATGCTGCACGAAGCAATTAATCAATATGATAAACTAATTGGTATATTCAGCTTCCAAACAAAACATATCTTCTTTCGCACTTCTTTCAATCTCATGTTTTTTCTTCTGCTATTAGTGAATGAAACAATAATTTATTTTTATGTAAGTGGATTGTGCCCTTCGGCGCTGTTAATCTAATAATAAGTATTCTTCACATATCAAGTGATCTCAACTTCTAGTAATTCAGTGTTGACGTTAATCTCAGCAAGCTTGATACGTTGATACTTTCAACAGTAATGGAAAGTGGTGAACATTTCTGCTGAACTGGAACAAAAACAAATGGACTTACTCACACCAAGTCAGTTCGCGAGTCTGTCATGTTTGTTGTGCGTTGTATACACTCGTGAGCTGCTTCGTGATGCAAACCTTCCCTCCACTGACATTGATATGTTCTATCTGTAGACGCTGAACTTTTTTTCAAAATTTTTCGGTTCTCAGCAAATTCAATCGGTACAAGTGAATCCAATCACAACTTTCAGAGCTTTTCAAGTGAATTTAATCACATTACCATTGTTATATTATTTTTTTCGTCAAGTGAATCCAATAACAATTTTTCTCAGTGAATTTAATCACATTTAATTCTCGACTCTAAACAAGTTTCACTGCGCTTTCAGTGAATTCAATCACAACTCTTCCTGAATTCTCGAACTACATCAGATTCAATCTCAAATACTCTCAGTGAATTGAATCACAACTCGTTCTGTACCCACTCATCGACTTCGATAACTTCTTTGTCATGCCTTTAGTGAATTCAATCACAACTTTGTCTGTGTTTTGAAAGTGAATTCAATCACAATACTTCATCCAACAATGATCGCAGATCTGCAGTACATAGTACAAGTGAGGAAATGAGGTTGGCGTCAGAGAGTTTCTTGAACATATTACAGTCCATTTTACTAAACTATAAAACCTTAGAGCCTTAAAGGTTAGATGCCATTTTCCATTCCATTTTTTCAATGAAATTAAAAGCGGCGCATAACAGCATCAACCTTTTTTTTCTGACATTCATAGGGACATGGATAAGGACGACAGCAATCTCATGAAGCTTACAAGGTTGATTAGTTTAGCTATTATAAAAAAACAAATGATACCGCTTCAAAATTTAAGGTTATAACTTCATTTTATTCGAGGGACGGGCATTGATGGTAGACAATTTACAACCTTTTGTATTGTGAAGCATCAATGGTAAGACTGAAAGTGATAGCAAGTAAATGGAGAAGCAGAAGTGATCGACAAGAAGCTTTATAGATGATCAATATATCCATATCCGTGGATCCATGCAATCAACAATGTTAGATGTGTGAAACAAAAACATTAATCTATAAACGCTGTACCTATCATGGTTTACAGAAGAAACTTAAGTCAATCTCGCTCAACTTTAACCTACCCGAAAACATCCTCGACTGGTGGGATTTGAATTAATTTCCTCAGCCACAGCTGAATAAATGCACTTTTGAATATATGGCTCTTATACTCTTATCTTAAAATATGAGATTCCTCCTTTGAACATACTGAGATTAAATATTAGGTACCTACATGAAATATTTCTTGTCTGACTCTACCGGTGCCGCTGCTAATATTATTATCATTACTTCTAGTGAATTTAATCACAGATCTTTACCCACTTCTAGCGTAATCCAACATTGTACTTCGGAACGGTATTTGAATTCTAGCCTGTCTTACACACTTTCTCTCACAGCCTAGGGAATTTGCCATCAAATTTATTGGTGGGTGACAATGTTAAAAAAAGGTAATGTAATAGGATGGTTTTCTAGACAATTATGTATACTTTGTCGGAATCCACTTTAGTGAAGTTTAATGTATTATATTTTAAATTAATCCTACCGAACGGGTCTCTAGAACATTCAGTGAATTTAATCACAATCACACACCATAGCATACGAAATCCTTAGTGAATCTAATCAAATAGTGATTCACCCCATAGTAAATTTAATCACAGCTACTCCATTTGCCTTCCTGTAACTGTTTGTTCTCTTAACGCAGCAAACACATCGTGAATATTGATTCCAACAACCACTTATTTTTCAGTTAATTGAGCCACTTCAAATTCTCATCATCCCATGAGCTTTATTTCGCCAATCCGTATTTATGTTTCTCATCAACTTTATCTTCATGGATGACTTTAGATCCAGTTCTAGTTTAAGTAAGCCCAATGTTTTTCTCTGTTCGCATAATTTTCCCTTACCTCCGGAAAAAAGCATGCGCTAATCTTGTTCTCGTTTTATGATATTTTCATATTTTAAAATGCTCTTTTGCACGGGAATACACAAAATATCCATTGGATTGGATTTTCTCAATCATACACCAGGCTTTACCTAAGAAAGACCGATTACATATTTCGTCTTTTTCCTTGTCAACTACTAATCGGTCAATTCATCCACCAGCTAGGCGAGGCAAACAATTTTTTTCACCTCAACAGACCCTCGTTTCAGTCCAGAAATGCTAGAGTGTCTACCTAATTCTGAAGTCGTAACTGCCTTTGCTATCCCCTAATAAGGGTTGAGGAAAAAAATAAGTACTGATGCTAGATTTTTCTTATTATGAAATTGGCTAACTGCCAATATTAAAAAATGCATCTTTGTAAGTTGGTTGTTCAATATAACTCAATCGAAAAAATTGTTTGCATACATTGCTTAGTCAAGAGGCGGTGGTACTACTCCCATTGATATCTAGCTGAAATATTAAGCTTTTCAGAACTCTCTTGTAGGACAGAAAACACAAATCATGGGGCATGCTGTTTATCAACACATTCCCATTAATTTCGAACATCAGGTGGCCTGTCGCTGTGTAACCAGCATCCGAAAACAGAACCGTGGAAATTCATCTGCCATCTCACTAATTGTAGAACCAATTTCTCAAACCACATATTCATTTAAAAATACTTACAGCGATTCTCACTATCTGTTCAATACAAACATGTACCGACGTACCTTCAGTACATGGCCTTCAGCACGCGTACATAACCATGCCTATAATGCTAGATAAGAATTTAACTTTCAAAAATCACATTGAGGGCATTCAAGCCAAATGTAATAAATATGTAAAATGTCTCTATCCCCTTATTAATAGAAAATCAAAACTTTGTCTTAAGAACAAGCTTTTGATATTCAAACAAATTTTCAGGCCAGCCATGTTGTATGCTGTACCAATATGGACTAGCTGTTGTAATACCAGGAAGAAAGCTCTGCAGAGAATTCAAAATAAAATTTTGAAAATGATTCTGAGGCTTCCTCCATGGTATAGTACCAATGAGTTACATAGAATATCCAATGTTGAAACATTGGAACAAATGTCAAATACAATCATTAATAATTTCAGGCAAAAATCGTTACAATCTTCTATTGCCACGATTAATGCGTTATATGTTTAGGTTAAGTTAGGTTAAGTATATTAAAAACATTTTTTTTTCTCTTATAAGCAGGTGAAATCAACTCACCTGTAAAAAAAAAAAAAAAAAAAACTGAACTGCTACCGCAAATGAAATGTAATATGTTGTTAACAAAATGTTAATTAAATCTTAAATTTGTTTTACCAAATTAGGATGATAGTGTTGTCAAATAACACAGAACACCTAGATATAAGAAATGAATGTAATGTTTAGAATAATACTAATAAGGCCGGAACAAATGTTAAAATCTTCTTTTGTCACCTTCCATCAAAATGTGTCGAGGGGGGGGACAAAAAATAATAAAATGGAAATTCAGGGAAATTCATCATTTTTTATTCTCATATGGTGAAGAACCATCTTTTGCCACATATATCCGTCAATTCAAAATGTTGGAATAATAAACACGACATTTTTTTTATTGTTAAGGGGGGTCTGTAGCCATGAGGTTACGCTTTCGCTTCATAAGCGGAAGGTCATGGGTTCGATTCCCAGCCCCTCCACAAAAAAACCCGTCCAGCCACCAGAAGACGCCTCACGGAGGACCGTGCTTTGGGGAGCACATCCATCCTCCGTCAGTATCAGATGGTGACTGAGACAAACTGACCCTCTTCGCAGGCAGCTAGCCTCACTAATAGCAGAGCTCTCTCCTACCTGCTCGATGTTAGAGTAAAAAGAGTAGGAGAGAGTGAAACTAGATGTAAATATAGATAAGTTAAAAATAGATCTGTATCGATAAAGAAGCTACAGATCAACTGAGTCCGGCACAGTAGTGGCCACGAACTTCGTGCTCGCCTATAAAAAAAAAAAAAATTTCATTGTTCGTAACATCGATGGCATAACATTTTTCATAAAACGGCTTTCAAATTGTACTGTAGCTATTAACAATTTCAAGAAGACTGCGAATATGTTGCATTTATATGCAACTTGAAATCATATTTAGATTGTATAAATTCGGTCCAACATGTATGTAACATTAGGGCGATTCAAATTTTAAAAATGTTCGAAAATCCAATCTCTTATATCTTTCTTATAATCTTCACCATAGGTTTATATGAAAATTAATATGCAGAAATTCTGAAAAATATTTCAGTTGGGTCCTAAAATGTTTAATGAAATCTTGTTTTTATTTAATAACACGAAAGAGCATGTTACTGCAACTATTTTAGCAATTTTTCCCGCTCGAATAACTGCTATATCATATTTAAACTTTAATTTAAAAATTGGGTCCATAAATGAACTTTGACACTTTTGATCATGTTTGACATTAGCTTAATCGACAAAAACACCACAGGGCTTTTAGTTTTAACACTGGGGTTGTTCCTATCTGACATTTTGGAAGGGACACGGAAAGCAAAATACACCCAAAATTTGAGTTTAATCCAAGGAGTGTGACAAAATCTAATAAAATGTTTTTTGGACTTAAACAAAAGAAATACATTAAAAAATTGAGTAAATATGTGTTTTTGGCCTAAACTTAAGCGCCTGGCATTAAAATTGGGACAGGCCTTTAGGACCCTATTACGTTAGTACTGTAAGTACAAACATATCATCCCATAGGGAAAACATATTCTTCAAGTCTTAATGAAGGATGTTGCTGAAGAAAAAATCCGTTTTGAGCAAATTATCTTTGGGTTTTTTGTAGATGTTTGCAGGGCTGTGAAGCTAAATAATAGCTAACAAACTCATGGATATCTTTTCTCCTATCGGTCGGATTAAATTGCTCTCTTCAGCAAACTTCTTCATTATGGTTTTTACTATGGGATGATAAATTTGTACTTACATTCCAGTACTAACGTGCTTGGAACATTTTTCAACATTTCTCCATAGTTATTTCCAAATAAACCAACATTGGGACAACTTCAAATCACCACCTAGAAAACTGACAATTTCTCCTAACTCTATTAGTATGGTAAGGATTGTAAGAAAGATATGGGAGATTGAATTTTTAAACTTTTTTAAATTTTGAACAGTCCTAATGTAACATTCCCGGTCGGTCCAGGGTCTTTTCGTACTGGAAATTTCCTTGACTTCCCTGGGCATTAAGTGTCATCGTACCTGCCACATGTTATACGAATGCGAAAATGGCAACTTTGGCAAAGAAAGCTCTCAGTTAATAACTGTGAAAGTGTTCATAAGGCCACTAAGCTGTAAAGCAGGCATTACCAGTGGGGACGTAATGCCAAGAAGAAGAAGAATTCATGTAAGTCATAGGCCACACCGTTACAGTGAAACAAATATATTGAGGACTTGTAATCGAATAACCCCTGTTATCTCATATAAAACAATAAAGACGAATTACAAAGCTAGCTAAAAAAACACGAAGGATAATGAAAATCTACACTGAAAATAAGACATTTTATTTATTTTCCCCTTCCGACTTTTTGAAAATTTTGAAGGGGGGGGAGACAAAAGTAAAATTTCAAATTTGTTCCGGCCTAAAGAAATTAAAAAAAAAAAAAAAAAAAAAAAAAAAAAAACATGCCTATAATTAAACAATATACCTTCATCCTTTATTTAAAAAGCGTTGAACAGCTATTCCAAGGTCACATTTGCACGCATCTCCACTTGATCACTTGATAGCACTCTTCTCTATGCTTTCTTTTGCTCGCACCGCTTTCACTTGCGCACAATGACAAACTTTCACATTTTCGTCCGCTCAAGGTCGAATGCAAATTATTGTTAATTTCGTAACATTCAGCACGCATCATTTTTTCAGCCACTTTTTTTTCCAACTGAACTTTTTCTTCACTATCTCTAGAGAATTTCCTTTCGCTGATTTAATCCATTTTATTTACATGCAGGCATTTTCATTTGAATCGAACGCACAGCCTGCGCGGCACAGAAATGAAGCCTCATGGCGGCATTTGTTTTCTTCATGTTTGGGTCGAAATTATTGTATTTTTTCACATTTTAAAAACTTTTCATGTAAAAGCACGGATTTTTTTTTATTATTATTATGAAGCGCTGAACATAACACATCATATTCACATTCTTTTTTTTTTCTCCTCGTCGCCACTTGTGATAACCGAGTCCGCTAGGTGAAGCGGGATAAGATAGACTGACTATTATTCTGCTGCGCTGCAGAGTGCAGGCCTATCGCGCCACCACGCAGATGTATACATATGCATAGGCAAGACAATCGTCACCACAAACGTAAAACACGTTTTTCGCTGCATTCGTTGCAATTTTGTGTGATTTTCTAGGTGATGTTTAAGGTCGATAAATAATTCACAGATAAAAATAATTAAAATTTAATGTAGTGTAAACTGAGGCATATATGATATATCACAAGGTTGCACATGCTCCTTGGCTTTGCGGACGATATAGACCTAATTGGAATCGATCGCAGGTCAGTGGAAAAAACCTTCGTGTCTCTGAAGAGGGAGACAGTGAGAATAGGCCTGACCAATAATTCTTCCTAAACGAAGTACATGGTTGCAGGTAGAGATAGAGTCAGGTTTAGTGGTGTAGGAACTGAGGTAGTATTTGATGGAGATGTGCTTGAAGTTGTTGCAGAATTTGTTTACCTTGGAACACTTGTGGCATGTGACAACGACGTTTCCCGCGAAGTGAAAAGACGTGGTGAGGCCTTTTACGGACTACGTAACCAGCATAGGTCCCGCAAACGGAAACAAAATTCACCCTGTATATTGTATATTGAAATACTAAATTATATCAAAATTATGCATAAAAACAAGAATATCAAAAATATATTCAGGATAATCGAGTCCAGGATAATCGAGTCACCGGATAATCGAGTCTCCAGATAATCGAGTCCGACCTGTATTATCAAGCGTGTAAAATATGGTATACTTCAGTGGGCTGGTCACTTAGGCGGCATCCACAAATTACGTAACGCTCTAGGGGGAGGGGGGAGTAGGCTCAAGCGTTACGGCTCATACAAACAATTGAAGCTTTTCATGAAAAAAGCGTTGCGGAGGTGGGGATGGGGTCCAAAATTTCCAATTTCAGCGTTACGTAATAAATGGACGCTGCCGTAGTGCGAATGTCGGAAGACAGAATTGCGAAAATAATATTCAGCAGGGAACCAGGTAAAGGTCGGCGGCTTCGGGGAAAACCACGAATATGCTGGCTGAGGACCTGGCGACCCTGAATGTTCGGGGCAACTGGAGAAGTTTCGAAGACCGACGAAGATGGAGCTCTACAATACGCCCGGCAATGGCATGAAGCTACGTTGTAGCCATCAAGGTAGGTAGGTTATGTTTAACATATATTTTTCAAAGTACCTCTTTCCTTTGACCTTTGTTTTTGTAATTAAAGAAATATTATGAGCGATTCGACACGAGTATAGATTTGCAAAAGTTTTACTTCATTCAACAAACTTTGAATTTGTTCGGCATAGGAGTATTCTGTGATGGTCCAGCCAATCGAGTTTTGATTTCTTTTTATATGATAACACATGCTTTCGTCCTGACAGCTGTAGAAACAGTGCGTTTAGCTATTTCTTCAACTAACTTTAAATGGTTCGTCACTTCAAGGTCGATATTATTTTGGTCTAATGGTCTAATCGCTTATCAACGATCCTTCCCATCAACAAACATCCCTCCCCGTAACCTTTGTGGAGATGCAGAAGTAAAAACGATGTAAATGATTTTATACGCATTTGAAATTTCACTTCCTATACCTTGCTGAGTGAAATATATCAAGCACGATTATGTGCATTACTCCACATAAAAGTAAAAATGCAGATAAGCACGCATTTTTTGAAAACCGATGTTAATACAGCAGACAAAAAAATGAATACTGTTTTCACTATATGGTGGAAAACATGTTTGTCTATCACGCCATAATTAAAAAATAATAAGCATAAGCATTGATGATCGTACAACTCGTAGTTGGTACTCCGTGATTGACCGGAATAATCAAAATTGCACAGGGAACCAACAGAAATAGCTTGGGAGCATACCATCTTCAATGTACAATTTCGAGGACTCCAAACTTATTAATGTCAATAACGGCGCCGGCCACGTCCCTACGGTCATCGAGGAGAGGAAGGAATGTAAGTGTGATGTCCATTGCTACTACGCCATAATTAAAAAAGAATATATAAAAATGTCTTTCACAGCTGAATCGACATGGGCAAATTACCCCTAATTCCCCTACAGAGTTATTATTTCTTGTCAGTAAAATGAATGGCTTGTAAAAATTTTAATATGAATTATAGAATAATAAGATCGTTATTGTAATTGGAGCTCTATTTCTTAAAAACATGAAACCAAGCTCATTTTATATTACAATTCTACAAAAATTCCTGAAACAATGCTGATACCGTAAAACGGGGTAACTTTGATAATGCGGGTAACTTTGATAGTGCGAAACCCACAGCATACTAAATGAAATAACAAAGTTTCTGCCAATCAGTTAAGCAAAACGAATGCCAAAATAAAGACTATTAGTATGACACTTCACGTCAAAGCTATTTTCGTTGAAATCGAGTACATTTGAGGATTTATATGCAAATATGAAAAATTAATAAGATTTTAACATTTTCCAAAAGCTCACAATCTGTTCTACGACAAGGGGTGGATGACTTCTGATGCATCTGTTAAATTTGAATTATTGCATGCATTCAAATGCATTTGAATGCACACTCAGCAAATTCGCATTTCATGGCATGCTGTAATGTTTATTTGCTATCCTAGTCTGAATGTCAAACTCATTTTTCCACAAGCTGCTGCTGACCCAAGAAAACCACTACTTGACACAGGACTGACCCGCTTAGGACCAGCAATGAGGAAAGCTACAAAAACCTTACTTTTTGCCGGCTGCGGAATGGACGCTTCTGATCAGCTGCTGGCACTCCTCGGATTGATTGGAGCATAGGATATTACCATTTTGGGCTAATCTTCTATCCGCGAGTGACCTTAGAGTTCAATATCCAGTACCGCTATCCCCGTCAGTCCGTAAGTTAGGCCACGCAGTGCCAGGGTACCCATAGTGAGGGTTGTGGTCTTAAAGACACGTTCTGTTATTTGACGACCCATAAACGTTGCAGTGATTCAAAGCTCCGATGAAGCAATATTCGTTCTGCAAGAGCTAGTTGAAGGAGAGGAGTGAGCTTATGTTTCCTTACATGTCCCCAAGATCCTTGACCTTGATTAAAGGAAATGAAACGAATAGCTTCGGACAAATAATTTTATATTTGTTTTATTTTGTTATCGTTGATTAAATAATATATGCGGATTTCTATTTGCTCCCAGTATGACAAAAGACTTCAGGTTTATCGGGAAGGAAATTTAGAGGGTTTCAATTAATTAGTTTATAGGAATTGGAACAATGTATTGCTGTTTGCGTTTGATGTGCAAATCCAGGACTGACTGAGCTTCAAATCCAAAGACACAAAGTAACCAAAGGATACTTAGCAACCATGATGCATATCACCCCCAACCTAGCAAAGAAAATCAAATTTTGACTTCGCCTTCCTTGTTGAAAATCTTACCGCATTTGGTGTTTCCGTATTTGATATTTGCATTTCAAACGCACACAGCAATACTCAATCATCATTCCCCACTGTGCATCTATCATGTCCATAGATCGTTATTGATGTCCTTATGCCTTAATATTTATGCCTAATAACACAAAGGTCTTTAAACAGCACTAATGAGGCTTCTAAATTTTATATATTTTCTCGCTTCAAAGTTACATCTTGAACTTGATCTGAAACGAATAAAATTTGTGATTAATTCAAGAAAATGAGTGTAGAGTAAAATAATGTTGAAACTTCCAAAACAAACAAAGACGCGATGCTATAGCACGATACAATGGTATGGTTCTGGGCTAAGATGATGAATTTATCAAAAATGCATTTAATGCGAATCGATGTACATTAGATGTGCACCGAACAAGTGATCTACCCCTTGTTCTACGAAGCCATAATGAGTTCGTCAGCCATAATGAGTTCCTGGACAGCCTAGTTAGTTGTAGTAGAACATGAATTCGGTCTCAAATCTTTTAGCGAATACCTTTTTTACAAACTGGGACTATTTTTGTAATCGAAGTCAGAAATTTACATATAGCGTTAAACGCCTAGAGGTATGCAACGCCGTATAAATGTTCCGTAATTCATTCAATTTTGTTCGTCTATCAAAGTAACCCCAAAACAGAAAACCGACTTTCGATTATGTGAAAAATTCAGAATTAATACTTTGGTAATCTATCAACTGCAATCGATAGTTAGGATACCAGTACTTGTTTTAAAAATATAAATTATAATTCTATGCAACAGCATGCATAAATATTTAAGTTTTCTTCGAAAAAACTATCAAAGTTACCCCTTTTTACGGTACACTCAAAATTCGCCATAACTACAACTTTTATAGCTCTCAATAGCGATATATTTCGGTCCTTGAAAAATATTTTCATATTATTACTATTTTCGACAACAATTTTTTTTTTCTATTAAAGGATATCGCATAATAAATTGGATGGACGTACTAGTAATGTACCTATACCAAATTTGTCGTTCTTTTAAGTTAAATTGGATTTATAATGCTCTCTTTTATAGATACAGGCGTTTCTCTCTTGAAATTTGTAACCACCCGATGATACGCAAGATTGTATCAAATTTCCAATACGTGCGCGTGCTTCCACTTACTTATCGGAGATTTTCATCGAACGCAGGAAAACACCTCTTCCTGTAAATGCTGCGTGTGCTGTGATATAGATCTCCGGAAGAGTACACCGAACAACAAAGGCAAGCTATTGCTGCTTAACATGCACCCGTCATTCCCCGATCCTTTTTGCGTAGATACTCGGGTGTCAACCAGCATCATTCCATGAACGAAATTTGAATGCATATCGGCAAGCAATGAGTTTCCGCCCAGCCGAAATTCAATACTTCACTATAACAACTTTTCCAAACAGGGATGATTCACACTTGAATAAAGTAGTTGAAGGTCAAGACACGAAGGCGGTTTGTGTTTCAGCACTTGACATTAAACGCTTAAATGTCATTCGGGCTTCACAGTCGCACGTGTCGATAATTTTTCTACGCATATATGCGCTATACCGTAACGACATGGCGTCCGAAAATTTGCCCACTAAAATCGATATCCTTTCGCTGTTGCTGCTGGTGGTGACGGCAATTAACTGCTGATATCCGGCTGCATTGGATTGCGGCTCGAATGGACTCCAACTGAAGCGATAAATGAGAAGGTATTCTCATGGTGATGACTTTTACCTTCCAGCTACTGTACAGTAGGCCTGTTCACTTGTTTAAAAAAGTATTTCAATTTTAAATCCACGACCGTACCAAAATGAGTCTCTGGCGCCATTTCCAGATGATTTCATTAAGATTGTGAGCTACATCAAATGTTTTCTACATTTCAGTTTAATTGAGATTCAAAAACTAAACTAAACACAAACGTAACAAAAATGGTATTCTGCCAATCAAAAATCAATTGTATCTCTGCCTGGTACCACTTCTAGTACTGCCTTCGGTCCCTTGGTACTGCAAAAGGTACCCAAGTTTGACAGATCACAGTACACTTTTCACGGCATAGGCCTTTTCATGTGACAGGTCCGTCTATGCATTTGTTTACATCGGTGGAGAACCGGTGCAAACACGAGGCCGTCATTTTCATAGAACTGTTAAAGCCCAGATAACCAAAAAGCATTTGAATAAGCCGTAAATCAGTCTTCTAATTGCATTCTATATGCTCACTGCCCTAATATAGCAGACTGTTTGCCTAGCTGCCTTAAAATAGCAAACGCACTGCTATTTAAAAGTTTTCAACTGTTAATCAGCATTTCAAATGCACAACGTATTTGATTTCCGAGCATCTCAATTGCTTGTATGCTGTCATAAAACTGCTACTCTTAGCTACTATAGGCGAATGTTTTCGCAAGCTATTAAACTGTCATCTCTCTCGCTGGCCAACAGGACACTCTTTCCTGCCTTTCAAGAGATATCAAGAGAAAATAATGTTATCATAGAAAATAAATCAACATTGAAATAGAAGAGAGGACACCATAATATTGAATCACATTGTTATCCGATTCATGTGTTTGCGTTAACTAAAAATCACATAGAGAGAATCGTCAAAACTTTTTAAATTACTTTGAAATGATAAAAGAGCAACATCCGGTATGCAGTGGATTTATGCGAGGACAGTGCTATATTCAAATTAATTTTCTACATTGAAACATTGGTGTTCTTATTTCTGTAGCTTATTAAAATTGTAAACAAAAACGAGAAAACAATACGTAACTTTTTCCACGTCCATTTTCAACGATCGTCTGCAATAACAGGAAAGGGTATGCCGGTGGGCTACATTAGCGGCACGTTCATGCCAAACACTATCGATCGACCCAACATCATTCCTTCTCTCTTTTTCTACTATCCACTAATGAGGGATTAAACCAAAAGAAGAAAATCATTTTCATGTCAATATCTATTTCATTCGATCGCCCAAACTGCAAATGTATGCGAAACAGGAATGAAATCCTGTAGCAGTAAAGTTTAAGTATTGCAAAAAATCTACGCGCATTGCTGCTTCATCCATAGCTCATCCTGTAGGTGCACCACCAACCAGTACACAATAATCGTAGGATCGTTGGTTCGAATCCCGGTGGATTGACAAAAAAACTATTATCAGTATATATCAACAAAACAAGTGTTAGAACAGAAACAGCGATGTGCGACGAAGACAAAAATATAATTAAAAATGACAGATAGGTACGAAAGATGGAAGGATGGCGGGAAGAGAAGAGAAAGAGAAAGAGATATATTTTTGTTTTGCTCTACGTGAGACGATACGATCTGGACGTTATCGTTTTTGACAGCCTGATACAAAATTTCCGAAGGCCTAGCATTTAAGCAGCCATATATCGGGCCAAAACCTGCATTTTAATAATATGTTCCTTAAAATTTTGGGCAACTGCAAGGGACATGGAGGTCTTTATTTCGTCTTTGCTTAAACTTGACAGTTCAAAAGTTATGTTCTGCTCCCGCTAATTTGAGAATAACTAACCATCTGTCAACTATGTTCTGAAAAACTACTCGATTGTCAAAACTCTAATGGGTCGATCGCGAAATTTAATTTAACCATTTGAGAGAAAAATAACTAACGAAATATCAATTTTAAACTAAAAGTTAAACGAATCGGTGAAACGGTTCACATCCTAAGGAAGCTTCGTACGCTTGTCTGGTTTTTGCCAAGCTCGCTTTGATCCAGGTCTAAAAATTATGGTGTAGGCAAGAAATGCCAGAAGAGGGTGATTTAAAATATAGCATAGATTATAGCATGTCAGCGTAAAAAGCTTAATAGAAATGTTGATAAATTTCAAACGTACCTGAGAAAATTATGATAAATTCATCCAACAGTAAACTCTAGCTTAGCTTAGCTTAGACTGACTGACTACAGATATCTATGGTTGCTATTCCGTGATTGACCGAAGTCAGTGAAAATGCACCAAGAATCAACTAGAAGTTCGGCTGGGATTGGTCATAATCTTCTTCAGTGTGCATAATTCAGTGCCTCTATTTATACATGGTCAATAACGGCGCCGGCCACGTCCTTGTAGTCAGGTGGGATTGAGGGAAGGAATGTTAGTGTGTAACCTTTGCTATTTGGAGACCGTGTTTGCCTCTGCATCTCCACAAAGGTTACTGTGAGGGATGTTTGTTAATGGGGAGGATCGTTGGGTCACAGGATTCACTTTGATAAGCGATTAGACCATGATAAATAATTATTGGTGAGATATAAACATGATTATATGTAAATATAATATTTTCATTTGATTTGTACAATATCTATGTAGAAAAAAATTATGCCGACACTTGACGTGACGAACCTTTCAAAGTTTGTTGAATAAAGTGAACCTTTCGCAAGTCTACACTCGTAGAGTCGAACCATTCAAAATTTTTTTTAATTACGAAAATTAAGGTAAAAGGAAAAAGGTGTTTTGAAAAAAAATAGACATAAATAATTTATGAATCAGAGTTTTTATGTCGACACTCACAGTGACGAAGCTTTCATAGTTTGTTGAAAAATCATATTTACGTCTCACCATTGTAACGATTAAAGGTGCAGTCATACATATTTTTTAGATTAGAAATAGTAGCATGAAACGAGCTCACCAATTGATCCGTCATCCTTGAGCAGCAACAATCCACTTTCAGCTTCACTCGTTTGCTCGGCTATATAAAAGCACTCAGAGAAAATAGGCGCGC
Source organism: Aedes aegypti (assembly GCF_002204515.2). Lineage (NCBI taxonomy): Eukaryota > Metazoa > Arthropoda > Insecta > Diptera > Culicidae > Aedes > Aedes aegypti. The sequence continues at coordinate 203,519,403 of NC_035107.1, forward strand.
GACCCGAGAGGGAAAACAACTGACTACTGCTCGGGCTTTATTGACGCACTGCCCAGGAGCAAGCGTCAACGTCGAAAGATCAAAATGAACTAATCGAACGCGGCACTTTTTCACTTTACTCGACCGATGCGCGACATGGTTGATCCTGCCCTCATCGCCGACCCCCCCAGGAGCAAGCGTTAAGGTTTAAGGATCAAACACAACTCAAATTCATCCAACAGTAAACTCTAATATACAAAATATAAAATAATAAAATGTGAGTGAAATATCTCCAAAACATTCTAGCAACTAGTCTAGCAATAATGTTTTTTGTTCGAATTAGTGTTAGCTAAGGAATGAAAATTTTTCATAATAATCCTATAATTAAGATTTGTTGACATTCCAGCAACTTTTTGTGATGAGAATCTCTTAGATTTTCTTGACGTAACAACATCGTACATCTATCTGTTTTACGATATGAAAAAATATAAATTTGGCTAAACCTCTCAGTAATAAATGTGGAAGTGCTGATAGAATAATAAGCTAAGAACTATGCCCCAGGAATCTGTAGTAAATTTACTACAGAAATTCTTTTGAGAATACCTGACGGAAACTTTGAATTTAGTTTTGCAAGTTTGCGCGGGAGGAAATCAAGCAAAATCTTATTAAAATGTTCTACGTAACACTTGATTTTTTTTTAGGAAAACCCTAGAAAAGAGTAGAAAGAATAGGGTAGCGTGGACCCTATTCTTTCTGATTTTGTGTTTTTGTTCCATATTGATTATTGCACAGCATAACCAAGCCAATTAGAGAAAAGCTTCTACTTTGAGAGTAAAATACTCACATTGTAATGTATAGTCCTAAATACGTCGCAAGTAATGAAATTGTGAATCACTGTTTCTTTTTATTATTTTGGACACCTCTATACATTTTGGACTCACGGCGTTTACATACGATTGAAGACAAAGCCTAAGATACTGTTTGACAAAGCCTAAAATGCTTGCGTATGGACTTATCCACGGTCTTCTTTTATCATTAACTTTCTTTTTCTTTTTTGCTCTAAATGCGGGCAATGTTTACATAAAATAACATCCGGACCAACATCCGGACGACGAATGTTCACCGAATGAACATAAAGTGGATGAATGCACAACGAAATCGTTCATTTTTTGTAAACACGGCCCGCAGTAAAAGGTGTTCTTCCCGGTGGAAGAAGCAGCGTGACGTCATTGTAAATTAGTTCATAGTACAATCAATCGAATAACAAAAGAAAGCTTAAGGAATTGTATGCTGTTCCCCTTTAAGAAAAGTAAAAATTTTGGAATTGACATTTCTTTTCAACTGCGTACTGCGATCAAAGAAAAACGCTGTCTGGAGCAATTCTTGTAAGAAATTTCCTACGCATCTAGATAGGCGTTTGCTTTTCTGTTAGCCCAGAAAATTTTAAACAAGTTTTTCTTTACATTCCAAAGATTTCTGACGGTTTCAATTTCAGTGTGTAACGTGTTGTAACGGCTGCATGGATGAACCAATTGAATTATATTAATTTCGGACAAAATAAATTCTCAAGCGGTTGATGCAAATGTAAAACCGTCCTATATATCCAAATAACATGCAAACTGAGTTTATTTTTTGTATTTAAACTGGGAAAAGTGTTGGAAAATGAACTAGAGTGTCCAAAATACTAAGAGGTCCAAAATATATTGATTATCCTATTTGACAAATTTCTAAAGGCTCTGTAGAAATCCTTAGAGGAGAATTTATAGCAATTCCAGTAAAAAAATCTATGAAAATTATGTGAGCATTATCGGAAGTATGATTGAAATAGTCCAAGGATGAATCCTAAGAGCTGAAATGTACTGAATCCTCGAAGGAGTACTTGGAGATATATTGTAAAAATATTTAGATGATTTCATACAGACATCTTTAAAAAGTTAAAGTGAAGCACACTGCTAGAAACATGTTGTAAATTTCAGTTTAGTTCATTTAAGTTAAGAGCATTAAAATAAACGCGTTTCAAGTTCAAGAGATACCGTAAATGCACCGTTTGGAAAATTCTTGGAAGAACTTCAGAATAAAATCCTGGATGAATTCTTAGAAAATTTAGAACAAAGTATTAACGGACCAATACACGAGTTAATTAATTTGACCTTTGAGCGGTGCCGAATTCACTCGTCTCCATACAAAATTCTTCGTTGCTTCGTTGGGCAAATACAATACTTTTAGAAAAGCAATAATAGCGATATTTTGGTGTACGTGTTCCGCAGTGTTATTCAAGGTGAATTGGTAGGTGTTCAGACAACAGACTGGACCAAGTGTTTTCAATAGTTTTTGGAACCTTTTAATCTTCATGAAATAAGCCAAAACTTGGACCAAATTCTTCTTATAGAATACGGGTGTGGGCTTGAAAATCCGAGAACATTATTAAAATTTGAACAGGCCTACTAAACACCGGTTCATATGGGAATTAAAACCCAAGGCCCAGATCCGAACTGACCGAGTCGTTTCGCATCAGCTGCGTTCTATAAGCTTCACTGGCTCGCTGTAAAAATGTACGCCAAAGATAGATGGACAATAAAATCCATTTTCGAATACGGACAGACTAATACGATTTCTGAGCTATGGCAAACGGTACGTTCCTAGCCCTGCCAATGTGCCAAGGGGCTCACATGTGAGCTGGCAGAGATTGCCATTTCCCAGGCATTGTTCAATCGATATCACCAACAAGCGATCCCCTCAATGACCGGAAGAATTATTCACCAGGACAATCCTACACATTTCGGTTAGAATTTTTGTCGACCGTTGTCGTTCGACGTTTCTGGCCGGGTTTTCATCCATCGTCCAAAACGTTGCACTGCTTTTCAAAGAAGATTTAGCACCGATATGTACGGCTTTTCCACTATACGATTTGGATCGAATTGGGCGAGTGTGTGGTCAGCCTGAAACCTGTCATTGACAGACATTTCCCTCTTCTTTGGGCTAGTTGGCTTTTTGCTGGAACGGATGAGGGTGAAGTAATTTACACAGAGAGTGCAAGATTGAAATATTTCCCCGCCGAAATTGGCTTTCTATTGGTTGTCAGGACAGTGAAGATGCTTTTATTAACTTTGGGTTTTTATTCTTTCCGAAACAGACGAGAGCTTACATTTGGAAAAGTTTATGTAGGGTAAGTGTTCCCTTAGTTGTGGGTGTTCCTATAGTTGCGGTAGTGCCGTTTTCACTGATTTTATTGCATTAGCCATAGAACCGACACTGCCAATCGGCGTATTGGCTTGTTGATACACAAAGAGCGTTCAAATTGCTTTAAAACTGATGAAATATCACTAAAATTGCTAAAACTGTTCTTGCTTGTACCAATAGTTGCGGTAAAGTGTTCCTATAGTGGAGGATCCCATAAGGAAACAACGGATACCGCAACTATAGGAACACACATTAAAAATATACCGCAACTAAAGGAACAGTGTACCAATAGTGGAGGTATTATTTTTCACTGACATGCCGTGGATTACTTCGATGAAATCATTTTTCTCATTAAGTCAATGGTTGTTACACCCCGTTACAACATTAACATGTACATTAATTGCGTTTCTTAAATTTAGGGGTCTATTTTGTAAATCGAACGGTTTCATGTGACTCATCTGTAGTCATTGTCGATCAAAGCAAGCATGCATATTTCAGATGTCACCCGTCGACTCCCATAGTAATCTGGTCACATAAAGTGACAACTGTCGAAAAACTCGAGTGATATAGCGACTCGAGCGAAATTTTTGGTCGACAGTGACTCCAGTCGAGTCGTTTTTGATCGACTCGACTTATAAAATAGGGCCCTTAGGCGCATAAATGAAGTTCAATCGTGCTTAGTACCTCCACTATTGGTACATCTACCCAATGCGATTGTTATTTAAGAGAAAATGAATTAAAAACGAAGCAGCACGTTGAGTTTCTAGATGCACAAAGCAGCCAAAAACACTTTTCATCTTTTTTTTTGTATTCCATTATTAGTATCATTTCAAAAATTACATTTGTTTCTTATATTTATGTGTTGGATAACATTATTATCCTAATCTGGTAAACCTAAATTAAGCGGCCTGTTTCATCGGCAGTTGAATAGTCTTTAGATTTGTTGAAACGAACCAATAGTTGACGAATGAATAGTTGACGTCCATGTAGGAATTATATCAGTCCATTGGCAAAAATTGAATTGTTGTTGATGTGAACCAGCCTTCTGTTCAAAATAACTTTGGGGCTGTCATAAACCACGTGTTAATTTTTTTGTCAAAAAATTACTTGCACAGTTAATCAATGATCATGTAGGCAATTCCCGCCTAAGGAAACTTGCTGTTATATGGTTTTAACCAACCCGGTGCTAGGCAGCAGTGTCTGCATATTTCAATATACAGTCAACAACGCCGATCCTCAGTAGGCTCCGTCATCGTTGAATTCTTCTTTGTGTGAATGTTTGTTTGACAATACATGCACGAATCTGGTAGAACGTGCATTCAGTTTTTCAATTACTTTTGCTACACTAATTCTCATCCACTACTGACATTCAAATTCAATTTCACTAGTGAAAAAAATCATTTCCGTCAGAATACCCCACAAAACATCCGCAAATTGCAAAAGTTGTATTTTTTTATTAAAAGATAATCATGATTCATCAACTGAAGGCATCACATTGCCGTTTTCTTACACCAGTAATATAAAATTCATTTGTAATTTTTTATATTCAATTTTCAATTTCAGTGCCTCTAGGTGAAACTGAATTTTGAAATGACACCAACAGTGAGTGAAACTGAATGTGTGCGTGTGTTGCACCCACTCTCTTTCTCGTCGCATTCGCACTCGAAGTCAGATTGGCTTCTTGCTAGCGGAGTTTGTTTTTGTTCGTTTTCGCACTGATCGGGTATCATTCGGCTGAATTTTTACGACACTGCTAGGCAGCCATGTTTTCGTGGTCAGAATCAAACTCAAGAGCAACAACGTACAATGGCCTAATCATATTAGGAAATTTTTCTTCCAATACTAAAATGTGTTTCTAGCTAATCACTTCAACCCAAATTGACTTGCTGTACTGCAATGCAATAGTTTGCAACCGTTTGTTTGTTCGAATAACTGTTGTTTTGCGGGAAAATAAATTTTTCGGAGAAAAAGATTTCGCCATCATCGATTTTTTTTCCTCAAACGGTTATTTGTTTACAAACATTGAGCTGTCAGTGGGAACCACTTCCCAGTAGGAACCAGAGATGTTTGTTCGTTATTTTCCAATGGGGTTGTATGGGCGGTGTCAGGAGGCTGGTTTACACGTTTTGAAGTTTACATGTACACGACGAAACATGTGTCAAATGCAGTGTGATAGACTCACACTCAAATCTCAATCAATACGCTCTCCCATGAGAACAAACTCATTAGATCTGCTCGCAAATCTCACGCTTGAGATTTTGATGCAAAATCACTCAATCAACTCAAACCGTAAAAAAATATTCAGTCGTAAATCCCGTCAAAAACTCGTAAAACCCGAATGTTGTTGTTTACGATAGAAAGGATTACTATAATTTTACCAGACTAACAAGAAATTATTGCCGTGTGTGAGTAAACTGTGGAAATATGAGACGATGAGTCAAAAAGGTAAGCCAACTCATTCGTGATTTTTTGACTGCTGAGTTGCGTGATCGACAACTCACGCATGAAAAATATTAAGCGTGAGTTATGAGAAATTGAGTTTTCCACAACACTGGTCAAATGCTGAGAGAGAGGTGATAGCTGACTTAGATTGCGAGCTCCCAAAAGTCATGGGAACCTGTCATCAACTGTCACTGGAAAACCGCACATTCAAAGGGCAGAGCGTCTAAATTTGGCCAAACTAAAACTAGATGTGATTGAAAATTCAGGTTGTTTTCCTGTGCTCTCGCATATAAAATTGTTGAATATTTAAATATTTTCGATTGGACTCAAATTGCTTTTATATTTTTTTCTAATTTTATGATCTTTTCGATAACAAATGGGATGTAAGAATGGTTTCGACCTAGTTTGAGCTCTCCGAACTATTATGCACAACCCAAACTTGAGAAGAAGAAATCAAAGAATCCAAGAAAATAAGCTAGTTGTCAGTTAGCTGTCTCCTCTCTCTCAGGTCAAATGTACAAATTGCAATTGAAACTGCGAAAAGATGAATTATCGTTATTTTAGGTCCCGGTTGACCCAGGATACCTTAAACCTTATGAAACAAAATAGACCGATAACTTCTGTTTTAAAAGATTGAAAGTTACGATTTTCAGCTAAAACACGTGTTTTAAGATATTATAAAATAACATCTTATATCGAATAATTTCGACCATTCGAATATAAACAATAAAAGACCAGGCAGTTGAGCCATAGAATTCGTATAATTCAGTAAACTTTCAATGATTAACCTTGATCCATAACTCCAATATGACTATGATTTCTATTCTATCTACTTACTAATCAACAATTTCACTCATTAACTATTTCACCGGCTGCACAGCGTAGCCGTAAGCTAAACGCACTTCACAGATAACTTTCAAGTATCAAATAGCATTTGAAACAAAAAACGCTATCTTTTTGCGTTAATTCTCGAGATCCGCTGTGGAGACCATATTGCGCCCGTTTGCCAGGCTGTTGTGCTTTCGTAGATACCCCACCTCCTTCTGCGCGTGAGGCGGTGCCACTTGACGGCGAAGAAAAACCAACACAAACTGTTTTGGTTCTTCTATCCTCACCTGTACCCATTTCTACATTTATCGTTTCCAAAAGACTTCAAAAATCACTCAGATATGCTGCTTTCGTCGAGTGTCCGCGTCCGCGCCCGCAGTCTGCAACAAAACCATAAGGAGCCAATCCGATGCACCTTCGCGGGGTCGCGGCAGAGACGATTCCGAAAAATGAAAAATTTAAATTTCATGCTCAGTCGGTACAGCAAGTTCTCGAATTGTGTACGCTAGTTGATGTTTCGTTGAAACTTCCATCAAAATCGGCAAAATGTCATCAAAATTGTACACAAATTTCAACAATGAAAACTGCTTTTCGTATTTTGTCTTGTATCCATTTCGTAAAACAAGATTTCGTACACATAATGCCAATTTTCATTCACCCTAAGATAGGGGAAGTGGTGGTAAAATGAACAGGGGTGGTAAAATGAACACCGTTCCTTTTACCGAGAAAAAGCAAATTTCGATGAATTTTTATCACTCACAGACGATTTAGAGCATAAATCCGAGTGTTCGAGTTGAAACGGAGGTCAATTGAAGTGAAAATATCAACAAAAACTAAGATTTTAGAAACCCACGTTTGAAAATTAGAACTGACGTAACTTTAAGCTCGGAAGACTAGAGGTTTTTCAGTGAGGTGAATATCGTTATGATATGATGTCATATCTAATACCTTTAGATTTTTTTTCTATGGGTTACAATCATTAATGGATGTAATTTCGATGGGGCAATGAAAATTTTCAGAAATATTTGTTTTGCTCACGATTTTTGCGTGGTGTTCATTTTACCACCAACCGCTGTTCATTTTACCCACATAGTGTTGGTAAAATGAACATTTGCATCGCTTTTTGATAGCGATGAAAATATGTGAAAATTTAGTTATTTTAATCTGAATCCATGTCGCTGCTTTTGTGTTTTTGCTGTTATGCGACAGAACTACACAAATTCCTCGTTTTTCTATTAGAAACAAGATGATTTCCTTAAGGTGTTCATTTTACCACCCCTTCCCCTATATGTGTATTTGACACAATCATTCAGTGACGGATTTCACGCCAACTCGACACGCGATTGGCAGCACCCCTCCAGAATTCAATGAAACTTTCTGGATGTCAAAAGTATGTGAAACTAAGATACTCTGCATATTTTGTTTATTTTTTCAAAATCGATCTAGACTAACATTTGGAAAGGGTCAAAGTTGTTTTACTTTTTTTTATAAACCCGTATAACTCGAAAACGGTAAGACCTACAAAAAAGTGTTGTATGGGGGACTGTCGTGAAATTTCCTGAAGTTTTAGAAAAAAATATTGAAAAAATAAAAAATATTTTCTACACTGAAAAATAAAAATTATTCAAACTTCAAATTCGATTTAAAAAAACGACCATTGCAGTTTTTGATCATCCTTAAGCAAAAAGTTTCGTAATTAAATTCCATACATTGCAAAATGGGCATACCGTGAGGGACCGAAATCCATACAGCACCGAAATCCGTACACTTCTCGCATAACTTCTGATCTCGCCCTAAAAGCCATTGGTAACCATGTGTGTAGCTCGTTGTTTCTGAGCATTTGAATGGATTTTCATGTTATTTAACAACGCTATGGGGAAGAAAGGTTCAATGTCTACCTGCGCGTGATGTTGGTTTGAATGCTATTTCTTTCATTTGCTCGGAAACAACGAGCTACGCACGTGGTTACCAATGGCTTTTAGGGCGTTATCTCAGAGTATGCGAGACTTAACCTAATTATCATTATTTTGGTATTTAAATGGACTAATATTCAGTATTAAATGGACACATCTAATCACAATAAGTTATAAGTTGCTGGTAATGCCAACTGTATATAAGTAGGCCATGATTTGAAAATTATAAAAATCAAAACGTGATCGCTAGCCATTGTGATGTGTGGTTTGTTTGCCTTCTTAGCGATTTGCTAACAAAAGTGGATATAGTTTTCAACAGATTTACAGTAAAATTCCTATTTTTTTGAGCCCACTGCTTATCACGATGTCTTTGAATAGTAAGTATTTGTAATCCCAAAGCATTCCGGAAAGCTGCGAATGCTTTTGGAATATCGAAGACCACTGTCAGAGATGCTGTTATAAATCGGTACGTTCAAAAAAAGGTGCTCCCACAGTTTTCACAACCGATGAGGAAGCCGGAATAATGAACTGGATCCTTGCAACGGCCACAGCAGGATTGCCGGTGGGTGAAAAGCAGGAACCTATGTTAAATATGCCGATTTTGGTGACGTCTGTTCATTTATGCATTAATGTATAGGTAACTTGGTACTTCGGGAGGTAATTTCGTACGTCACTGCTGTTATTCACATACAATTCACAGTACATATACGATATGCTAATGCAAAATATGTTATTTTGCGAAGAATTACAAACCATGAAAGTGCTCTTAGAACACAATGTTGTTCAATTTGGTATGTAATGTCAGTAATAGAGAGAAGAAGATAAAAATGACATCTTTAGCATCCAGGTTTTGAATTGTAAGTAGCTGTACGGATTTCGAATCACAGGTGTACGGATTTTGATTCAACCTTATTCAGGTGTACGGATTTCGATTCAAGGCAAGTCATTTTTATTCCTATTTTTTAATGATTTCTACTAAACTTTTAGACCTTGATGTAATTGTTTACATTTAAAAAGGTGTTAAGGTAACTGAAAAAAGGATGATCGGTTCTCTATACAAACCCATACATTTTAATCATAGGCTTTTATCTGGCTTAGTGCTTAGGTGTACGGATTTCTATTTTAGGGAAATAAGTTTTTCTAACATAGATTTTTTATTTTTATTTCGCTTTAAATAGTCTAGTATGATCATATTTTTAAGCGATAAATGAGTTTTAATCACAAAATAGATTATATTTGTTTTATTGGGAGTGGTTAAAAGAAATAAAACGGAATTATACAGAGTTTTTTTCAATTGAATACAATTAATATCGCACCAAACCGCTTATGAGAAAATCAACTCCATCTAAAAATCCGATGAGTTTTTAATGTTTGGAAAGATATCACAATAATATTTCATTTCTTATTTGGTCAAAGCCAATCTTAACAGGTGTGTGGAAAGGGTCAATATTATGCTTATGAAAAAAGGCGTGGTTTGTTTTTATCATGTATTATTATTATTTTTATTATTGCTATAAACCTAAAACGTAGCATCTGCACGTGAATATTTACATTATTTTTGGGATTTACTGAATAAATTGAATATTTTTGGTTCATCCTCTGAATTGGTATACCGTTTGGCTGCAATTTGTGTATCACTTATAGGCATAAAAACAATGATATGTTTGGGTACCAGGGACAGTTTAACCTTATCAAACAATTCCACCAATTCCTCTGACATTTTAACATATCTATATAAATAAAAATGGAGTGGTGTTTGTATGTCACGAAATGGCTTGAGAACGGTCCAACGGATTGCCGCAAGATTTTCACTGTTGCACTCCTCAAGGGATGCGACGTGTTCGTGCGAAGAAAAAAATCAGGAAAGTCGCCGGATTTATCGGGAAAACGGGAGAAGACTAAGGTGTAATTTGTATGGGGGATTTTTTGACGTTTTCCAACAGCCTACTTGATGGCAAAACGAAGTTTGCCGGGACCACTAGTTGTTCATAAGATTTATAACAGAAAATTAATATGGAAATATATCAGTTTGTTTCACTGCCCAGTCGAATAGTTCTCGCGGAGTTGCGATTGTGTTTCCATAGTCTTTTGCAAGACTTTGCTCTTTTTGCCATTCGCTTGAGAGTGCCACCAATGGCGTCACAGGGGCCTTTGCCGTGGGATGTGGCAAAAAAGTGCCACTCTGCTTCCAATCCATGTATTTTCTTAAAATTACATAAGCCAGCAATTTTATTTTTTTTTTTTGCTGCAGCTCCATCTGACATAAAAATAACTTTTGAGAAATTTATTTTTTGGTTTAACAAAATTTATCAATTTTGAAATAAATAGCTGAACTGCTACTGTGTTATGGGTCAACACTTCTGATATTATAATAAAACTAACGTTTTCCAATTTATTATCTTTTTTATGGTGAATCTCGAATGGGTATATCGTTGCTTGGGAATTATTTCAGTGATATCCTTGAGCAGCGTTTTGTATGATAAAACTATAATTTTCAGAAAAGTCGCTAATCATCAGTATTTCACCTTGTTTTAAGGAGTCTTTTTTTGTTTCGTAGAAAAGAAGACTTCTTTGCAAATAAAATCATGAGTTATGAGCTTATCAACTTTCTCCACGAAATACGTAACAAATTCTTCAACGGGCTTTATTATAGTTTCTAAGTTACAGCGATCGGTGGTGAGACATTGCTGAAAAACTACATCTTCTTTGTCGCTTTCCTCTAAAAGAGAGATTAGTTCTCCAGTAATATTTTATTTGGAATTACAATTTTCACATTCTCGAAAAAAAAACAATCAGTTTTTCACTAATTTCTGCCTGTCAGACAATTCCTAAACTGTTAAGCATTAATTTCACATTTTCGTGGTATGTGCACACACATACATTGTGAATTCTTATGCTATCGAGAAGCCTACAATGTTTAGGCCTCAGCATAGTAAACAAAGTAAAACCAATTTCTACATTTTGGCATCTTTCTTCAAAAATCGTGTACGCCTCTTTAAGAGACATCATCAATAGACGCTTTTGAACTTTTTCTTTACTACCATTTCGGTACTCAGAAACGAAGTCATTGGATCCTGGCATAGGCCTACTAATATCATCACTATCAAAGAAATCAATAACAACCTGTTTATCTGTTTCACTAATTCCATGCCCACTTCGAGCTCTTGTGGTGCATAGAATGCCCTGTACATTCACAAGTTTTTTTAATTTTTTTGTTCCATGTAAATTGGTGCCTCGAACTCCTTGACAATTTTGTTGATCGACCACGACTTAGGAAGAACCGATAATATTTTCAACTGGTCAACACCAGGTGAGTTGATTTTTTCTTTCAACTGATTGATGATTTCCTCGAATCCCTCCACCTTGACGACGTCCATTGCATCTATGACAAGTAGGGTACAGAGCTACTTGGGCACTTCCATGATTCACTTTGGCATGGGGGATGTTTTTCGGCCGAATTATCTAAGAAGCACCTCAATGTGCGTCGTATTGTGGCCAAATATGAGTTTAGTAGCTTTTTAGATTTAGTTGATCCATCTCTAACTTATTTTCACAAATGACTTAGATAAAATGAAAAGAGTTTTATTGACATCAAGCTCAAATAGTTATCTGCATAGGTAGAACGACAATTGTAAGTTAAATACCTATCTTTCTATACACTCACGCGGTTGTTGTTGAGTAACTCAGGTCGTTAACGGACATTTTTGGTAGATAACAATACAAACATATTCATTATTTCTTATTCATCTGGCGTGTATTGCAGGTACGTTTAGTAGGTTTTTTTCACAAAACTTTTTCTAGAAGAGAATTTAATGGGGTATGGATAAGGTTGTTACTTTTCAATGTTTGCAATACTGTTGTGATATCTTTCAAACCATAAAAATCCGTCGGATTGTTAGACGGAGTTGATTTTCTCATAGGCAGAGGCGAAGTCCATTGATTGCCTTCATTTAAAAAACATAATCACTACATAATTCCGTTTTTTAACTATTCTCAATAAAAAATACAATCTTTTTTCTGATTCAAACCCATTTATCACTTGAAAACACGATCATATTCGAGATTCGGCATTTTAAATTAAGTGTTCAAAATGAAAGAATTCATTTCGTCGAATACACTAAAAATCTAAAAATACGTAATGTTTTTACGATGGTTTCGTACATGATGCTTGAATGTTCGTTTTCAAAACAAAATACCCCCTTTGCTTTGAATACTTTTAATCTGCACAATTTTTAATTTGACTCCCGCTAAATTGCACACCATTCAAATTAAAAAAATGGTTAAAGCGTTATTTGGCTGGAATGCAATGCAGTGAAATGGAACGTTGTGAAACGGGACACAGAATAAAAAAAATCAGTCAATGAGGTAACTAGAAACAAGATTTGAGAGTGACTAGAAGTTCAATTTAAAAAAATAACCCCAATGGTTTGCATGCGTTAGATTTACAGTCCTAGTATTTTTAAACTATTCGGAAACTAAATATTGGAAACAAAAAACACTCGATTATCCGTGATCTCGAACCAACGATGCACATGTCAAAAAAAAAAACAAACCGTTTCCGCGGAAATCATCAATATTCAGATAATAATTTGGAACTCACTCATCGGATCTCCCAATAGCGTAGACTTGGTAAATATGACCGATCCATTTCCAACAGTGGTTCGTATTATTACGTAGACTATCCTTTTTAGAGATGGTTCAAAGTTTAGAAGTTAATAACGGCACCGGCCACGTCTCCTGCGGTCATCGGGAAAGGAAGGAATGTTAGTTAGGCAACCGTTGTTACTAGAGATCGAATATAATTCTGCATCTCCACCGTTGTCATGTAAATGATATTGGGTTAGTGAGATATCACAATGATATGGTTTTCGTGTCATTCAACATGAAAAATTACATTTATTTTGTTCACTACATCTTCAAGCACACGTTTTCCTGTTGCTCCGTCAATTAGATCATGGGTGATTCAGTCTTGGCATGCATTACGTCAACAGTAATTTTATTAAAAAATTAAGAGTGCATGTGCATATTTCCCGCAATAATAGCGTTTTTTTTTATTAATAAATTTTTATTCTACAAAAATATTAAACATTATTTAAGTGGATGTGCGTTTGTTAATTAAGTGGAGATTGTTCTACAAGATTGTTACTGTTGAATGATATAAAATTTAAATACTCAATGTCAAGCAGAAATTCAAATTTTTAAACTGCTATTATTTCTAATAATTTCACCTAGTGTGTCACATTGATATGAAGAAAATTTCAACTCGATTGCTTGAACTAGAGCATGCCAAGGTAGAGCATTTTGTATGAAAATCGACATGCGCGCTTATCATTCATAACAACACTGTAAATATACAACCAGTTTCGTAATAAAATGCAATCTCCAAGTTATGAACATCTGATCTTAATACCGAGTTTCGCATAATCTATGATCTCGCCCTAAAAGCCATTGATAACTAAGGGAGAAGATTGATGTTTTTAAGCAAATGATAATATTGGATCGATCTACAGTCAATAACAAATTTCAACCGATATGACTTTAACTAAAGAACGAGTTTTAAATTTTAAAAATCCTATAATGGGTCAGATTTCCGCCCATAATGATAAAAAGTCTTTTTCGTGGTATAGATTAAAATATAATACGTATGGGTATAGTCCACCTCCCACATAATGACACTCACGTTTAAAAACCGGCACCTAGAAACCGAACATTGCGGCACACAACTGTAGCCACAGATCTTTTTGCTCGGCAATGTTTTCCTGCCGCAAGTCGTCGGAATTGATTTTGTATGTACACAGACATATTTTACGCGCCATAATGGCGCGGGATGCCTATTGGTAATGATTGTAGGTACCGTAATACAGGGTGTCATTGATCAGTGGGGTAACTTTGATCGGTATGACCTTACTCATGAAAAGATCAAAAAAACATTCCTTGTTGGGACATATTGGGTGGGGCTTTTCACATTGTTAAGTTGATAAAGGTTAAAGTTTGTTGCAAAACTAATATTTAGTACCAAATTTATTTATTTGTTGCAAAATAACGTTTTTGTATCTTGACCTAATTCCGTGTGTTGCCTAATACAGTGTATTTGAAAATGTTGTTGATTTTTTTTGCATATAAAATCATTCAATATTCAACTTTTCAAGGCAACGATTTGCAAGACTGTGGGTGACCTTACCGAAAATACATGCCTCGTGTAAGTTTCAAAAATGATATAAGCAGGGCCTTCCTTAGCCAAGTGGTTAGAGTCCGCGGCTACAAAGTAGAGATGGGCAAACAGAACCAGAGCCGTTCAAAAGATCCAGCTCACTCAAAAGAACGAGTGATCCGTGGCTCATTTTTGGCGATAGTCGGTTCATTTGATCATTACGGATCAGACAAAAAGTGGCCCGCAAAAAAACCAATTATTGATTCCTTTCCTGTTCTCCTTCGTTCGTTTCTTGGCTATATATATCGCTTGACAAGTGCCTTGATTTGCGCGCCATGGCACACATAAAACACCCTCAGCATACAAAGCCAAAAAACTAGTTTCCCCGCCCAATTGTGTACAAGCAGATGAAAGATAGAGAAAAAATGTCCAATGGAATGGCAAAGCATATTTTGCTTCTCATGTTGGTTCGGGTTCGTGGTTTTGAGAGAGCGAACGATACGGAAGTTACGAAGCATGACGCGCAACAGGGAGTGAACCGCTCTCTGTTGTGCGTCATGCGCGGATCAGTTTGTCCTTCCTTTGCAAGCCGCTGAGCCACTGATCCGTTCAAAAGATCCGATTCACTAAAATGAGTGATTCGGGTCGGATCCGTTCAGTAAAATGAGTCGTTTTGCCCATCTCTACTACAAAGCAAAGCTATGCTGAAGGTGTCTGGGTTCGATTCCCGGTCGGTCCAGGATCTTTTCGTAATGAAAATTTCCGCGACTTCCCAGGGCATAGAGTATAATCGTACCTGCCACACGATATACGAATGCGAAAATGGCAACTTAGACAAAAATAAGTTCTCAGTTAATAACTTGGAAAAGTTCATAAGGACACTAAGCTGAGATTCATGCTCTGTCTCAGTGGGAACGTAATGCCAAGAAGAATAAGCAAGGATATTGTTGTTTTCACTAAAATCACCAAAGATGAAATACCTCCATGTTCCTGGTAGTAGCCCAAAATTTTATGACACATAACTGCCGTGAATCGCAAGTCAGTACCTGAGACGAGACTCGCAGAGACGGTCTTCTTTTTCTGCGATTGCTGACTTTATTCTTATTTCACTCAGTGTTTACACCAATCTTGCGCAAGTCGTTCAAGCTCTCACATGGCCAGCTCAGCAAAAAACTTTTGAGTTTGCATCACACCAAAGCATAAACGGCATTTTGAGTGAAATTTCATGCCAGCAAACGTAACAGACATTATAAATAACTAATCTTGAATTTAGATTTATCAGCAAGTTTGAAAAAATTGCTCCGCTGACTTTTTTTTATTATAGTTTATTTTGAATACAATACTTTTCACTTTTTCAGCCATAAAAACGACGGTCTGCATTTGACGTTTCGTGACAGCGGAATCTGGGCTGCATATGACGTTGATATTTTTCCTCTTCGCGAGTCTCTCTCAGGTCAGTACCATCTGCATTTTCGTCAAAATAGAGTTGAGTTCAGTTTTCAACATATCTTGCAAAGCTCTTTCAGCTGCACTATTAATATAATATGATTTGTTCAGAAAAATTAGGAAAACAG
This sequence comes from Aedes aegypti, assembly GCF_002204515.2. Lineage (NCBI taxonomy): Eukaryota > Metazoa > Arthropoda > Insecta > Diptera > Culicidae > Aedes > Aedes aegypti. The sequence goes on from NC_035107.1 coordinate 203,535,470, forward strand.
CAGCAAGTCAGATTGTCCCATAATGAAAAGTAACCGCATATCAGTCCCACTACAGATTTTCGCATCGTGTAGCACAAAATCGAACCGTGTTTTGATTATCTTTATATTTTTCTCGAAAGATATCAGAGTGAAAAGCAAATTGTGAAAGTTTTATGAAGATTTGTGCATGTTCCAATCCTGTGGATTTTTTTGAATATTCGTATGGAAAACGAATTCACAGCCTATTTTCTCAATACCTACTTTTTACAGATGGGACTGACTTGCGATTCACGGCAGATAAGGTAATAGCAAATACAAAGTAAAGACCACCATGTCCCTTACGATTGCTCAAAATTTCATGGCACATAAGGTAATAGAGCAAAATCTAGAATTCCGTGAAAAGCTTATTGCGATCTGTCAAACTTAGGTACTAAGGGACCAAATGCAGTAGTAGAAGTGGTACCCATTCTGAACCCGACTGCTATGTCTCTAAGTCTCTGGTATCACCGAACACGATTTTTTTACACTCAAAATAATCCACACGTCATTGGTACGTGAAAAATCACGTAGATCATTTGAAATTCATTTTGTCTTGAGTTCACCTATTTAGGGTAATGTTTACCAGACCATTTTTAAACACTAAATGGATACTCGGTAATTTTTACCGTGGTTAGCGTATCGCACTTACGTGAAAATCACGTCGGTCCTTAAGTTCATTCTGACATTCGCATTTGCGTTTAATCTGTGTTGTGATCAAATGCGTGAAAGTTATCCGTAGAATTTTCCCGTTTTTTATGATTTTTGGGAGAACTGCCAGACTTCAGAACATCTGTGAAATGGATTTCAAGGTAAAAATAGTATAGAGTTTTGCAACATTTAAAGTATATGCAGCTTGAAGAGCAAGTATAAGTAAACTTGCAATCTTGTGAAGGAAATGGCTCTGGACGATTTTTTTTGGTGAAACGGCAATTGATCAGGTACGGTTGTATACAAATTTTGTTTGTTTTCAAAATGGAATTAAATGTAGTCTTCATTTCCATTCAACAGGACAATTAACAAATATAACTGCACCACGAATGCAGTCGATCTCACCGAATCGCTAGTTATTATTAATTACTTGATTCAAAGCACACTTGTAACGATTGCAAATAATAAATATTTTAATCTTTTTCGTCTATTTGTTGCTGTTTGTTTATTTGTTGCTGTTTATTCATGCTGTTTTGTAAAATCAAAATAAAATAAACTTTCCGAAACCAGTGTCAGGGTTCTATGAAAATATATTATTAACTTCTATTGTAGAATTATCTAGAATCTATGAAATCGCTTTGTAAAAAGTATCGAAAAACTCACGTAGCTGTTACGTTAAACGCCGGTGGAACGGGCGAAGTTTTATAGTTCAAACGTTCATTCTGTGCTACCTACGATGTTTTCACGTAGCAATGACATGTGGATTATTTTGAGTGTTAAAAAAATGGTATGGGTACACTCAAAATAATCCAAACGTCAAGCTTCGTGAAAACATACGTAGTTTTTTCCATCACACTTTTGACGTAGCACTAAGTGAATCAAAGGTAACCATGAATGAACGCATGAACTCATGGACTTCTCTGCCTTCACTGTTGTATCCGGTAGTTGTTACGCGTTTTATTCGTACGGTTCACGAATTGTATCAGTGAAGAGTAGGTAAAGTTCTAGTGTTTTGTATTAAATATTTAGAAACACATTACGTTATGTTGCATTGATTTTCAAATTAGCTCAATTCAACTAAATTATTATTCACAACCAACAATAAAAAAACAGCAATATACAAAAGTACGCAAATTAATCTCAAAATAATTTTATTTATAGATTTGGATTCACACATGCCAATGTCGTATTGATATCGTCTTCATACCAGCCCCAAGGGCTAGCCGTAGTGTGGGAGATAGTATCTTCATTCTATGCTTGTTTAGCTCGGGTCTGGATGGTCTGGAAATTTGTTTCTTCCACATAGGCGGGGGATTACGTCGCTCAGTGCAGTAGACCAGTACATCCCAAATTTTTTGCACGGCCGTGTAAACAAAATCCGTGCAAACAAAATCGGGTGTACTAAAAAATATCTGATAATCATACATAAGAAGGTTTTTTTCAAATCAACGTTTTTTATATTGGTGCGCCGCGCCTTTTCCAAAATATTGATAAGGGCTCCATGATATGAAAAACTTTGAGAACCCCTGCAGCAGACATTGGATTGTTATTGGATAATCTCTGATTGGATATTGTTTAAGAAGGAATTTTCGAAGTTGCGAGCGGGTTTGAGTGAATTAATCGTGAGTCGTTATCGGTGGCAACTGGCTACACTTTTCGCAGATGACGCTGATCTGCAATTTAGATTTTTGATAGCTAAAAAAAATAAAACAGAATATACAAAATTTTAACAATACTCGTGTTTTATTTTTAATTATTTCATTATTTAATTCAAAATTTTTACATTTACTTACTTCAATTTTCTGCTAAGAAGAATAAGGTACCGCGGGGCAAGTGGGAACGAAAAAACGATAGTTCCAACAAATTGTTCAATTAAATTTTCAAATGTCAATATTTTTCAAATTAAACAACACAATCACATTTTGGCAACATATTGGCTGGTTGTAGTATTGTAGAACACCTTCATATATAAATGCCTTGAAATGGCATTGAGTATTCTAGCAACACTGTCAAAGACTACCTTCTATGCGACCGTTACGTTATGGGATTAAATGAGTTTTCTTCATACCAGCAACTGAGACAGACGCGTTCTCTGTTCTAGTCCGAAAGACTCAAATTCTACATTGGCGTCGAGTTGAAACAAAGTTTTATTTCGGTTACGAGCGAACCCTTGAAAAAAGAAGTAAGTTAGGAAAAAAATAAAACGGAAAAGTATTTGCGACGGTCGTTTCTGTGGTGATAGTTTTGTTTTTTTTTCCAAAAGAAGAACTGTGAGTGATTGTTGAGAAGTGGAATTCATAGCAAAGTGTCTTTACGTTGATAAGAAGGATTAATTTGAAAGCAAGCCATTAGAAAGTGTTCAAATATCTATTTTTCATGTATTAAAAAAAAGTGTTGGTCGTGCAAGTGCCAGAAAACAAAAATATAAGCAAAAAAATCACAAGATTTAATATATTTTCAATATGGCGTCGTTTTCTGGATGTGAAGCGAAAAAAAGTGTGAGAGGGAAGATAACCATATCGGCGTTACTAACAACCAACGCCACGGGTTCAAAGTGTGTATGTAAAAATGGAGCGATATCATAGCGATAGTTGTGTCAAGCTATTGTGATGTGTATGCGTGAACGGGTGGTAATGGAGAGAAAAAAAAAATGTTGAGAAAGAGATGCTTACCTTGAAAAAAAAAATCCATGCAAAGCATAAACAAATATCATCGGATACTGAAGGTTGGCGTTAATGTGTATTGAACGGAAAATAAAAGTTATTTGTATAGTTCTGGTAAAAGGGTTGTTTAGTGTTAAAAGTATTGCGGCGTGTGAAGAATATAGGTATTCAGGTGGACAGTACATGCGATATGGATGGAGCGGAGCTGTGAAGTAGTGTTGATGATCGCGAATTGGAAGAAGACCAGACAGCGTTATGTTGCCGAATGCTGAAGGTCAAAGTATGTGTCAGATGAATATTTAGGTGGATAAGCTGTATGAGTGAGAAAACCGTGAATCTAGTGAATGATAAGTTGGTAGTGTGTGCGTATGTCAATGAGTTGATTGAAGAACGATCTTTACCAGACAGTGGAATTGGATTGATGTCTTCATCTTGGTAAGTCAGGAATGCGCAACAGTTGAAAAGTTTTCCACAGCCAGGGAGCAAGCTGAGCAATGAGCATGATGCGTCGAAGTACCGTAAGTACACAAAATCATGAACAAAAAAAAAATGAAGAGAATAAATTAATGTGCCATATATCTTTTTACGATAAGAGATAAATTTCTGAACTCATTCGCATCCATTTATTGGGAACAGTTAATGTGAAAAGACAGTACTTGTCCGACTTAATTTATTTATTATCTCATGATTTGTTTTGATGATATACAAGGTTAAACATGGAAGACTATAGCATTTTTTATATTATTAGAAAAGGGGTGGTGTCTTTTCAGCAGAGCACAGCCCTTTGATTCGTTGATTTACGTTTAGTGAGTTATAAATGGAGGATGAAGTCATAATCCATGAAAACAATAAAATAATTCAATAAAAAGAAAAGACAATTTTTGACATCGGTATTTTGTGTTAATCAAGAATGAAACGGGCTGAGAGCCGGATTCAAATTTAAAGTTATACAAACGTGAGAAATTTAGGTGTTAAACAGAACAAAGTACGTAAAGATTGAAATGAGCTGTAAGCTGGATTCTTTCAAGAGAGCTGGTTCTATATGTAAAATGAGCTGTGAGCCAGATTTGTATTGTTTATGAAGGATTGTCTGATTAAAAGGGCTGAATGCCAGATGCGTCGTGTAAATACCGTTAAAAAAATGATGAATGAAAGTGAAACGGATGTTCGAACATGGTACCAACCGAGTTCAATTTGCAAGGCATAGAATAACATTAGCAAAAAAAAAATAAATGTGAAAGTGTGAAACGAGCTGTATGTAAAATGAGGGATGTAGCAAAAAAAAAATATTGATAATAAAATAAATGTGAAAGTGTGACACGAGCTGTAAGCTGGATGTTATAACATTATTGTTTGAACAGGATGCATTAAGAAGTTGATCTAGGTGAAATGAGCTGTAAGCTGGATTCACAGTATTTTAAAAAGAGTAATTTGGGTTGCAGAAGATTAATTGAATAGAATGCTAGAATGAGTTAACCAATGCACAAAAACAAAACACCACAGAAATTGTCAAGAAAAAAAATAATAAATTAACTTAATTCATGATAATTGATTCATAGGAATGGATTTAGTGCGACCGGTTAAACCGTTCGATGCAAAAGTGGACCAGTCTCAGCTCGCTTCAGAATGGAGAAGGTGGAAGCGTAGCTTGGAGTACTGTTTGGAAGCTCAGGGAGTGATCACTCAGCGAGAAAAGCGAAATCAGCTCCTTCATTTGGGAGGACCGGATCTTCAGGATATTTTTGACAGCCTTCCGGAGGTGAATAGCGTGCCCCATGTCTCACCTGACCCTCCGTTCTATGTCGTAGCCATTGAGCAACTGGATGCGCATTTCCAACCGTCTCGTAGGCGTACGTATGAACGCCATATCTTTCGCCAAATTTCACAACAGCAAGGTGAAAGATTCAACGATTTTGTCATGAAACTGCGAGTACAGGCCAATCGATGTGATTTCGACTAGGAAGGAACCTCGGTGTTGGAGAGTATGATCATTGATCAAATAGCGGAGAAATGTACTTCCTCGGCTTTGCGGAAAAAAATCTTAGAAAAAGATCGCCCACTCAGCGAGGTTGTGGCTATTGGTAAAACCATTGAAGAAGTCGAAATGCAATGTAAGGAACTGGCACAACCCAGCGAACGTGAACATCCCACAATTTCTGTGAATAAGGTGCAACAATACAGACCTCGCCAGCAAAATTCATATTCGATGCAACCTGATTGGTCCTTCTACCCATCTAAGGAGCGTGGGCACCAGTTTCCTCGAACTCAGCAGTATGCTTTCCGACGTGACCAGCGATTCAATGCTAAGGGTAACTGGTCTGGACCAACAAACGGCCGTTTCCGCCAACAACATTTTTCAGCTCATCAAAACGATAACGACAACAGACTTTGCTTCGCCTGTGGCCGTCGAGGACACGTAAAAGATAGTCCAAAGTGTGTGGCCAAAAATGCTGAGTGTCTGCAATGCAAACGCATTGGCCATTTTGCCAAATGGTGCACTAAAAGACCATACCAAGGAGCGAATTTCGGATCGAATGGTGGCTTGTCTACGCCACCAGCAAAAAGAATAAAGATGGTACATGAAAGCGATAAGACCAATAAGCCAGAAGAAAACATGGACGAAATTTGTTACGTCATGGGACAGAACGTCTTTCGGTTCAAAGTCGGTGGTGTTGAAATTCCTATGGCCATAGATTCCGGAGCAGCAGCGAATCTCATCGATCTGGCTACCTGGACACAATTGGAACAATCAAACGCAAGAGTTAGCTTCCAACCGAAGGTAGATCGGACATTCAAGGCTTATGGAACAGAAAAAGCACTCCAATTGACAGGAATGTTTACAGCCAAAATCGAAGCGGGGGGAAATAGTACCGAAGCAACGTTTTACATCGCAAAGGACGGTCGACAATGTCTACTTGGAGACGACACAGCGAAGAAGCTAAAGGTATTGAAAATTGGATACAACATCGGTGCAGTCAGAAAACACGTGAAGGCCTTTCCCAAAATAAAAGGAGTAGTGGTTGAAATTCCAATAAACAGCAACATACCACCAGTTCAACAACCTTACCGGCGTGTTCCATTCACTTTGGAGAACAAGATCGCACAAAAGCTTGGAAATCTACTCGATCAAGACATTATCGAACGGGTACAACAGCCGTCTGCTTGGGTTTCTCCGGTAGTACCAATCTTGAAGGATTCGGGAGAGATTAGACTCTGCGTTGATATGAGAAGAGCGAACCAAGCAGTACTTCGGGAGACACACCCATTTCCAATCGTAGAGGAGCTTTTCGCAGGAATGAAAGGGGCACAGCGATTTTCTAAGCTAGATATTAAAGAGGCCTACCATCAAGTGGAGATATCGGAGCGATCCAGGGAAATTACTACGTTTATTACGAAGCAGGGATTATTCCGGTAAAGATTCTTTATAAGATATTTTCGATGAAAAAAATGAATAACGAATAAAGAAAAACAAAAACCAAAAAAAAATCTATTTTCTCTCACCAGATACAAAAGATTAATGTTTGGAATATCATGTGCTCCTGAACTTTTCCAAAAAGTTATGGAGTCTATTGTAGCAGGATTGCCAGGAGTTGTTGTATATTTGGATGATTTGTTAGTCACAGGAAACAGTCAAGAAGAACACGATGAGAGACTGAAACGCTTGCTCGATCGTCTAGCTTCTTTCGGGATTTTGCTAAATAACGACAAGTGCATCTACAACGCAACTCGCTTAGAATTCTTAGGATATGAATTATCACCCGAAGGCGTACGTCCAAAAGAAAGTCGGATTGCAGCCATACAATCTTTTCGAGAACCTAAAAATACATCAGAGCTCCGCAGCTTTTTGGGACTAGTGACCTATGTGGGTCGGTTTATACCAAATCTTGCCGAAAAAACTGACACGATCAGAAGTTTACTGCGTTCGGGAGAGCGTTTCGTCTGGAATGAAAACCATCAACGATGTTTTGAAGAAATCAAACAGGCAGTTTGTAATTCGAGTTGTCTAGGCTATTACAATCCTAAAGATCTCTGTATTGTGATCGCAGATGCAAGTCCAACTGGTCTTGGAGCAGTGCTTTTGCAGCAAGATGAGTACAAACGCATACGGGTCATTGCGTTCGCTAGTAAGACATTGACGGATTTGGAGAGAAAGTATTGCCAAACAGAACGAGAAGCTTTAGGACTCGTTTGGGCTGTGGATAAATTCCAGTTATATCTTTTAGGAACTCGGTTCAAACTAGTAACCGACTGTAAACCTCTGTTATATTTGTTCAAAGAACAAGCTAAGCCATGTGCAAGAATTGAGAGGTGGGTGTTGCGACTACAATGCTATCGTTATGAAGTAGAGTATAAACCCGGATCAGAAAACTTAGCTGACGCTATCTCTAGGCTGGCCAAGTCAACTCCCACGGAATTTGACGTAGCAAGTGAAGCGTGCATATACCAAATAGCTATGGCAGATATACCGGATGCAGTTACTGTGCAAGAAGTAGAAACTGAATCTACAAAGGACGACGAAATTCAAAGTGTTTTTCGGAGTTTGGATACAGGGATTTGGGAAGGCAGCTCAAGACAATTTAAACCATTCAATACGGAACTGTGTAAAGTTGGACACCTACTACTACGTGGCGATAGATTGGTTATACCTAATAATCTCAGGGCAAGAACTTTGAAAGTTGCCCACGAGTCACACCCCGGAATCGAGATTATGAAAAGGCGGTTAAGATTAAAGGTCTGGTGGCCACATTTAGATAAGGATGTAGAAAAATACGTGAGACAGTGCAAAGTCTGCACATTTGTTTCAGCGCTCGATCCACCTATGCCTATTCATTGCACTAAGATGCCAGATCGAGCTTGGGTAGACTTAGCAGCGGATTTTCTAGGCCCTCTACCATCCGGTCACAGCCTTCTGGTAATCATTGACTATTTCAGCCGATTCACCGAGATTATTGTCATGAAGCAGACAACCGCAACCCTAACCGTTCGAGCATTGCACGAAACATTTTGCCGTTTCGGGTTTCCAGAATCACTGAAAACAGATAATGGACCACAATTCATCAGCTCAGAGTTCCAGCGGTTTTGTAGTCAATTTGGAATCGATCACAGAAAGACCACTCCGTATTGGCCTCAAGCAAACGGGGAAGTTGAACGTATGAACCGCACAATTGTGAAGCGTTTGAAAATCAGTCAGGAGACGGATGGGTCTGATTGGCAATGGGATTTGAGAATGTTCGCGCTCATGCAAAATTCAACCCCACATTCAACCACCGCAGTGGCACCCTCGATTCTTATGTTTGGACGAGTCCTAAAAGATAAAATTCCGGGAATGATAATTAAGGGAGACAAAATTGTGGAAGAAATCCGAGATCGCGACACCGAGAAGAAACACAAAGGAGCAGAATATGCAGATGCAAAACGATCAGCAGGTTACTGCAGCCTAGAAGTTGGAGATTCTGTAGTGGCCAAACGCATCCAGAAGGATAATAAACTGTCAACAAATTTCCATCCAGAGGAATTGATAGTGATTGGTAAGACAGGATCAGATGTGACTTTAAAATCACAGGACTCCGGACGTATTTTTCATAGAAACATTTCCCACTTAAAAAAGTTACATACAGGTGAAGTATAAGTAAATAGAGGATAGTTAGAAATATAAAAATCTGAAATAATAATTATTTTCAGGTAATGGATACACGACCAATATAGAACCAAACCCGATGGATGGCGAGGTTAGCCAAGGTTGTCCTAAGGTTTCAGATGATACAAGCGAGAGCATTAACCTACGGCCACAACGAGCAGTGAAACGACCGGCACATTTAAATGACTATAAGATTAATGAATTTTCTTTATTTTAAAGTAAGAGAGGGATGTAGTATTGTAGAACACCTTCATATATAAATGCCTTGAAATGGCATTGAGTATTCTAGCAACACTGTCAAAGACTACCTTCTATGCGACCGTTACGTTATGGGATTAAATGAGTTTTCTTCATACCAGCAACTGAGACAGACGCGTTCTCTGTTCTAGTCCGAAAGACTCAAATTCTACACTGGTGTGTGCATGAAACTGATCGAATAATTTCGAAATTGTGAAAACCTTGGAAGAAAGCTTTAGAATGAGCCATTGGACGCAGTTACCTCGCTAAACGGGGCAAGTGGGACACATCCAGTTTCATGCGTCAATCCACATCAGTAAGTCAACCATTACAATAATAGGATTGATAAATCATAGATTTTTGATTTTAAGTACATATTTAATGTACATAAGGGATCAACCATAAAATACGTAACGTTTTAGGAAGAAAACCTTTATTTAGTAGTAGGGGTACCGGGGGCAGTATGGACACCCGGTGCAGAATGGACACCCCCTGTATCTTCGCATATGCGAATAATTTTACACTTTAGATGCAAACAATATTTTAGTTGCCTGTCGAAAGAGCAAGTTGTCCACTAAAATTTCAGAAAAAAACATTTTATACATTGATTTTAAACCAAAAAATGGAGCATGCTTTTATTGGGTTTAAAAATTATAACATTCACACCTCACCAAATAAGGTTTCAGAGGCAAATGACTGCAAGTTGACCGAAAATGTAGCTCTTGATTGAATCTTCATTTATTTATGTTAAATTCAAAAATATAGTATATTTTTTTCTGCTACTTTGAAACACTGAAAAACTTATATGAAAATTTCTTGTACTGTTGGGGCAATATGGACACCGAGTGACTAAGTAGAGCTGACACTTTAATGAAAAAGAAATGTAACTTCATACACAAAACTATCCAAAAACAATTGAGCATGTAATGCAATGATTATGATTCGGAACCACAAATCGGTTGAAAATTGTCAGTTCTGTATTAAAACTAATCTGGAGGCAATATTTAAGGCATCACTACGAAAAATGTCGTAAATTGGTTTTAATCATGTTTTCAGTGGCACAGTGATCTATCGCTATGGTTTCCTGAATGTGTACTTCATTTTTCGAGGTTTGGGAATGATCGTGGGACAATTTTCCTATTAACGTTAAGGTGTCCATACTGTCCCATGGGGGTGTCCACTTTGCCCCGCTAGCTTGATGGTGACTACCAAATATGAGCTTTTGTTAAACCCATTTTTGCAAACAAAATATTTTTTTCTAAATTTTGCAACAATATTTAACAAATGCTTGAGAACTCTAAAAAGCATACTGCACATTGAAAACTGTATAACATTCGTGTCTTTACAGTCAAAATAGGAAAATTCCTTAGGGTGTCCATACTGCCCCGTGTTCCCCTATGTCACCTCACATTTTATATTAACTGAAAATTCCTCAATAAAAGCGTAAAGAAGAATTAAACATGTTCAAAATATATCATTCATAAGTTGTTAATTAAAATGCAGCACATAAACAATCAATAATTGACGAAAATATGTTTTGTTATTATTTATATGCATGACAGAAAACCATTTAATGGGGTGGAATTGTTTTCAGTCACTACTTAATTAGGTAGAAATAACAAATCAAGTTCAAATAAAATAGAAAAGTAATCCTTCTCATGATGCATTTCATTTTTCATCTTCGTGTTTGTTCAATTTTGAAGTCGTTTTTCATAAATAAAAAAAAATAAAAAATAAATAATAATTACACTTTTCTTCTCCCCCTTTTATGCAATTACGTAATTTGAGATTGATCTTTTTTTGATAAAAATCATTTGTTTGAATGTTTTAGTGCTACTCTCTAGGAAAATGTATGAAACGTATACGAAAAGTTTTGATTCTGGTTTTTGTTTTGATAGGTCCCACTTACCCCGGGTACAAACATATTTTGGGGTAAGATAGTCCATCAAAAATTTCATATGAAATGAAAACAATATACTGGTTTATCGTTAGCAGCTTGTAATAATACTTAAAATTGTAGCTCCTTGATGGAAATTCGATTTATAACATACAGTGCCTTCCCGATTTTGGCAACACCCGCTTTTGTCCACCTCCGATTTTGGCAACACCCGTTTTTGGCAACATTTTCTTCCCGATTTTGGCAACACATGGAAAAATATTTTCAATTGATAATTAAGCACTGAAACCTAATATTGTGAGTTCAAACAAAGCAAAAATAAGTCAAAATGAAAATGTTGGTGACCATTGCGAGCTTAGAAAGCTAATGTTGAATGTACTTATAAGTAAAACGCGCATATTTCAAAGAGGAATTGACATAAAGCAAGCAAGCTGTAAAAATAAATGCTAATTGTTTAAAAGGCATAATAATTTGGTGGAATAGGATAGTAATCAACAGTAAAAACAAGTGTAATAAAAGCATCAAATGTTAAGATGATTAGCTTTACTGTGTTGATCGTTAATGTTTTGTTATTGTTAAAAATTTCTTGTAAAGACCCCTACTTTTCCTAGAAATAGTTTCAGGTTACACCACCGCGTCATATAAATAAAACAGCAAAAAAAAAAGATAATGTTTATGTTCTTTTATCGAAGATTTAATTTTTTTCTCAGTGATTCGATTATCCGGAGAATTCGATTATCCGGAGTGAAAAAAAATCGATACTCCGGATAATCGAGTCCGACCTGTACTACAATTTTTTTCCACTGACTCCGCATCTAAGCTACATTTTTTGTCTATCCGTTTTCATTTTTACGGATGTTACAGAATCTTACAGAAATCAAATCAAAACATTAGAGATACATGTAGCGATTGTATTTCTACCAGAAGCATCAAATGGTGAAATCCTTGAGTAAATTCATATGCACAATAGAGATTTTCTTTTTTTTTCTTGACGAGTTCATAAAAAAAAATCTAATAAATAAATCTTGAAAAATGAAACGCAATGAAATGAATGAAATTTGAAATTTTGGCAGCAAAATTTTTAATAACCCTCAGTTTGAATATAACTCCTCGCGTTGCTCTTCACACATTATTTCTTCTATAACATGATTTTTTGTTTCAAGAAATATCTTCCAATCCTTCTTCTTCTTCTTGACATTACGTCCTCACTAAGACAGGGCCTGCTTCTCAGCTTAGTTTCAATGAGCACTTCCACAGTTATTAACTAAGAAGTTTCTACGCCAAAAGTTGCCATTTTTGCATGCGTCTATCGTATGGCAATCCGCCCAGGGAAGTCAAGAAAATTTCCATAACGAAAAAAATCTGGACCGACCGGGAATCGAACCCACGCCTTCAGCATGGCTATGCTTTGTAGCTACGGACTCTAACCACTCGGCTCAGGAAAGCCCCTCTAATAATTAATTTTGCAACTCTCAGCTTGATTTTTCCCGAATCTCAGCAAATGAGCATAATGCTTTATGAGATCTCGTCATTAACTCTATTTCTGGGTGCATGGCGGTGCCAGTCTTGACAAAAAAGTTGACATTACATTTCAACCGTGATAACATTGATAGTAAGAAGTTATTTAGAAAAACTTCCACTTTTTTCCACTTAAAAACTTCTTCATAATCATAATCTGCTACTTTTGATATGGTCTGGTTTTAAAGCACATTTGCGCTCTAGAACAGTCGCAAATGGCCACTGGAAGTAATACCACGCTTGTACTGTGTAGAACAAGTGTGCTTTTCAGATGGCGCATATAATCAGTACATGTTTCTACTTTTAAATCAAAGGTGAACTGAAGAAGGCTCCCAGACATTTTTCACATCATTCGTAGCAAATGCCATGCATTTTCTGATACTTTTAGAGAATAGAATGATAAAAACACAAGCATTTCAAAATTCCCGAATTTGGCAACATCCCAATTTTGGCAACATAAAAATCGAGCCTTGTTGCCAAAATCGGGAAGACACTGTATTTATTTTTTGCGAGTCAATGCAAGACGTGAAACGTGTCACAATTTATCATGCAAGTTGAAAATGGCGCTGAACTGACAACTGTTACATGAACCACATGGTAATGAAAATAACAATATGTTTAGTACTAAATACATTCCTTGTCATTGTATCTTCAATTTTCTAGAAGAATACCCCCATGAAAAACTTTTCCTAAGTGAGCTATATGACAAAACGCCCCACTTACCCCGTATTCTCACTTGCCCCGGGGTACCTTACTTTTCACAGTCTGTACTAGGGTAAGTGATCCATTCGTTGTGGGTGTTCCTATAGTTGCGGTAATGCCATTTTCACTGATTTTGTTACATTAGCCACAGAACCGACACTGCCAATTGACGTATTGTTGATACACGGAATAGTTGAAAAGAGCATTAAAATTGCTTTAAAACTGATGAAATGTCACTAAAATTTCTAAAACTGTCCTCACTTGTACCAATAGTTGCGGTAAAGTGTTGCAATAGTGGAGGATCCCATAATAAAACAACGGATACCGCAACTATATGAACACAAATTAAAAATATACCGCAACTAAAGGAACAGTGTACCAATAATGGAGGTATTATTTTCCACTAACTTGCCGTGGGTTACTGCGATGAAATCATTTGACTCATTAAGTCAATGGTTGTTACTTCCCGTTACAACATTAACATGTACATTAATTGCGCTTCTTGAATTTAGGCGGTTAAATTAAGTTCAATCGTGCATAGTACCTTCACTATTGGTACATCTACCCTAAATATAATGGTCTACGACGACACGAGTAGGAAGGATACAGAATAAACACAACGTGCAGCTGTCAAAATGAATGAAGACTGTGCACGTGATTTTCACGTAAGGGTAATAAGGAACTTCAGTGAACATTACAGGCAGTTCAGTTCATTTCGATCCATGTCCCGATGATTGTTACGTTGGTCAGGTAAAATCTTGAAAAACACATTTTCAATTTTCTACGTATTTTTTAAGTAGCCTTGACGTTTATATTATTTTGAGTGTATGTTCTGTAGATACTGTAATAAGTAGATAACACAGATTTTTTTCAAGAAGGTGTATTCGGCACCTCATAATGTTTTCAGCTCTAAAATAACTCAAAAAGTAAATTATTTGTGAGAGTTTGATTTTTACATCCGGTTTCATATGCAATAAATTTAATTGATTGCAGTATTTTAATACCTACCAAACTTTATTTACATAGGTGAACAGAGTTGCCTCAATGCCCCATATCAGTAATGTAAAAAAAATCAATTCGAACATTGTTTAAACATGCTTGAAACTTTTATAAAATTAAATACAATATAGAGTCTCGAGGTTTGGGTGCCAGGTTTGTTTGAAAAAATTAAACTTGCATTATTTATGTTCTTGAAAAAAAAATATGAAGCAATATCCAACAAATGATCAATGTTACCCCGATTTACGATACCTTATACATTGGTTAAACTCTGCCGACGGTATAGTTAGTTACGTAAGCAATTCCATGTAGACTTCGTCTTAATCTTGGAAGTACTTTTCTTGGTTGAACTTTTGGACTGGAGCCATCACCTCCGCCTTGTTGGCGCGGCCGAGGACTGCCAAGCTCACTGACCAAAAACTACGGTGCCTATCGTATTGCCTGAAGAGGCTCCGACCGGGGCCAACCAACAGGTTTTGGAAAAATAAAACCGTGAATCGTTTATGCTCTATATGTATGTAAATATCGTCCTCTCATCATCGATGAATATGATGTACGGGGTGTATGATTTTTTTTTTTTGTTTCGTTTAGAGGTCCGAGGCGATGATGAATTTGTATAAATTAATTTCAATGGCACTAGGAATCCACTTGTCTGGATCCGAGTGAGCGCGGCAGAATGTAAATATTTGTTGTATTTATAATCAAGTTACGAGACTCCGGCTGTTTATCGCTCTTGAACTATGGTGATGCATGTGGAAGAATTAGAATGACGTAGGAAGTTTGAAACACGCCAGTAAGAAACTGCATTAGCATTAAAATTGTTGAGAAGACACCATATTTAACATTGGACGTAATTTTGAACTGCTAGATTATTCAAAATTAGCCAATGGGCGTTTTGCCGTTTCCATTTAAAAGCAACGTTATCCCATTACAATATTAGGCTAAGCATATGAGCTCCACATTAAATAAGTATAACTATGAGACATTATAACCTTCAATAACGGAGAGTAAAATAATGAAATTCGTTGCATAAGTTTAATTTCTGAATTTTTAGTGATTAACCCTACAAACTGAGCATTTTTACTCGAAAGATCTTACCCAATTTCTCACATGAAGTTTCTTCGGTCGACTTTGTTAAAAGTAAATTATTATTAGCCATATAATAGAACATATTAGAAATATGACTGGAAAAAAAATCATGAAAATCAGTTTGAAATATCCCCAAGGTATTTCAAAATCTTAAAATTATGTTTTTTTTCTAATTTTCTCAGATTTTTAACGGATAGAAAAGATTAACAACAAGCATAAGTTCGCACAGGTTCGCACCAACTCGATAGGTTTGAAATGGGTCACCTACAACTTTGATGAGTTACAGCAATAAGATGAAATTCTAACAAAAAGCATCCCAATACCTGGGTATGCCAATTCAATTTGCAAAAATAACAAAACATAGTAGCAAACTAGAAACTTTCTCACCGATTTAAAAATGCATCAAATATTAACCTCTTCTGAACTTTCTTCTCTGCCTCGACAATTGGCTTGTTGCCGAAAAGCAACACGAGAGGGACTAGACTAGATGAAGAAGCAATAAGCAGTCCTCTAACGATTGTACTGTGAGGATCTGTTTCTGTTATTCTTAATCATTTGAGTATCACTTGGCTCTCGCGGAGATGGTATTTGAGACGACATTGATGGGAAACGTCAACAATCATCAATCGTCGTCTTCATGGTGGAACCGATGTTATCTACAAGCAGCAGAAGCAGTCTCAGCACCCAATATAGGAGGACTGCGGGGCAAAGCAAGACCTGTTGTTCTTCCCAGCATCCAAGCGCATCGAATGAGACCACTTCTGCACAAGTGGGATGGGAAACGGCCATCGTGGGGATGGGACAAACCTCCTGGAAAGGGGAAACGAAGACAAGACGAGAGGATTTTATAGTGTGCGAACCATAATATTTACATTCATCCCATTGATTTTTTGAGTTAAACTGTGTGAATGATTTTTCGCTTCCTTTGAATCAGGTTGGTCTGATTTTGCTTTGTTGACCCTAATTGCCGAACAATTGTCGATTTATTGTATACGACATAGATGAGCTATTCTTCATCTTAGTAGAGCAAGATCGGCCTTAGTGAAGAAAACTATTATGGACCGATGCATAAGTTCACTATTTGACGTTTGAGCGGTGCCGTGTTATTTACGTGACCATGGCATCGAGTGAATTCGGCACCGCTCAAACGTCAAATTAGTAAACTCGTGCATGCACCAGTTCACTTATTTGACGTTTGAGCGGTGCCGAATTCACTGGTTGCTATGATGCCATAAATAACACGGCACCGCTAAAACGTCAAATAATGAATCCGTGCAAAGGTCCATAGTTGAGAAGAAATGAATACCGTACGCTGAAGCTTTAAGGTGAAACAGTTTGGAATCAACTTCTAAGATTGCACTAAAACTTCAAAGGCACAAATCTCGCGAAGAAGGCATCCCATAACAGTGCACTTTTTATTTTGGCTTTGTGCACTAGCAGAAAGCTTAAAATAAGAAGCTCAGGAACATTTGCCAACTATTCCTCCAAATTTGTGCCTTTGAAAACGTGATTAGGTGAAGAAGTCGGCCATTGTGCCGGCCATCTTTGCATTCCAAGATGTATTAAGGTGAAACATCTAATGGCTACAATTTTGCTGAACAAACCTGTGCCAAAATATTTATCAATTTAACAAAGAAAGGAGTAAAAGTTTCTTTTCGACATTTCAAGCTCAACTCAAAACGTATGATATAAGTTGTATAGTGGTTCAAATGCGTTTCAAGTAAAATATGTTCACTCTAATAATTATATAAATCGACAAAGATTTGGTTAGTGTTATTTGTTGTTTTTTGACGGGAAGGTCAAACTTCCATTGCATGTAACAAAATAAAAAGGGCTTTTCGTTAAAATGCCTTGGCTGCCGTTCTACGCATATTTGTCCCGCAGTCCATAAGGTTTACAAAGAACATGGGACAAGTAGGCGTACAAGGACAGCTGAAGTGTATTAGTTTTTGTATAAATGTTTAAATCACGTTTTTGACGCATAGTGGGGCAAAAGATCGAATCAGCGGAGGAAAAGTTTGATTAAAATATTATGTCGCAGTAAAATTTAGGAATTTCCCAAAAATTACGTGGTATTATTAAATTCTAGCTAAATATGCTTGATCACGCGAAAAAAAAACATAAAAGTTTCATGCTTTACCTTATTTTTGCGAAAATCTGCCATTTTTGGTTACACTATAATTGACAGTTCTTCTTCTTATATTTTGTTCTTCTTCTTCTTCTTTTTCTCTTTGGAACGAACATAATAACGATAATAATTCGTTTACTGAAACGAAGATTGGCACATTTACCATAGTAACTTCGCTGGCTTTTAAACCATGTTATTTCCATCATTTGAATCTACTCATAAGGGCTTTTACGAATAATAGGTGCACTCAGTAAACCAAAATTGAGTTCATTCTTTCAACAACCGTTTCAAATAACTCCGTGATATTCTACCGCTAATGGTTTTGTGTTTTAAAAGCCATCTCTCCGGATAGAGGCTTTTCCGAACAACCAAAAAAGTTCGGCTTT
Organism: Aedes aegypti; assembly: GCF_002204515.2. NCBI lineage: Eukaryota > Metazoa > Arthropoda > Insecta > Diptera > Culicidae > Aedes > Aedes aegypti. The sequence continues at coordinate 203,553,393 of NC_035107.1, forward strand.
TAAAAACCATTTTGATAAAGTGAGTGTCTAGTATACTTTTAGACCTGAGCTCTAAGAGGCTTTCAAAACCTGCACTTCGATGTGCAAACAAAAATACACGCAAGTACCACGTGGCGTACGCAATCATTCAAAAAATAGATATTGCCTCTGCATTTTTCGGAATAAAATAATATTCATTCAAAATCGCAACCATAGGCAAACTACGAAAATCGTGCGGCTTTTTAGAAGAACAAAAAACGAACGATAACCAGACGTTCGTTTTCCTTGTTCAATTTTCCCAACTCCACCAGTTTTCTTTTTCGCCAGAAAAGTGCAACAGCACAGCTTTGAATCGAGATCCCTACACTTTCAAACGTGGTTTGTTCCTGGTCGTCGGTTGTTAGCCGGTAATGTGACGGCTAGAAATAAAAGTGCAATTTTCTCTTTGGCTAATTAAGACAATTGCGGAAATCCTGTACATTTTCGCGAGAAAGAAACGCTTCCTCTCAGCGGTGATGTTGTGAAAACGCCTCCATACAGCTGCCCAACGAGGTGACAGCAAATGGTGCAAAGCTGTCAAAGGAAAACGAGTGCACGAACCGCAGTGCGGCGCATAGCGCACTGTATCGATTTTGGGGGACGCGGTGCAAAAATCGATTGATTATTTTTTCTTATTTTTCTACTGTTCTTTTTTCTGCTTCTTGTTTCACAAAACTATTACAACTTTAGTAAGAGTGCCATTCAACAGCGGAATAAACCATGTTTCTACAAAAACTATAGAGCAAGGTTTTCTTCGACCTTCGACCACAAGACTTTTCTTCGAAAGTTAGACCATAATGGAATATTCAATATTTCCAGAAAAAACTATAACAATTGAAAAGGAATGAAAACAGAAAAGTGGACCTTCACAATCTACCCCACTGAAACTAGCGTAGAAAAAAAAAGTTTGCTGACTAAAACACTAAATATCGATACTTTTGAGCAATTCTCGCTGAAACCAGGCCGCCATCGGCACCCATCGTTAGAATTCCAATTTTATGGAATTCTAACGATGGGTGCCGATGGCGGCCTGGTTTCAGCGAGAATTGCTCTTTGTCTTTGTGGCAGGAATGCCAAAAATGATGTTTACATTAAAAAAAACACACATTAAATTTTGGAAAGAAATTTGTCAAAAACAGGTTTTCTAAGCACATTTTCATTTCAGGCGTAAAAATCCCGGGTTTAATAAGCACAAATTTTACTTAAGAGCTACATTACACGCAAAAAAAATTTTGTTGTATAATCTACCGAATCCATGGTAGAATTAAGAACTGCACCAACGATTTTCAACCGACTACAAAAATCTGTTAAGTTTACTATAATCTGGTGAAAATCACTGAACAGTGCAGTAAATTTGACTATGTCCATAGTAGCATCCACTACAAAGCATTGTATTTCAATCCGTGACACCCACTGTACAACACAATGTGGTGAATAGTATGATGCTAAACTTTTCAAATCAAGAATGTTTCTAGTCAAAAATACTAAAACTCTGGTTAAATCAACAGAAGAAATTTTCTTGTGTAGTAATGTTGACTATGTTTTGGTAGAGTTAACAGATTAATGTAGTTGGTTGAAAATCGTTGGTACAGTTCTTAATTTTACCATGGATTCAGTAGTTTCTACCATAAAATTCATTTCAGTGTACAATTTCTCATTTTTTTTCTGAACATAGAATCTTTCTTAACATTTGATAATTGGTAGTTAAGGGACCTCTGCAACTTCTGACAGTCACAAAGGACTGATTCTGAGGTCTTTCTATGACAGTTGACATTGCATACCGTCGTAGGGGGTGATAATGGGTAAAACATGATATCTTCAAATTATTTATTGAATAACTATCGCAATTTAACTCCAATAAACTTCAAATTTGGAATGTATGCTGTTTGATGGTCAAAAAAAATGTATTCACTATGGCACTACAAGCGATTAAAGATGACCCAATCTCACCCCATAGATGGGATGACATTGGGTCGTTGAAATTGGAATAAACTGTTTTTGAGAATGTGGTAGCAAAACCATTCACAGCTGAAATATATTGATGGAAAACGTTGCTTTAAACAATGATTATTCAAAATTTCACAAATATTTAAATTTCGGTGCGAGATTCAGCGATCAATATTGAATGATGAACAGACGAGTAAACATGTGTTTTTGGCCTAAGCTTAAGCGTTTGGCTCTAAAATTGGGACATGGCTTTAGGACCCTATTGCCGAATGAAACTCATATGTAACTAAATAGTCCAAAATATATAAAATTTAAAGCATAACCGACATTAGCTCTGCTACGGTACGCGAAGCGAAATGCCTGCCTCGGGCAAACCGTTCCAAGGGAAATGTGTTTTCCGCTAGCAGCTTTCCATTTTCCATCAATGGCCGTGAACACATAACAAAAGAACAAACACACTACAATTAGAGCACTCCGTGGGCTTTTGATGTTGGCAGTAAAGCACGCGGTATAATCCTTTCTGTATTTAGCTGGGGCACTTCAAAATCAAGACTCTTTGTTTTTGGGAGACATTTTGCGGCACTAGAAACTTGATTCGCATTTTTTTTTTTACTTTTAAAAACGGTTTTACAGAAAAGTGGGCTCGAACCGCATGAGAATTAACGAAATTCATTCCATCGGCCAGCAATCATCATCGTCAAAAATGGACAGCCATGAGAAAAGAAACTTCATTTAAAAGCAAAATAATATGAATCAAAATATTTTTGGGATATTTGCTTTTTTCCAACCATCATGGTCATTGCTTTTGGGTCGACCTTCTCGATTTTCTGGTCGAACTGTGTGTTATTTTTTCATTCGATTTTTATCCATCTCTCCCTTGCATATGGTAGCTAAAAGTCCAAACCGAATGATGCGTGTTATTGAGAGGATTGTTGTTCTACTGTCCAGCATCCATCATAAGTTTGCTGTTTCGATGCTTTGTGTTTTTCGCCGCTCAATTATTCATACAAAGCATCGGACAGCCTTCAGAAAGCCTTCGAGATTTCAGCAACGTTGTTATTTGAAGGATTTCAACACTATTGATTAGGTCATTTCTGCCTTATTTCCCAAATCAATGCAAAGTTATAACAAATCGTCAGAACAGCCAGTCAACGTGCGTTCACGTGGTCTTATTGTTGAAGGGAGACGGGTTATCGAATTCAATATTCAAAACAAAAATCTTTGACATTTTTTTCACCTTTTTTTGTGTATAATAGGCCTTTTCATGTGACAGGTCTGTCTATGCATTTGTTTACACCGGTGGAAGACCGGTGCATACACGAGGCTGTCATTTCCATAGAAGAACTGTCAAAGAGCTTCCCGATCAGCTGTTTTGGAACGTCACACAGTGGCCCAAGGCTGGCCAAAAGTAAAAAAAAAATGAAGTTTGCAAATTCCTTCTCGAATATTTTTTCTTGATTGCTTCAGTATTGAATAACAATTCTCCGAAGTTTCAGATCGATTGGTGTATATTTCGATTTTTCACAGCATGTAACCTGGAGAGATGTCAGCTGAAATTGACCCTTTTGAATTTTTCAAATTTCGTGAAGTTTGTTCTATAGAAATTGCAGTTTTTGTACTAAATCATGACCAAATCTTTCTCAACTGCTCTCATTCGAAAGAATATACCTTAGGCTTTGTTTTGAAGATATTTTGAACCATATTTGACATGTTTACCATTCGAGAATGTCAAGAAGTGTATAACATAGAGCTCCTTCAAAAATAAGTAATTTTTTCAAAGGTAGTTCAACATATCTGGGAAACGCTCTAAAATGATCATTTACCCTTCAATGTGTGGCAAATATTCCATGGTATTCGATGTACAAAGGCTTCACTTGCGCTTTTTTGCGTTAAAATAAAAAAAAATATTTTTTTGGTTACACTACGAATCAGCCCATGAGCCCATCGTACTTGTTATAAAATATCGCATTTTTTACCATTACATGCTCCTCAATAGATTTAAAAACCACCTCGAGCTTGCCCACGATATTGAACTTCAATTGGGCTTCGAAATAATGACGTATGATTTAATTTTGATCTGGATATGGATTTCATTTATTGAATTAAAAAAATGTGCTTTTTTGATCTAATTCTGTCAAATGTACCGGAAATATCGATTTTCTATTTCAGCGACTATTTCTATCAAATTACCTCTAAAAATCATGTTTTGTCAAATAATTAGCAATTTTGAACGTTTTTAGTGAGAATTGTACTTTTGGCCAGCATTTGTATGGAATGCGGCCACTGTGCGTCATGTGAATAGACCTATAGTTATATAGTTTACTGCCCATAACAGCATATTTGTCACATTCGACATTTTTGACAATTTCGAATTAATACCGGGGAGAGTCATCAAATGATACAGTTAACTCTCCCTTACTCGATATTCTGTATCTCGATATCGAGTTAGAGAACCATAGCAAAAGTTGGTTTTCATGGCTAACTCGATGGTCCCTTGGATCGCAGTTGCACTGGTTTTGTGTTCTGTAACTCGATACCTCTCTAACTAGATGGTCCCTTCAATATCGAGTTAGGGAGAGTTGACTGTAATTCCTTAGTAATTAACTTAGTGAAATCTGTGAGATTGTTCTAGAAAATTCTAAAAAAATACCAAGTTGTTTTGTCACATTGGTACTTGTAACCGCATAACAGTCACATTGAGATTATACCTGAGCTTCGTCATGTAGAGTAAAGTGGGTCAAAAGATCGAGTGGGGCATAGGTTTCTTTTAAAGATTTCTAGCTCAATTCAAAACAAAACTTTTGAATGCTTAGTTGGTAAAGCGCTCGTCTAGTATACAAGAGTCATGGGTTCAAATCTCAGCCGAGTACGTGGATTTTTTTTTTCATAATTTCAACCATAATTTATCCATCTTTACCACGCGTAATGAGTTCATTAATTTAATAATTATGCGGATTGGATTACCAAAAGCTCAATATATGTGTTAATATAATAAATGTTTGTTTTAAATACGAACACTGTTGGATCGAAATCCGGACATTTGAGCATAAGCATAAGCATTGATGACCGTACAATTCGTAGTTGGAATAATCAAAAATGCACAGGGAACCAACAGAAGTAGCTTGGGAATAGCATACCATCTTCAATGTACAATTTCGAGGACTCCAAACTTATTAATGTCAATAACGGCGCTGGCCACGTCCCTACAGTCATCGAGGAGAGGGAGGAATGTAAGTGTGACGTCCATTGCTACTAGAGACCGAGATCACCTCTGCATCTTCATGATATAGACGGGAAGAAGTTTTTTGGAAGGTTTAAAAGCTAAATAAACAGGATTCACCTTGGTAAGTGATTCGATTCATATAGCCTCAAAGTTATATGTCAGTGCGTCAACAATTTACGTGTAGCTTAAAATTTTATAAAACTGAAATAAGAGCTTATGCCGACACTTACAGTGACGAACCTTCCATAGTTTGCTTAACAATTTAACAATCGGAAACTAATCAAAACTTAAACTAAGAAAACAAGAAAAAAAATAAAATTATACTCATCCAATTCAATGAAAATAAAAACTTGGTGAATTCTTTCTTGAAAGGAGCTTGTAGACTTGCCAAAGCCATCTGATTTTGCTTCAGAAAACTTCAACAGCACTCCAAAATTCAGGAACAATCTTCAAAATCTTCAAATCCACTGTCCAAACAACGAACGTATCTCTTATATTGATCCGTTTTCTTCCATAGAAATACATCCAAACACAATCGTCCACCGTCAAAAACGCGTTCAATTAAAGCCGTAGCCCGAAAATTTTCTCTTCTGGAAAAAAAAAAAAATGTCAGACGCAGAAAAATTACACGTTTCCTAGTCAAGGCCTACTGCAATCCTCCCTGTTGGATCAAAATCCGGACATTTGTATCAAAACATGAACAATTTGAATATTGCTTGTGGAAATCATATCAAGCTCAAACAAATATCACTCTTTAGCAGAATCGATATTCGCATTTCTCTTGCAATATTGCAAATAGTAGCACGCAAGTAGTATTAATGTTTCAATAACCTGAACTGAAGCGCGTGCAGCTCGAACTCGAGAGATATACACGATTCATCTTACAACAATTTATCTTACACCGCTTTTAATGATTTTTTACAGATCTTCTCTAAGTTTATCATTAAAATATCATTTCCATTAGTTAAAATCAGGCCTTACCAATTTGAAATCAATCATAATGCTTAACTCAATTTCCGACTAGGTAATAGGAGAAATTAACGGATTTGGATGGAAGTCGCAAGTTCCAAGATTTGATTAGTGACGTTAGCACCTCTAGTTTTCGAGATATTGACTGTTAAAAATGCGTTATATATCCATTTCATTCAACATGCATGCAAGTTTATCAGCTTGTATGCTGATTTATGGGCCTAATTTGCTACAAAATTATTTCTGTTTTTAGTTGTTGAGGAATACAAATCAACGAAGTTTGCATTATTTTTGTTTTAAAAAGTTATTTTTTCATGATTTATTAAAGTATTGTATCTGGCCATATAAAATAATTGACGAACTTTATGTGGAAGCTTTCCCCATATGAATAAAAAATATGGAATGCACACGTGCGTTTCACAGAGGTAAAGAGGAATAAAATTAAAACGTAGCGTTTTGTCTCACATTGCGCACATGACTTATATTCCGAACTAATCCGTCAGTTCATTTGTTTTACACTATTCTAAGAAGGGAGTTTTCTATCTGCGATAAGAAGCTAACCGATAAGACTTCAGAAATATTTTCCCATCAATCACGTCGAGATATCGACAATCGAACAATTTGTCGACCAAAGTGATCCCATATTGTGCAACAATACAATTATCCCATTGTTCATTCTGACCACCATCAACGGAAGCAAACATCCGAAGGGAAACATCGTCAAGGAACCAGCAGCGAGTCGGTTTTTGATATTTCAATAAATTAAATAACAAACTGTGGTAGCGGGAAGCGTCTTGCTGCTGCGTCTCATTCGTCTTCTCAGCATAAAGAAATGGAGAAGGTATCGCGCCTCCAGCATTAAAATTCAGCACAAAAAAATCCTCAAGAAACAAACGCCTCGCCCAACGGGTGGGTTCCGTCACGTACATTGTTCTTTTTGGCGAGCCCTTATATCGGCCGAATTCCGCTTCAGCTTAGGGACCCCACGAGCGAACGGAACTCAGCTGGAAGAGGGCAGCAAATGTCGTGTGACTGCCCAGTGGGACATTTGCTTCATACATTTATAATAAGGCGCCCATGAAGATACCGATTCTCTTGGATGGACTATTGTCGTCTCGTTTTTCTTCTGAGCGGTTCCCCTGTTCGGAACTGAAATTGGTAGCAAGGCATCGACTTGCTCTCAACCAGGGTGGCCAATCCTATCGATTTCACGATAGTCATATACATTTTCAAGCCTGAGTCAATAGACTACTAATACTCCATTTTTTATAAATCAGCAAACTCGTACCTGAGATACATTTGATGTCACTGAAAGTGGCATATATATAAGAGGAGAAAGTAGCTTCCCATTTTTTCACTTTTAAAACTGAAGCTGAGTCGAAGTCATACTTCACATTATTAAGAGCAGAAATCTAGAGAACCATACAGCTGTTTGTGCTGAAAAGTTGATCGATCGATCATCACCAGTAAGGAGCCTTTCCTAGTCCGCGGCTAAAAAGCAAAGCTGAAGATATCTGGGTTCGATTCCCGGTCGGTTCAGGATCTTTTCGTAATGGAAATTTCCTTGACTTCTCTGGGCATAGAGTATCATCGTACCTGCCACACGATATACGAATGCGGCTCTGTTCCATTGAGGACGTAATCTCAAGAAGAAGAAGATGTGCATTTTCTGAGTCGTGTTTTCAGCCTTAAATTCAGATTCTGAAAGTAAAATTGTAACACAGGACCAGTGCATCAAATTGTTATTAAAACAGACGCAAGTAAGTACACTCACAATCGTTTGTCCCAACTTTTTCGGATTGGGATACAATCAAAAGAAAAATTAGCATGACAATCACAGGAGGCAACATTGTTGCAACCTTTTCAACGCGTGATCAATCAGTTATTTTAAACAACAAAAGAAAAACAAATTTGTTTTATGGAAGCTTCTTGATAATGTGGTAATGTTTACCAACATGGAGAAAGTTCTCGAAAATTGCTATGCAAAGCGTCATATTCTGTTCAAGTGGTGATAAAATGTTGTTGCGGAATAGAATAGTTGCAACAAGAATAGGAAAGGACAGGAGGTTGACAATAGGGCGATATTCAAAACTGAAAAGGCAATAGATGGCTCTTTTTGAGTGGTATTGTGCTCCACGTAATGCGATTATCTGAAAATGTCGATACACCGTCGCAGTGCTAATAAAAATCACCAAATGTTTCAGATCAAGCAAACTTAAAACGTTTGCGTCCATGAGGAACGAAAAAATCCAAGCCTACTTAAATTTTGACGTTGCGTTTGAATTGCGCGCATATCTTCTGCGCGTTACCGCCGCCGCTGAATGTGGATTTAAAATGAGCGCCGCAATAGTAAAAACGAAACCCTGAAGCAAAGAAAGCACCACGGAAGTTGAACTTAACACAAAAAGTGATGTATTCACTTTACACTCGATTTCTAATCACTACTTTTTTGTTCCAGTTTCCTAATTGCAAGTAATTTACGTTTTTCATTATTTTCCATACGTTTTGACAGTTCTCGACTACCATTCTTCCATGTGCTTATGTTTGAGAAATTTGAGAATCCAGCGTAGCGCGAACAGCGAGTGGAATACAACAGTGTCGTCCCTCGGCGGCCAGTGAGAGAAACTGAACGTTCGAAAGGTTGTTGTCTGTACTTTTTGCCGTTGCGTTCAAGAACGAAATAAACAGTCGTTAACCTATTGATTCACTGCACAATTGTTGTGAAATAATGCATATCGAAACCCAAAACAGTTGCGTAATGAAAAAGCATTGCGTTATTTAGTTAGGAAAGTGGACCGCTTCACGTATGGGGCTCTGCACAAAAATGTACCTCTCCCGTTCACTCTTTCATGAAATTTGTAAACAACAAGGCCAGTAAAAGTATCAAATTCCCACACAAAATCAAAAAAAGTGCAGAGGTCTATTGGCGTGATGAAAAACAACCTATTACGAAGAGAAATTGCAAGAAAATAGTAGTTTATTGTTGTGGAAAATACTATTTTCATGCAAAATTATGCTTTTTACAGCACGAGTCGTCAGTTTATCCAATGAGGCATGCCGAGAAAAAATAACCATTTAGTTTTTAAGTTTGATGAGCCTATCGATAGCTATCGAATCTCGTCCATCAAACCTACAGAAAACGTAAAAAACCTGGCCACCCTGCTCTCAGCAGGTAGCTTCCATGCATTAGTTCGGAAACCCTTGAGACGTGCGTCTTCCATCAGTGAACATCAATATAGTGCACGACGTTTACATCGTTGGGCGCTGTATGGCTCGCGGTGAACGCGAACAATGCAATAATGATGATTGTCGGAAGAATAAGGAAGCCCGCCGGAGGAGGTCCGTTTTGACGCGTCCAATTCCGTTCCCAAACGGTGGCAAACAGGGGGAAGTAACAATCAGCGATCGTAAAAAGTACAACTAATAATAGCGTGCGGGATTGCGCGTTCCTGTGATTCTGATTCTTGTTCCGGTACATCTTAGAGATGAGGGTATGCAAATAAATGCTGAATTACCAAAAATTACATATTTGATAATCGGATGCTTACTAGGCCGTCCCTTATCTCTTTATTTTTTAAAATACGAAGTGCCTTCCTTAGCCGAGTGGTTAGAGACCGCGGCCACAAAGCAATGCCATGCTGAAGGTGTCTGTGTTCGATTCCCGGTCGGTCCAGGATCTTTTCGTAACGGCATAGACTTCCCTGGGCATAGAGTATCTGCCACACGATATACGGATGCGAAAATGGCAACTTTGGCAACGAAATTTGACGTCCATTCGTTGGCGCTAAGTAACCCAACGGCCCTGAAGGTAACAGGTATGGGACATCTCCGTGCGCAAAATCGAGCTCGCTCCTCTAGTGCACGCAACATGAGTACGGTTAGCCACTAGTAACAAATTATCCTGCGTGCGTTGATAGTCAGTATAGGATTTTTTTTGTGCTTATGAATGTTATGCCAACGAACATTGCTCAATGATTTCTTGCTAAGGGGTTTCCACGTTTCACATATTCTTAATCTACGTTGAAAATAAAGCCAGAACCAAAATTTTCATAATTTTCCGTGTCTATTTCTAAAACACGTTTGAAATTTTTGAATCACCCCTCGACAAATTTCACTATGAGACGAGCTCTACCCATAACTGTATTTACTTGCATATTGAAATCTGTGAGATTGTTCTGGAAAATTCGAAAATAATACCAAAAGGTTTTGTCACATTGGTAATTGTAACCGCATAAGTCACACACAGATTAAACATGAGCCTCGTAATGTAGTTGCAATGAAATTTCTGTCAGAATTATTTTCTGACTATTCACCCAATATGCGAGACAAACTGTACAAAATGTCAGCCTCAAAGAAGCACTTTTGAGTTATTGGTAATTTTTAGATAAACAACCAGAATGTACATATAACAAAATCATCTTTTGCGTATGCGATGCTTATATGTGTAAAGTTTCTCGTATAAGATGTCGCAAAAAAGCCTTATAGGTACAAATGTGGAGGCGTTAAGTGTGCATATATTATATGATGAAAAATAGCATTCAGAGCGAGTGTGTAAATATTATTGCGATCTAATCAATACTCTTATGCGACTTAATTAATAATAACAAAGTTGATTCGACAGCTGCTACAGAATCATCCGATTTTTTTTATTTCTTCATTCCAAACATTACATTCAATTCTTATATCTAGGTGTTCTGTGTTAGACAACACTATCATCCAAATTTGGTAAAACAAATTTAAGATTTTATTAACATTTTGTTAACAACAGGTATTACATTTCATTTACCGTAGCAGTTCAGATTTTTTACAGGTGAGTTGATTTCACCTGCTTATAAGAGAAAAAAACACGTTTTCAATTTATTTAACCTAACTTAACCTAAATATTTAACGCATTAATCGTGGCAATAGAAGATAGTACCGATTGTTGCCTGAAATTATTAATTATTTTATTTGACATTTGTGATTTTTGAAAGTTAAATTCTTATCTAGCATGAGCCCTAGATATTTAACTTCATCTGACCAATTTATTGGAACCCCTTTCATCGTGACAGCATGTCTACATGACAATTCTCGACCCGAGTGAAGTGACTATCGCCATGTAAATCAAATGGAGAGTCACTTCACTCGAGTCGAGAATTGTCACCTCGCTATACGACACCGACAATTGTCACCTCACGCCAGTCATAGAATAATCCCAAATGCATTTTCTATGTCTAGAAGAACAAGACCAATAGAATAGCCTTCAGATTTGTTAGAATGGATCAAATTTGTTACACGTTGATGAGTGGTCGAATATCCATGGTGGAATCCGAACTGTTCACTGGCAAAAATTGAATTTTCGTTTATGTGGACCATCATTCTGTTCAAAATTACCTTTTCAAAAAGTTTACTGATGGAGGAAAGCAAACTGATTGGACGATAGCAAGAAGCTTCTGCAGGATTTTTGTCTGGTTTTAAAATTGGTGCAACCTTAGCATTTAATAAATAAATTTATGTAGCCACTTAGGAACTTCCATGATTCACTTTGACATGGGGGTTTTCCTGGCCGAATTGTCCGAAACTTTGCAATAAAAAGCTCTTCATTGCGACGCATAGGGTACCTTGCACCAATAGTTGCATCGTGTTCCAGTAGTGGATCAACGGATGGAAGCAGACTTCAAAATGGATGTATAGAAATGAAGAAAAGTCCCAGAGATGATCTTTATGCTTCATTCGGAAGATATTAGTTGCTGTTCCGAGGGAAAAATGTTGAATCTATGTAAAAAATTACCATTTTGTTTAAAATTAATCGTATCATTACCGAACGTCTACTACTGGAGCACTAGCGCAACTATTGGAACAAGTGTACCAATAGTGGCTCAAGCGATTTTATGTTAAAAAAAATAGTTTTATCACTCTTTTTATATTTTTCCCATATAGTAGAGGTTGAAATCTTTCTGCTGACGGCAAAAGATCTCTGTTAGGGCTTTTCGTTTTTTTGTTATGATTTTTTATAGCTTAGGTCAAGGTATTTAAAAGGGAGGTAGTTCAATGTGTCAAATAGGGCATTCCGCCATATTGGAAAACAATCAGACAGCTGGCTGGTTTGTTATGCTTTATCAGGTCAGCAAGCCTTGAGATCCTAGCAACATGTTTCCCCTTAAACCACTTCGCTTTGTTTCCTGTCAATCAACCGCAGTTTGAGAATTCTGTTTTCGAATTACTTCTTTAAATTATTTAGTGCTGACCTTACATTTTCATTACCAGAATGCAATTGATGGTGATGCAATTAAAGACCTTAATATATAATGTAATTATTTCTTTCAGTAACATGATGTGCAAACAGTTGTGGCACAATAGTACACCTATGTCCATTGCAGTAACTGTAATCGCCGGTTGTACTGCCCATACTCGAAAAACAGTCCCATATTCTATGAGATTTCCTATATCAATGGAACTGTTGTGCGAGTATTGCCAGTGTATGTACGGTTACATACTATAAAAATATTGATATAAATATAATATAGAATTGAATTTTGTACACATTAATCGAAGACTCAAAGACCAACAACTATATTTTGTAGTTTTTTCTGGTACAACAAAAACATTTGGATAATCTGCAAATAAAAATCAGTGTTGACGAATATAGAAAATTGTTACTGCATCAACTCCGAAAAACGATCAAAATGAGACACCATTTCAGCGACTTTCATGCTCTATTTTTGTGCTTATTCTGCGCGGCGTGTGAGTCGAGACGTGTCACTCTCACCGCGAGTGACGTGAGACGACTAATGTTAATCAAATGGGAGCGAGTCGACAATTGTCACCTCATTCGACTCGTCTCACCTCACACGCCGCGCAGAATAAGCACATTTGTCTGTCACCGTTGCAAGAAACAGTCTGAAAAGAAGAATATAATTTAGTTTCCAATCACAATTGCTTGAGCACACATTTTCAATTTGTTTTTGAAAACATAATAAAATAATAATTGTGCCATGGGAACGGGATCAATCAGCGGAGGGGAAAGGAAGTAGCCAGCTAGCCAACTTGCCAGCTGTCATTTTCTACCCCCTCGTTACTTATCATTCCCCGCATCCACTGACTGCTTAGATCAATGTACCTTTCTATAAATACCTTGGCTTAGGTAGTCCACTAATGGCACCGGCACCCTATTGTGGCCAAATATGAAGATAGTAGCTATAAAAAACACTACCGAAGTAAATCAAAAGCGCCAAGAATAGCATTCGGCCCCACTATTACGAGTCTACCGAGTTCAAAGTGGAATGTTTGTTGAAAATTCACGTTGCTTGGACAACAACTAGAGCAAAATCCACATGGACCCAGAAAGAGCTTTATCCGTGTTTGAAGTTTTCTTACAGAAATACGCATACTATAATGAGACAAATTTTTGAAATTGTGGCTGCCATATGCTTAAACGATTTTTGTTATGATGAATAGCATTGATTTGGACGAAATTTTAAGTTTATATGGAGATTACTATGAAAAACGCCAACCTTTTGTGTTCTCCCTCAGCGAGCCGTAACGAGCGATTTTTTTCGATCGACAGTAGAGTGTCCATCCCGGGACAAAAATCCTGGGATTTGAGAAATTACGGGATTTCCCGTTTCCCGGGATAAAAATGATGCCGTCCCGAGAATCCCGGGATTCCCGAGATGCATGCAACATTTTATAAAAACCAGCAAATTTTCATACCAAAATTGACGTTTTGTCTCAGACTCATACTTCATTCGATAAAATAGGAAAGCATCATATAAGAGAATAAGTGGGTAGTCAATTTAGTGGGTAGGCTGAATTACCAAACTACAAGTGGTAGCCGAAATACGCGTTTCTGTCAATAGATAAACAATTAGAGTGAAATTGAATGGTTCAATTCTCAAATCTACTATTTTGATTCTCTTGATTGTGATTCTGCTGCGAAGGTTCGAATACGACAATAAATATTTTCATTAGTCTAGTTGCGAAGGAGCCTTATTGCGTTTCTTTACAACATTAGCCGTTTTCATAGCCCTAAAATGAGTAAACCAATCTAAAAGTAAAACCAAATTCCTAATTTTCAACAATAAACTTATAGTGTGACCCCCTATAGTACCTTCATTGATTTTAAAACGTTTTTCTTGTACTTTTAGATGATGATGGCGAATTTTCAAAATTTGTAGATCAGATTGTCTTAACATTTTGACTTAACTTTTTACCATACTTTCATTTTTAAAAAATAATTTGTAAACTTCCCTAACACACCCATAATAAGTCACGGTAAGCGTTGTTAAGTAACAAAGTGTCTAGGTTTGTTTTTAAGAATAGGATTAAGGATTTAGATTAAGAAACAGTCTGTAGAATTACAAAATTCGAGACAGTGACATATAAATGAATAAACATCATTAGAAAAAAAAAATTATTGATTTTATTTATTCCAACTGTTCATCTTGAAAAATATAATTCTTTTTAAATTTAATTGTAAAAACATTGTAGAGTTGATATTTTACATCCATTTCAACAAAAAAAAACAAGTTTTATTGAAAATCAAAATGGTCGGAAAATGGACACTCCAGTCGACAGCAACTCCAGTCGAGTCATTTTTGATCGAATCGACTTATAAAGTACAGCACTTACCCCGGGGTACATTATTATTATTATTTTATTTGGTTATACATTGATTGGCTTGATAAAACGTCGCCAACAATATTTCGCTAATTCACTCGGTTCATAGCCGCATCTCTCCATCCTCGACTGGAACACACGCTCTCCAGGTCCTGGTGCACCTAGCTCACTAAACCCTCGACTGGTTTCGAAGCGAACGCCATCTTTACAGGGCTGTTGTCCGGCCTTCTTGCAACATGCCCTGCCCTCTGTATCCTTCAGCATTAGCCACCTTTAGGATACTGAGTTCGCCGTGGAGTTGGACGAGCTCGTGATTCATCCTATACCGTCACACTCCGTTCTCATGCAACACCCCAAGAACAGCATAGTCTACGTTTCATAACAGGGATACCATCAAAAATGCCAAAAAGTTTTGGAGTATGGAAGTCATGAGATTTTGATAAAAAAAAGGGCTAAAAGCATATGGCACATATTCTGAGCGCGGTCTGCTATATGCATGAAGATGTGTTACGCTACTGGCTGACAGATGAGGAGAAACTTTGCCACTCTGCATGCCGGTTGGATAGCGGCAGCCGCATTTGTATAGTGCCAACAACAAAACACAAAGAAAAATACCAGCAGCAATAGCAGCACCAGCACAGCACATACTCTCCTCTCGTCAATTGTTTTTCCTTCATTGATTGTTCGATCATAAGTGGCCACTCGAGATTTTTGTTTTTCAAGGAGGCTCTTTTCTTCGCTGCTGCTGCTGTTGTTCTCTCGGTTGGATTTTTTCCCTCGTGTTCTGTTGGCAGCGACTACCGCGGTTTCGGATAGTTGCATGCGTCATCATCACATCACAACGGGATTTTAGGGTAATGAACCCCACTCAGTATGTGACTGATCAAATGTGGAAAAATAGTTTCCGGTATTTTCGAACGTGGAAATCTTACTAGTTATTTTCAACATGGGATGGTAAAATAGTGAATAGACATGCCTTATGGCACACCTAAAAATTTGCTTTGCGTGGTAGGGCTGAATTTGTTATTGTATTAATGATTTATGAACACTGGGGACACTATCGATGTTCAATTTTCTAATAAAACGGTTTTATCCAGTCGAAAAAGTTTGATTATCTTTCGAGTTTGGCTTATGGCTGTCAGTGATACTGCAATGTGTAGGGGAGACTACATAATCCTTTTTTCTCAATGCAGCTGAAACTCTAGATTACCATTTGAAAACACTTTTTTTTTGTAAGTAGCGATAGAAGTAGTACAGGAGCTCTTAATCTGCCCTAAGCTTCTCACCTTAGAAAGAGCCCGCAGAGCACCCAGTTGGCGGCGATTAGGCTGCTGGTTGCAGAGGCCAACAAAGCGAAGAACTGGTTTAGCTGGTCGTCGGTGATGCGGCATCCCCACAATCCCTGAGTTACCTTCTCAGGAGTCTGTTTGCAGATTTCCCCCTGTAAAAAAAACTCCTTCCCAACATTTTCTTTTATGTGCCTCTATTGCGTTCAACACACATACGTTCCTAAGCAATGTCGTTCAAATTATCCCTGTGTATCCCAGCAACAATCAGCCCTTACCGTACTTTTGCTGTCTGGTAGTCCAGACTACTATCAAACTACGATAAGGCCTGAAATGCTACTAGAGTGGTTGAAGTGAACAGCGTAACAGTTTCAATAAAAGGTCCTCATTCCACATTTCATTTCATCAGTCACTATCGACACTTTTGTTTTCGACACTATCACGTATATCACCGACAATCACTTATCAACTTTCATATCAACTTTTGATACACATAAGATATACTTTCCACTCTATCACTTACCACATTCACAGCTACGAATTTGTGTTGTATACACCACTTCATACTAATTCATTTTAATGCCATCCACCATATATTACAATTACTAAACAATTAAATGAAGTTTTTTTTTGTACAGTCTTCGCTGTTTTAACTAGGGTTTAGCACTTCGAGCCAAAAGTGACAGCAAAAAAAATATTTCGATCAATTCTGCTGCACTTCACTGCATACTTTTATACTTCATGTGTAATGAATGTTTATGTTCAGTGAAATAAGTGGAGAATTTATTATGGCTATTATAGAATAGCAGGGTCCATATTTTTGTTAACAATCACGATCACTTGCAATGCTATCATCAAAGTTTATCATCATATATTTCTTCAAATATTATTATTATTAGCACCCTCACAATCACTAATTTTATAACGACGAGTATAACGCAGAGTCCCACTAAACATGTTGGCTTCGAAACTTAACTGTCCCATGTTCTATGTAAACCTTATGGACCGCAAGACAAGTATGCGTAGAACGGCAGTACAGTCACGCTGAATTTCAGCTTTTTCAGCCCCTCACCCCCTTTTTTCATGCTTACAAAAATGCGACCTTTGATAAATTTGTGAGGTTTACGCTGTATATATCATCTGATGTGCTATACAGCGCGCTACTTCCAACATTGTGTTTAATGTACAGGAAAGACAGCGCTAGTAAAAAAAAGCGGAAGGCGTTATTCGGTATAGTGCCAAAACGATAATACCATTATTATAAATGTGGTGTTATTATAGATCTAAAGTAAAAAATATAACAAAATAAAAGTTCATTCAATATTCAAAATACACAAATACGTATTACATTTGTTACTTCGAGTCATAATAAGTAAAGTTACTTTCACGTATTTCTCGAATCTGAATCCTCGATTTTATGCACATTTCGAATCTGCACCAGGGATCGTCCCATGTATCCAAGAGAAACCTTCATGTTTCATTAGTGATTTAAAAAAGTTGGGATTTCTCCCAAGCCAACGGTTACCGCCTTATGCTACATTCTATTTTGCAGGTAGTGTTTTATAGCAGCCCTCCAACATCGCCAGCAATATGAATAATAATAGAAGGAATCAGAGAAGCACCACAAAGGGAGAAGACCAACGATGACGATGACGAGAACGGTTCTGTTTTGAGCATATGAGCAAATTCTTGTAGAGGTAGGTATAGGGAAACTGACTGGCAGACAGCCGATACGACCGTATAACAAACCATCGACCAACCAACTTTACTCCTCCCCACCCCAGGTAGTGGCTGCTCGCCCAATTGCAATAGTCCCATTCAGTCAGCCATTGCCGTAAAGTGGAAGGGGACCTCCACATCCGACCGTACGAACATCCATCGCAATAGAGGGAGAGCATAGTAGTGCACTCAAGAGCCTGAAAACGTCAAGTCAAATATGTTTTGAATTTTCGTTAATTGTGATTGGAGAAGAGTGCATTTAAAATGTCAATGTTCTCTCCCTCGACATTGTGAGGCCTCCGCTGGAGTGCGTACGACCCCCGCTCGACATGAGTAATGTCCTGATGGTATAATTTCCCTGTTCATTCTAACACACATCTGGAGGGTATAGCTTGAGCATATCGTCTGAATTGCGGAAATACTTGATCCTATTGTGCTTATGTCAAGCAAGAAATTCGTTTTTTAGTTTATATACTCAATGTTTAATATTTCTGTTCAACGATGATTACATTATATTGTGATATCGAATCATAGCAAGAAATCGTCTTTTCATGTAGGTATGTGGTTGCGTTTTTAGAATGCACTAAGGAAAATGTACCATTTCAAATTTTGAATAGGGAAAGTGTACCAGTTATGGCCATAGTGGTTTCCTATTTGGCCATATGTGACATTTTGATAATTATCACATTTTAAATCTTTTTTTATGCTTTAACATCAAGATTTATCTTAAATCTAACTGCAACAACACACACAAATTTTCAAAATTTGAAGACATTAAAGTTACCACGTATGGCGAAATAGGGAACCACTATGTCCATAACTGGTACACTTACCCTAGTTTTGAATGTTTATACAGTGCTGTTCTGAATAATAGCAGCGCATGTCGATTTTCATACAAAATGATCAACTTTGACATGCTGTAGTTTTGTTCCCTTTCAAGCAATCGAGCTGGAATTTTCTCCACAGAACTACAAATATGTTCAATTTTGTAAACACAAAATTTCAAAATTTTCTAAGCCCCTGCCGGAAAGTGAGATACTAGGTGAAATTGTTCGAAAAAATAGCAGTTTTCAAAATTTGAATTTCGGCTTGACATTAGAGTTTTAAATTGTATATCACTTACCATTGGAACAATCTCCTCCTACTTATCAAACCGAAAATGTTTTAAATATTTGTAGAAGAAAAATTTTAAAATGAAAAACTGCTATTTTTTCGAAAAATTTCACCTAGTGTCTCACTTTTCGGCAGGGACTCAGAAAAAACTGAAATTTTGTAGTTAAAAAATTGATCATATTTGTAGTTCTGTGGAGAAAATTTCAGCTCGATTGCTTGAATGGGAACAAAACTACAGCATGTCAAAGTTGAGCATTTTGTATGAAAATCGACATGCGCTGCTATTATTCAGAACAGCACTGTACATCAAGATATATATATTTTTTTTTTTGTATGGTATTCAGTTGGAGCTGCCTGACAGCTTAACTTGTCAAGGCTGAACCCTCGGTCTGGCTTTTGCCAAGTTTCCCCTCTACCAGGACCAATACTCAGACGGACTAGGCAATGGCGCCCACATGAACACTGTTTTTTATTAGTATTGTGACGTGGTAGTTTTTGAAAAGTACCCATATTCCCTTGCTTCTGAGAAAAGGAAGCATTGTGAAAATCAGCAGCTCCATCAGAATTTGTTTGAAATAGTAGTGTAGTAGTGTCATTACTAATACTGTTTAGTCGGAATGGTTTTGAATAATTTGTCATTCAAGTGCTATTCTGATTACTCCTGTCTTTTACGTTAGATTAGAGTCTTAAATGTCAATTGTCGTCAAGTTTTAACAAAATTAGGCTGTTTTGTAGTAGTTCTAGTTAATTTAATTTGTTGTTGTTAAAAGTATTTATTGGTCATTACGTTCATATATCCTTAAAGAAAAAAGTCGCTTTCCTTGTCTGTTCAACAATTTTTCGAAACTAGCAAGTGTACCCTAATGATCGATCTCAGCGTCTTATTTTCCATAGTCATTTTTATAGTGAATATTGAAGAGTAAAGTTACCTTAGGCTTCTATTACAGTCTCCTACAAGATTCACTTTTCGGTGGCAAATGCAATGCTTCACAACGCCTACTTTCTACTTGTAAATTTTGCGAAAATGAAGTTGGAATTAGATTATTTATACCGCTGTTACAAAAGAGGTATTTCTTATTATGGCAATGTAAAAACCATATTAAAATAAGATTTTCGCCACTCATTTCTACTCAGTGAATCTACTAGTCATTTTCCTAAGAGTTCCTAAGTATTCCCTACGTCGTATATGATAACGATGTATCTAGCTAGCTAATAGTAAGAGTGGCTACGGATCATTCTGGTTAGCAAAAGGCAAACTGAACGTCACCAATAGTATTAATGTCCACTTCGAATAGATTAATTATTTGAAATGGGCATCAATTCTATCAATGACGCAGAATGTCCGTTGGATCACATCCGAGATATTATTGCGTCTATGCCATATGAATTATGACGCGGCTTTAAGCAAAAAATGCCAAAATGTGATACCACCACTACAGGTTACGCCTTTGGTTTCCATCATATGGGCTAATGGATTATGCCCTCCCATCGCGGCAAGGTCGCATAACCAAGGGGAGGGAGCACTGTACATCAAGATATATTTGATACCAAACTAGGTACTTAAACACTAAAAGTTAAACAGTTAAAAGTTTAAGGAGGTGTTGAAGACGAAATGCTCCATATCTCATTACTGCGAATATATAGAAACGTTACGTCTTCGGCAAAATTGTTTGTAATTACATATTCTTTCAAAATTGATCTTTTGAAAAAATAAAAAATAAACTTTTAGGTTAATTGGTCATCTAACTCATCATATCAAAAGAAGCGCCTTTTTATATCAAAAAACGTCATCGAAGATGAAAATCAATAGTTTCGAAGTTATTCTATTTTGATCGTGAAATAGATGAGTTATATCACTGTGGAGTGTATTTCGACCGTGAATCGCAAGTCAGTCCCATCTGCATTTTCGTCAAAATTGAGTTCAATTTACAACATCATCAACAGCATCTTCCAATGCTCTTTCAGCTACACTAATCAGATAATAAGATTTGTTCGAAAAAAAGGAAAAAAAAACTGATTGAAAAGTAACCGCATATCAGTCCCACTACAGATTCCCGCACCGTGTTTTGATCATCTTAAAACACAAAAATTAACCGTGTTTTGATCATCTTTATATTTTTGTCGGACAGATATCGTAGTGAAAAGCAAATTGTGAATGTTTCATAAAAATTTGAACATGTTCCAATGTTCTGGATTTTTTTTGAAAATTCGTATGGAAAACGAGTTTAGAAACTCCATAGTCCGTTTTCTCAATGCCTACTTTTACAGATGTGACTGACTTGCGATTCACGGCATTATACTCAAGTAGCATTGGTAGTTGAATAACAGATTCGTTTACGCAATTAGGGTTGTCATGTCTATTACGGCTTAAACCAGTCGACGGTGTTTCGAAAAAAAAAACCTGAAGTTCGTAGACACAACAGTCAATTTGGACAAATTGAGATGTAAAATTATGAAAAATGATGGAATCGTTCTGATGGGCTTCGATCCCACGACTCCCAATATACTAGACTGGGCGCGTTAACCAACTAAGCCACAGAACGGCCAACCTGAAACCAAAGTCCGTCACATCCCCATATTCTCCTTCACATCTCTACATCTCCTTCGGCTCTCTTAGATGCCCAATTCGACTCTCCTAAGCGTGCCTACGAACTTTTAGCTAAAATAACCTGTATAGAGATTATTCTATCTGAATAAGCAGTTATTCAGCTGCCAATGTTATTTGGGAAGTTCATTTTACGGTGAAAATATCTCTCTCTCTCTCTTTCGCTCCTTAACAAAACTTGAAAACAACACTAATATCTGTCAACTTTGACTACCCTCACGTCACATCACTCGAGGTGAGAGCGACTCGTCTCGAGCCACACGCCGCGCAGAATAAACATAGTGTAAAAGCACCGGTTTTGGCCAGCCTAAGAGAACATGTCAATAAAAATTACATGGGAAATCGGCCAGAGATTTAATGTTGATTCCTAAATTGGCCAATCACATTGATTTCTTATGAAAGTGGCAAAATTAGGAGTACTCTGGCCATATTAGGTGTATGGAAGTTAAAATTATAAGGAAAATTATTTATTTTTCTGATGTTTTGAATCAGTGAGTAAATTAATGTAGCTCTATCATAGGAATGTGATTTACTGTACACAAAAGGTTTCATGCTAATTAGCTATGTAAAATGGTGTATAATCTACTAGTTGTCTGTGAATAAATTGTGGAAATTTCGTTGAGATCGAAATATGTTCCAATCTTCTGTAAAACATTCGTATTTGAATCGAGTTTGTAAATTTCAAAGTCTATGGACCAATGCACGAGTTCATTATTTGACGTTTGAGCGGAGCCGTGTTATTTATGTGACCATGACAACGCGTGAATTCGGCACCGCTCAAACGTCAAATTAGTAAACTCGTGCATTGGTCCATATTCTCAATGGACCGATGCACGAGTTCACTTTTTGACTTTTAAGCGGTGCCGTGTTATTTACGTGACCATGGCAACGAGTAAATTCGGCACCGCTCAAACGTAAAACTAGTGAACTCGTGCATGGACCGATCAACTGATTACCCTTTATTTTTCGACATGGAACAGCACTATTTTTTTCATAACATTTCAAACAAAGTGTGCTAATTAGTGAATGCATAGTAATGTAAAGATTTTTGGGATGAAAGTGTTGGTTCGGAAATCCTTATCGGACGGTTATACTTTTATGGGTAGTAGAGAAAGGAGAGACACAGAGAGAGACAGAGAGAGAGACTGAAATAAACCGGAGATCTTTTCGTTTAGAATAAAAAAAAAACAGACTTAGAGAAACTAAAACTCGTGTTTCTCTAAGAGTGAACCCAACAACTCCACAGAAAAAATGTTTCAAACTTTCTGTTAGTTGAATTTTTTTGCTATTGATTCGAAAATCTTTACGTCCTACAGAAAGGAATGCTTAGATTATGGCGCCATTCATTATCAAATATGCTATTGGAACATATATTTGATAAATTTTCTCCATAAATACATCAAGCTCAACAACTCTCCTTTAGATTTGATGGATGGAATTTTCACAGTAGTTTTTGGCGGTTTAAATGATCAATAAATGGGGATGGTAATTAAGATTGTTTTCAGATAGATAATCATGGGTCGGGTCGTACTAACAAACGTGTTCAAGTTGCATGAACAGCGAGACAAAACCAAAGGTCACCAGGGGGATGAGTACGCTAAAACATTGAAGACTAATACAAAATAAAAAAAAAATTACAAATTGCAAATTTAGCTTAATTCATAAAGCGTATTTCCAGCACAGCCTTCCAAACCGATACACCTGGAGATCATTTTCGACGTCAGGACCAAGGATGGAAATCTAGTAATCATGACAAAATCCATGAAGCCTGGCGTTGTTCTTTATCATGCGATCATAGCAACAACGATTAACTCTTTGTCGTCAAGTTATCACAACAAACTACGCTCCGCGAATAATGCATCGTGTTACACGTGTGCTAGCGATTAACTGTTCGCGAAAAAAAGTTTGATTATTTCGAGGATTTTTCCACTTTTACTTAATGATCTACCTCCATATATGTTGTTTGTGATTCTAAAACCATTCGGACTTTGGTTGAGCGATAAATAATAGCGCGAATGCGGCATGATTCAAGTTGATCGCTACTTGTAACAACATCCGATAAACTCTGTCCCACGACAAACAGTGCATCGGATGCTTCATATATCTGCTCTACGCACGCGTAATGAGGTGTTCAAATCATGCTGCTGCGAGAGTAACGGCCCTCTTAGATTATTCCAATACTGTGTTGTTGATCGCTAGAGCCGATTTTTTTCCATCATTGGTCAGGACATATCGAGGCGCTAACATCGAATCTGAACGACAAATCCTCTAAGAATTTCGTGAATACCTACCAAGTCCCAACGCATCACCTATTCATCGATTTTAAGGCGGCAGACGATAGTATCGACCGCGTAGAGCTATGGAAAATCATGGACGAGAACGGCTTTCTCGGGAAGCTCACGAGACTGATAAGAGCGACGATGGAAGGTGTGCAAAATTGTGTGAAGGTTTTAGGCGAATTCCAGTTCGTTTGGATCCCGCCGGGGACTACGACAAGGTAATGGACTTTCGTACCTGTTGTTCAATATTGCGCTAGAAGGTGTTATGCGGAGAGCCGGGCTTCATACTCAAATGAGAGCGAATTCTGCAATGCCTGTATCGACTCATAAAGGTTTGACTGTAAATGAATGCTGCCTAAAAGCTTTCGACCGTTTTCATTTATACTAAATAATGGATGTTTTGGATTGTCTTAGAAATAGAATATACATTATTCATGAGTTGCAAACTTTCATTTACTGAGCTTTCCAAGTTCTTTATGTTTGTTCAATACAATCAATAGGTACTTTTGTCTACAGTAAAACCACTATCATTGTTCTAAAACTGAATTTAAGTTATAGTTTATCATTTTTCACTGAAATTTAATTTCAAAATGATCACCTGGTATGAAAACATAGTTTCTTACACATACAAGTTCACAGCGTAACGGAAGTTACGCTTTTATGATGAAATTACGTTCTAAGAAAAGTGCTGTACTAGTTTCTTCTGAATTATTGAACTTTACAAGATGCCAAAAGGATGCTCGGACATCTATTTTGCACGGCAGACAGGTATAATCTGTATATATATTAATTAGAAATGTTGACCCAAAACAGGCCACATTGTGTACTGATCACACTCAGCCCACTCACGGTGCTGCCAGTAATGGCAGAGGACGCGACTCTTCTTGAGTTAAATCTATTATGATGTTCTATAGTCACAATGAGGACTATACATACCTTTGAAAATATCGTCTTTTAGTAGTTTCTCCGGTTGTTGTTGAACCGATTGCCACCAGAATTGTTCTGCCCGAAGCGGCTTCCACCTCCACCGCCTCCGCCTCCATTGTTGAAGTTGTTGTTGAATCGGCCACCTTGATTGCGCTGCCCGTACTGATTGCCACCGAAATTGCCTCCAGCGTTTCTGCCCCGTTGATTCTGCTGGAAGCCTCCGCGGTTGTGATATCCACCACTGTTTTGCCGATCCCTGCTGTTATAGTCATAAGGAATCTGATTGGCGAACGGATTTGGCAGCATCATTCCTGAACTGCTAGCGTTCCGAGAGATCTCACTCATCACCTGCTGCTGGTACTGATTGATACGGCTGCTCAGTTGCTCGAAGGCGCTCAAGTTGGCTCCGGAGCTGGAACCACCGCGGTCGCTCGATCCAGAATTCGAATTGTTCGAATAGTTATTGTTTGATGACGTATTCATACTGTTGCCTGTGTAAGATGACGAGTTGAAGTTGCTGCTATTTGATGAATTATTACCTGTAAAGAAGGATTATAAAGAATTGTGAGAATACGTAAAGCTACCATTAGCACCAAATTTTCCCAAAGATGAAAGTTTTGTACTAGTTTCCAAATGTAATTCAGCTATTCAAATTTTTAGAATGCTACGAAAAACAGCTTTAGGGGAAGGGGTAGTAAAATGAACACCTTAAGGATATCATCTTGTTTCTGAAAGAAAAACGAGGAATGTGTATAGTTCTATCGCACAACATCAAAAATAGGGATATTATCTATAGCAGCGACACAAATTCAGACTAAAAAAGTTAAATTTTCACATATGTTTATCGCTTGCAAAAAACGATGCAAATGTTCATTTTACTTGCACCATGTGGGTAAAATGAACAGCTGTTGGTGGTAAAATGAACATCATGCAAAAAATGTGAGCAAAACATATATTTTTGAAAATTTTCAGTGCATTTCCAAAAATATATCCATTTAGGATTGTAACCCATTCTAAAAGAAATTTAAAGGTATCAGATTTGATATCATATCATAACGATATTCATCTCACTGAAAAACCTCAAGGCCTCCGAGCGAAAAGTTACGTCAGTTCTAATTTTCAAACGTGATTTTCTAAATTCTTAGTTTTCGTTAATATTTTCACATCAATTGACCTCCGATTTATGCTCTAAATCGTCCGTGCATGATAAAAATTCATTGAAATCTGTTTTTTTTCGGTAAAAGGCACAGTGTTCATTTTAGCACCTCTGTTCAATTTACCACCACTTCCCCTATGAATTTCTAAAGAAAATTCAAAACGTTGTGTCAGTTGTGTATTGAAATGTAAAATTATTAAAACTAGACAAGAACAACAATTTTGTATCTTGGTTATCAAAATTTGCTACACATAAAAAATTTTGGTCTAATTATGATTCTCTCTTTCAACTCGGAATGTTAACAATACAGGTTGTGTCAGAACTGTTGGATTTGAAAAATGTAATTTTGTTATAATGAATCAGAGAGCATTTGATTGAACCAATGCAACGGCCATTTGGGAATTGTAGCGCATAAATACCACAAAACAATCGTCAAATTGAATTTAAATTTTATTCAAGTGCGTTTAAATACTACCTAAAACTCCTCCCGCGTCTCCTTTCTTTGAAATTTGGAAACTCACATGAGAAATTAATCCACATAATGAGTTATGATGTTATTCAAATAACAACGACTTATTATGTTACAATCTTGTTAAACGGTTTTATTATATTTATTTTAATAAAAACTTGTTTGAACTTATTTTGTTAGAAATAATGCTGCTAACTTACACTAGTAACAAAATCTCTTACAAGAATTCGAACCCTTTGAGCAGAATCCCAATAAAGCGAATCAAAATCTGTAATAATCCTGTTGTAGTTCGCTGGTCGGGTTTCTCCCTAGGTTACAATTTACCTACTAAATAGAAACTTTATTTCTATTCATACAGAAATAACACACCCCACATATACTGCCGTGAATCGCAAGTCAGTCTCATCTGCATTTTCGTCGAAATTGAGTTGAGTTCAGTTTTCAACATCTCTTCCAATGCTCTTTCAGCTGCGCTAATAAAATAATATGTTTTGTTCGGAAAAGTTAGGAAAAAAAAGCAAGTCAAATTGTCCCATAATGAAAAGTAATCGCATATCAGTCCCACTACAGACTTTCGCACCGTGGAACACAAAAATGTAATTTGTTTTGATCATCTTTATATTTTTTTTGGAAAGATATCGTAGTGAAAAGCAAGTTGTGAAAGTTTCATTAAGACCTGGATTTTTTTGAATATTCGTACGGAAAACGAGTTTGAAAACTTCACAGCCCATTTTCTCAGTGCTTACTTTTTACAGATGGGGCTGACTTGCGATTCACGGCAGTATAACCATACATCACTTGCAAACTAGTATGCCCTAGTGAAACTGTCAATCTCGATAGGAGTATCGGCATTTAACTCGCAAAAGCCTGTAATTTAATACTGATCTAGAAGCATTATACTCCCATTAAGCTTTGTTGCCGAAACCAAAACAGAAACGCCTAAGGGCGCTACCGAATTGCCAACAAAAGGTTTGATAAGATTTTCATCATTCTTTTTTCTGTTTTGCTTCAAAAATCGAATCGCTTCAATTCACACAAACCTCTAGAAGTGATAAACCTGGAGAAAACAAAAATATAAAATCAACATCCTTGGTATCTTTCACTACATCTAATGAATCGAAACGCACCCGAACGCAAGCATTGTTCCAGGAAAGGACACGCACAGAATAAAAGGATGAGAGGAAGCGTATCGGAGGAAGATGCGGCCCGTCAGATAAAGGCACTTGTGAAGGCCTAATTGAACCTATCATTATCCTGCCATCAGACAGGGAGACTAGTCTTACGTGGGATCAAAATAATGGAATCCTCACTTCCAGAGACACATCGTCGAAACAAATATGCGTGTACGTGTTCGTCTCCGCACATTGTTCGTGCTTTGTTATGTTATATGTATGTCATCGTTTCCTTGAGGCGAAAGGCTCTCCACTTCACGTATAAGGTAGTATGGAGGATAGTGAGTCTAGGAATCGATCATTTTTTGATAAAGCCATTGTTGAATGCTGTAATAAACAACGATTTCAAACGATTGATAGGACCAGAAAAACAAATGATAATCCAATTACATGTGAGAATGTGACAAACAATGCGCCACTTTACCTTACGGTACCTATGATGGACGCACAAGACAAATATGTGTGATCCTGCATTTATTTTATGTATAATAGAGAAAGGAATAATAAAAAAAAACATATCCATCATCATATTTTTTAGACCCTCAGCCAATGAAATAAATGACAAAATATATTAAAGCGAAACAGCTTTGAATCTACCTTCAAACCTTAAACTTAACAAATCTCATGAAGCAGTCAACAAACAAACTTTTATTTTAAGATTTATGCCCTAGCATACATCTTAAAATAAAAATACATACTATTTTTTTAGTTTAGTATCTTTTAAATCGAAAGTAGGTTCAGCAGGTTCCATTGTGACGACCATCTTTTAATGATCAACATTCTTTTCGAAATTCAACCAGGATTCAGAAATTACTCCAGAGATTTCTTTAGACTATTCTATGTAAAGTCGTCAGTGAAATTCTACATCAATTCGTCCAGATATTATATTATTCTTTCCTCTCAAGTTTTCGTTCAGGACTTTTTTAGGAGTTCAACAATCAATTTGTCTAATGGTATCCACAAGAATCATACAATGATATCATACGTCCGATAAAATCCCGCAGAAAAGAACTTTTACAAAGGAGGAATTTCTGGGTAGATCCTTTAGGAAGTCTTGCTGGATTCTGTAAATAAATTGTTGGAATATTCATTGGAGAAATTACCAAATGGAACACTGGAAACATCCTTTATATTTTTTTGAAATGATCTTTCAAAAGCCTTGGGCGGAAACCCTGGATAAATTTATTAGCTGTAGGATTTCTTAGTGGAAACCGTAAGTCAGGCTTTTCATTATTCCAAGGATTTTTTTTTTAAGAAATTATTTGAGTTTACTTTGCTGAAGAAATTCATGGACGAAATGCTGGGAAAGTCCCTTGAAAAACCTCCAGAGAAAATTATTGGATTATCTTCAAGAGGAATATTACTTGGATTTTTTTACAATTCCGGCAGCAATTTCTATAGAAATCCTTGGATGATCTTCTGGAGCATTTACTTCAAGAATTGTAGAAAAAAATGCTACAAAATCTTTTGGATGATTTCCAAAATAATATCTTGAAAAACGTTTTGAGCAACTCCGGGAAGAGTTCTGGAAGAAATCCCTGTAAAAATAGCATGGAAAATTACTGGAAAAACCCATCGAAAAATATTGAATGAGTTCTTGTAAAATTTCCTGCAAAATATTCAAAGAGGAAGTAAGTTTGTATATGTCACGCACACGTTTATGTTGGATATGTCATTGATTTGTTTGTATTTCTCAAAAAAGACTCGCTGTAAGCACAGACACACTCGCAAAACCGAGTGCTCTCGTGTGCATGAGTTTTTAAAATGCACATGTAGACCGACATTCGCTTAGGCAGACATGATGACTTCAAATAGTAAAACTTAGTTCCTAATGATTGAAAAAAGTTTCACAATTATATGCGCTTACATATAGAAAAAAATGTGATACTTAATCAGCTGTGTCAGCACCAAACTAACTGATTTTCATTAATTTGAAATCGTGGGAAATTAGCAAAAAAAAATAGCAAAGACGCGTACAAACTTCAATGACAACCAACTTTGTCTTGAACGTTTGTTTTTAAACCACAGTTAAGCCTTTTTGAGCAGGTTCCATTCCAATTATAAACTAGCCTAACCGATAAATGTTGTTTTGTAATCCAGTAAACTATTTGAATTGACAAAACAAAATTCAACTAACAAAGCTTCACTTTTCATCCCCCATTTTTTCGAATTTTCTGTTCTTCGAATGTTTGTATACACAGACGTCGAAACACTTCAAGAACCTAACTGAGAAAGAGTCAAGTAAATCCATTATTTCGTTTTCATCCAAAATCGTCACATATAACATCATTCCATTTTTATTTATTTAACATCACGAAAGATTTACTAAATACATATTATTAAAATATTGTAAAACATTATAAAATGATGTTGACAGAATCACTTTATTTCTCCGAAGATTTCTAATGAAAAATTGTATGAAATTCGGAATAAAAAGTAGCCCCGTCTGACGATACTACAGATATTTCTTTGGGGCCGTCCATTAATTACGTAAGGGGTTTTGGGGAGAGGGAGGTCCGAGGTTTCTTACGCACCATACAATTTATTTTTAATGTTCATACAAAAAATCTTATCATGGTGGGAGGGGGGGGTTGAAAAAGCCCGAAAATTGTCTTACGTAATTAATGGACCAGCCCTTTGCGAATTAGCATAAGCATAAGCATAGATCACCGTACAATTCGAAATTGCACAGAGAACCAATGAACGGGGCTTGGGATTAGCTTACCATTCTCAATGTGCACAATTCGAGAGCTCAGAATATTATGAAGTCAATAACGGCGCCGGCCACGTCCTTACGGTCATCGAGGAGGGGAAGGGATTTTAGCGTGACTACCGTTGTTACCGAGACCGAGATCACCTCTGCATCTCAACAGTTGTCACAGGAAGGATTTTTGTTGGTGGGAAGGGTTGAAAAGTTACATGATCAAGATTCACCTCGGTAAGCGATGCGACTCATGAAACTTTGACAAATGTATGTCGACACCTGTGATATCGAACTATTCAAAGATTATTGTTAATTTAAAAAAAATGAATATTTTCAATTGATGAGTGTTCTTGATAGCAGTTCTTACCGACACACGGAGTGACGAACCATTCATTATTTATGTATTTAATTCACAAACATTGCAAATTTTACTATGTTTAACATCACGTAATCAACCACCGCTAAAGGCAATTTCCATATACCTGGCCACGTCCTTTTATATCACCGTTTTAATATCGTAATAGTTCATTAATTTACTTAGAGAAACACTCAGAACAAAAAAAAAAATACTTCCGTAAATGATTAAGATATTTTTATTGTTAACAACATAGTACATTTCATTTGCCGTAGCAGTTCAGATTTTTTACAGATGAAATGATTTCATCTGCTTATAAGAGAAAAAAAAACACGTTTTCAATTTACTTAACCTAACTTTAACTTAACATAAATATAAAACGCGTTAATCGTGGCAATAGAAGATTGTAACGATTTTTGCCTGAAAATATGTGTAACTTGATTATTCACATGTCTAAGGCTAAAAACCCCATCATTCGTTTTGGCAGCCATGTTGACGTAATAAAATTACGTCGTTATAGCTAATATCGATTCAGAAAAGTATCACTATGTGCGCTTACATGCAGAAAGTAAGCTATATCAGTGTAAAACAAACTGATTTTCATTATTTTGCAATCGTGAAGTGAACTAATCACAACCATCGATGACGCGAACGAATTTCAATGAAGGCCTACTTCGCCTTCATGGTAAACATAGAAGGGAAAGTGTACCAGTTATAGCCATAGTGATTCCCTAATTGGCCATATGTGTTTTCTCGAAAACATTCACATTTTGTATATTTTTTAATGTTTCAACTTCAAGGTTCGTTTGATATCAAACTACAGTGATACCTCCATGAGTCGATGTTCCATGACTCGATATCGACTCATGGAACCATACTAAGAACAACACACTTAAAATAAATCGCAGTATCCTGAGAAATAAATCACCGAAATTGAACTGTAAACAGTAAAAATACAGATTTTCCTGTGAAATCTACTATTCTACCGACAAAATCCGTGAAATCAGCTATTTCACCGGAGAAAATCGGTGAAATCTACTATTTTACCGGAAAAAATCCGTGAAACAAACCATTTTACTGTAACTCGGTGAAATACTAACGAACAGTTCGGTAAAATCATTATTTTCACCGAACTTCTGTGAAATCGTGTGACAGCCGCTCTGGCAGACATGAGCTTCCTTTTGTTTCAGTTTTTGCACACCACTTACAAGCAGCGTAAGCTGGCTTAGTGGTAGCAAGCCTGCTTCCTGATCGGCAGGTCGGGAGTTCGATTCCCGGTTGAATCGTTTTCTTGTTTTTCTTTATTATTGTGTTCAACGATTTTACAGATTGTTCGGTGATTTTTCACCGAACCTTCAGCTGTTGAGATTACGGTGAAATTTCACCGTAATCCGTAATTTTTTTTTAAGTGTGAAAATTTCATGGTTACTATGATGGTCCCTAGAAGCAGCTTTCCAAAGGATTGCTGTTCCATGACTCGAAATTTTTATGAGTCGATGGTCCCTTCAATATCGACTCATGGAGGTTTCACTGTACTAAAACACACAGAATGAAATTTGTAAACATAGAGGGGAAAGTGTACCAGTTAAAGCCATAGTGATTCCCTATTTGGCCATATGTGTTTTCTCGAAAACTTTCACATTTTGAATTTTTTTTTTAATGTTTCAATTTCAAGGTTCATTTGATATCAAACTACTAATACACACCGAATGAAATTTGAAAATAATCAAATTATCACGTATGGCGAAATAGGGAACTATTATGTCCATAACTGGTACACCTACCCTATAACCATAATTTTAGACCTAAGACTTAACTTAGATAAACTAAAAATGAACTAACTAAAAATCTATAAAATTGATAAAAATTTTGTTTTTCGATAAAATTTAAACAATAAATTTAATTTTTTCCCAATTCCAACAGAAATACCCCCTAGCATACCCCAAGGGAGGCTACGTGTTGACTCACCCCTCCACATCACTCGATGAACTGGCACCCTCTGTTCGATTACAACCAACCTATTATCAAAGGGCTTAAAGTTATTAATCCGTTGATGCGGCTCTCGATAGGGCTTTCAAGCGACTCCAATCTGACACATCGAAGGTGTTTGGTACCATTGTTGCCATCTGATTCGCCCTTCTTCTTCTTTCCGATATTTGCTTGGTTGTTTGGCTTTTTGCCGCAAACTTATATTATTATGACCCTCGAGCGCCAAGCTCGTTGGCTCATTCATTCTTGTTGTTCGATAACCGTCGCGTCGGTAGGAAATGCCAATCGAGACGCGAAGATCAATGTTATATGCAGTTTGTATCGAACGCTAACTGTCAGTACATGGCCCGTCGTGCACTCCCAAGGGTGGAAGTCCGATGTAATGCGACCCATTCAAGCATGATAAGTGCTTTTTAGGATGTAGGTTTTTTTCTTTTCAATATTTTTAGGTATCACTTTAACAGTTGGAATGCATTTATTGTCAAACTTTTTTTTAAACGATGTCGAAAATAATATGTTTCAGTTACGTAGAACTAGGTAAACCGATCAGTGCACCATATCCAGTCATCTAAGACAAATGTTGTGTTCAATTGTTTATTAGAAAATAACTACAGGTCGGACTCGATTATCCGGAGACTCGATTATCCGGGGACTCGATAATCCGGGATTCGATTATCCGGAATTTTAGACTCGATTATCCGTAATTTGTTTTTCAATTTTTATGCATAAATCTTATCATAATCTTATCTTAATTAGCGTGTAACATACAATATGAATGGTTTTGCAGTTTTGAACGTATTTAAGAAAAGGGGGGTTTAAAAAAATGTTTTTTTTTTGTGTTTGCTGGTCAAAACATTTTTTTTTTCTTGAAAAGACCTTTACAGTTCCTAGAAATAATTGCTGGCTACTCTACTGCATCATATTTATTTATTTTATCGAAGATTTCAATTTTTTCTTAGTGATTCGATTATCCGGAATGAAAAAAAATCGATACTCCGGATAATCGAGTCCAACCTGTATTTAATCGATTCATACTTTTTAATATCACAATGTTGCTCAAAATGGGTAATCAGTAATAAATTGAAGTGAATTTGAACAACTTTTAGAAAAAAAAATTAATTGCATTTGTTGCTTCTTTTTGTTAGTATTTGTTATTTGCATTTGGTAAATGGATTTCATGACAAATTTTTAGCTTATATTTTTTGTGAAACTTCTCAGTCTAGCATTCTTGAAGAAGTTTTCCATGTGACTTTGAGAAACTCTAGAGTATTTTCCTAAAAATTCATCTGTGGGTTCAAGGAACATTTCTGCAGTATTATTTAAGCATTCCTACAGATATCTTTCCTGGGTTTCTCCTAAAAGTTGACCCAATGGATTTTTTTAAATTATATTATAAATTGTTGCAAAAATACCTGCATAAATTATTCCGAAGATTTTTATTACAGTTCTCAAGGAATCTGCCAAATGTTATCTAAGAATACCAGTTCATGAATTTTTAGTAGTTTTCAAGCATTTCCTCACGTTGCAAGAATTTTGCCGTAAATACACCGATATAGGCACAGAGTTAGATACAATAAGGACGAACATTTGTTGATGAACAGCTTTTACAAAACAAGTAACAAGTAATAATGATGTGCAATTACAGCGTCCTGTTCATTAGTAGATACACTACCCGTCATAAATACGGACTCACTAAAATAAGTATTGCAACACTCAGCTGAATATTGAATCACCCTGAAAAGTTTAGCATCACCTCAAAACAGGAAATTTCACATTGCTATATCTCGAGATCCATACGACTTGCAAAGAAGCGATCTTCAGCAAAGTTGTTCAGGGGTTCAAGGACATCCGGGAAGCGATCAGTTTAGTTCGCGATTTTGCCGCTAGGTGGCGCTAGTTAGCATGCAAAATTGAGCATTTTGAACTAGTTCTAGCTTGTGATCCATAAGAGATAGAAAGTTCGGGTCTTAGGCAAAGTTGCTCAGGGGTTCAAGGACATCCAAAAAGGGAACAGTTTGGTTCGTGATTTTACCGCTAGTGCATTCAAAAATGAAGAGTCACATGACATGAATCATTCGGATATAAAGCGAATCATATCTGAATAAATTGAACAAGAATGTAATCGGTCCTGAATTACTTGTGCATGAAGTGAATATTACCTTAAACACTTGACTATGAAGTGAATCAGACATGAATCATATGAAGTGATTCTCACCTGAAACACTTGAATATGAAGTGAATTGGACATGAGTCTCTTGGTTATGGAGCTAGTCACATCTGAAACACTTGAATATAAAGTGAATGAGACTTGAATGCCTTAAATTTACTTCAAACATCAAACATCAATCACTTGGATATTGAACTTATCAAATCTGAAAAACGTACATAAAGCGATTCAAATCACTTCAACTTCCAAATGTCAAAGGATTTCTGAACAGCATTCTGGAAATTCTATCTTATCAAATTCATAATGTGTACAGTCATCCCTCCAGAGTAAACTGTTTCCTGGATGCCCTTGACTTTCCGAACAACTTTGCCGAAGACTCAAACTTTCTACAGTCAAACCTCCATGAGTCGATGTCCGAAGGGACCATCGACTCATGGAAATATCGAGTCGTGGAAACAAATGTCTTGGAAAGCCGTTTGAGGGGACCATCATAGTGTAACACGCCAGCCTGCGCGTTTCGGGTTTTAAAGTAAGGTGGCTTATGCGCCACTCCTTTCGGAGACCACCTACAAGTTTAGGGCTTGCCCGGCCGTAGAGACCCCCAGGGAATGGGTCTAATTACTCCCGATCGAAGATAGCTACGAGTCGGCTGACGTCCAACTTTGGGAAGAACAATTAAAGGGAAGGAAAGGATTTGGGTTTCGTGAAACATACAAACGATTCGATACCGCAAACTAAACTCGCTAATTCTCATCACTGGCCGACCTGACCAATCATCGATCTAGCACGCGGAAAAATAGGAAGCATCAGTGGTTGTATCGGGGAACCGCCCCAGTAAAGTAAAATAAATTAAATTAGAAACACTACGACCGAATTAACATGCAAAATCTTTACGCAACCATTT
The DNA here is from genome assembly GCF_002204515.2 of Aedes aegypti. Classification (NCBI taxonomy): domain Eukaryota; kingdom Metazoa; phylum Arthropoda; class Insecta; order Diptera; family Culicidae; genus Aedes; species Aedes aegypti. The sequence goes on from NC_035107.1 coordinate 203,588,993, forward strand.
ATTGACGACTCTTCACTAACAAATTAACAACGACATAACTTTACCATAAATTCCGCCTACATTTATTCTTCCCACATTACTCTACAACATGTATATAGCAAACATAGATTCATTTGTTTATTTATTCTCCCTCTCTTCGCATCTTCATTTTACTCTAGCCTAGGCCTACTCTTTGCTTTCCCTTCTATCTATCTTTCTCTTGTCGTCATTTGGATTGAGTGTGCAGATGTTCATTCATTGGGTGTGCGTGTGTGCGTGCTCAGAGTGGCTACCGGCGCAAGCGCGGGAACTAAGGGTAGCCACGTGAATTTCCAGTATAGCCACGCTACCGACTCATAGGCTACGGTAGCGGGTCAAAATTGAGCCATGCGCATGGACTTAATTTCTATCATGCATGATTTTGTACTCACGGTTTGATCAAACTCTTGGAGGGTCTTACGGGTACCGCAGACGGCCGTTCATTCGTCAGTGAACGCGCCGCTGGGCGAAACTAGCGTCGATGGGTGCTGGTGGTGACGCTCTCCGATTCTCTCTCTCCGGTTGTGGGCTTATGCGACGGGGACGGCCGACGCGACGCCGGCGGTGAACTCCTCTTCACGTTTGGCGCAATTCGTTGGTGAACCTGGGTGCCTGCTACCTTCGCCTGGGGCGCGAATAACGTGCGCAAGCCCCCTTCCGGTTTCCGTACCCCCGGGATAAACCTCGTAGCTGACGGTGGGGTCAGAAGCAATCTGGACGGAATGGTGTGACGTGTATGGTATACAGGACGGCCACAACCTAATTGGGAACACGTGGTGTCGTTCGACAAACGGATTAGCACACACATTTAGCACACATATTTTAAACCTTATTACCTGCACAAATTGACTCGCACACAAATCTCCTTCTCTGCACTAACTTTGCACTAACTGCCAATTGATAGCAACTAACTAGAGGGAAAGACTTATTAACATCACCTAAAGACAAAGCATGATAATTTCAACAATCACCTTCAAATACACGTCACGGCGCAACAACTTAAATAGATTACTCCTGCCTCTTCCACTAGCCAGAACGAAGTGATCGGTCAAAATCAGATAATCCTCAGATATGTCGCGAGATGCATATTATCTTCTAATCTGAAATATTTCCCGAGAGAAATATCTGAGATTTCCTCGTTCCTATGCTCGCGAAACATTCAAGGTCAGGGGGAGGGGGTTGTTCTTCACCGAAAGGCTTTCGTCAAAACGACTCGTCTCTATCTCCGACCTAAAGAGAGGCGAAACATTCGGGAAAGTTCAATATCCCTTGAATGCATTTCTTGGGGGTCAATGCTCAGAAGCACGCGCGCAACTTTGGCTAGAGCGCTATCGCTGTTGCTTTTTGGGCGGCACATAACATGTGCGAATTGGCTTCGGACGGAACTCATTTAACATGTGGTTTGGAGGATGCTACTCGTGAACTCGAATGAATGTTCATGCAGAGGGAAGATGTGTTTATCTTAGACTGGTTCAATATATTTAACTTAACTATATGGACAAATGTTTTGAAGCATACGAAAGACATTGAACTAAACATAAATTAACCCTATGGTCGTTACAATAGTAACCATGAAATTTTGGTTTTAGTATGGTTCCATGAGTCGATATCGAGTCATGGAACATCGACTCATGGAGGTTTCACTGTATCTCATCTGGCTCGAAAGATAGTATTTGTTTCATATATTTAATTAAATATGCGTACTAGTGTAACCTAGTGGCAAAATTAGGAACCAAAAAATTTGATATTTGGATGTCCTTTACATTATTTCTGTACTTTACTTACTGAAGACTCGAACTTTCTATCTCTTGTAGATCGCAAGCTAGAACTAGTTCAAAATGCTCAATTTTACGCGCCGCCTAGCGGCAAAATCTCGAACCAAACTATCTGTCTTCCGGATGTCCTTGACTTTCTGAACAACTTTGCCGAAGACTCGAACTTTCTATCTCATGTGGATCAAAAGTTAGAACTAGTTTGAAATGCTCAATTTTGCATGCTCACTAGCGCCACCTAGCGGTAAAATCGCGAACTAAACTGATCGCTTTCCGGATGTCCTTGAACCCCTGAGCAACTTTGCCGAAGACCCGAACTTTCTATCTCTTATGGATCACAAGCTAGAACTAGTTCAAAATGCTCAATTTTACATGCTCACTAGCGCCACCTAGCGGCAAAATCGCTAGCTAAACTGATCGCATTTCGGTTGTTCTTGAACCCCTGTGCAACTTTGCCGAAGTCCCGAACTTTCTATCTCCTATGGATCACAAGCTAGAACTAGTTCAAAATGCTCAATTTTACATGCTCACTAGCGCCACCTAGCGGCAAAATCGCGAACTAAACTGTTCGCTTTCCGGATGTCCTTGATCCCCTGAACAACTTTGCTGAAGATCGCTTCTTTGCAAGTCGTAAGAATCTCGAGATATAGCAATGTGAATTAACCTGTTTTGAGGTGATGCTAAACTTTTTGGGGGTGATTCATTATTCAGCTGAGTGTTGCAATACTTATTTCAGTGAGTCCGTATTTATGACGGGTAGTGTACATTCTCAATCATAAGTTGGACACCCTCAATAAACGTTCAAAAGTTTATTTTCGTTTCCTCCCAATAATTTATAACACAAAGTGATGACAATAAAAACTTTCATAAATATATTTGAGGGATAAAACTTAATTTTTAATATGGAGTGTGAATAACATTAAGAATGCACACATATATCATTAAAAGTAAACCACATCCTAATGTGCAACTATTCACTTCCATCCGTTTACTCCGCTCTACGGAAGTACATACATGAGAAAGCTAGATGTACAATCGTCCCCAACTCACATTCAAGGCTTCCAGGATAAATTCGTCCCCTGGTACACCACACCGGGTGACACTTGAGTGAGAATAATAGCGCGCAATGAGCAAGGAAAAATTGAAAGGAACAAAAAAACGGAAAATAAATAGCAAATTGATTTCGAGAGGCTTAATGTAGGCGCATTAAAAAAAATCTGTCGTCAGAGGCTTTATCGATGGCTGGCTTTTAGCGGATTGCATCGGTAACATTTCGGTATATGGATAAAAAGGAACGGTGCGAAAATTACACCAAACAGAATCAAATCCTGACAGACACAGAAAAATTAAGAATCGTTAAGCAGGATGCTATGTTCGGTTTTCTCAACCATATTTCAGACATTTGTAAGTACCGCTTCTAAATCACTTCAGTTAGCGTTTTGTCATAAAAATATAGGTACTTTTTGTTCTAAATTAATCATTATAAGTTATATAATAGTATATTATTATCGTGCTTAAAAAAATATGTTAATATTGTTGTTAGAATTACTACATAGTTTCCTCCAAAGATTCCTTCAGATTCCCTTTCAGACATTTCTTCATAGACTCCTCCCCAAAAACTTTATGGAATTTCTCTAGCAATTCATGCAGAGATTTTAGTAATTTAATCAGTAATTAATCAAAGCATATCTCCAGGATTTTTTTCCAGAAATTTTGCCAATTATTTCTTTAGGAATTTATCAATTACCTATTTAATTAAGGAATTATTACAACTTTCCCACAAATTCATTCAGTGTATTTACAACGACCTTTTTCCAAAAATTTGCAATCAGTATTGTTTTATCACTCGGTACGTGGAACTGCAAATCTCTCAACTTCATCGGAAGCACACGCATACTCTCCGATGTACTGAAGATCCGCGGTTTCGACATCGTAGCGCTGCAGGAGGTGTGCTGGACAGGTTCGATGGTGCGAACGTTTAGAGGTAATCATACCATCTATCAGAGCTGCGGCAACACACGTGAGCTGGGAACAGCTTTTATAGTGATGGGTGATATGCAAAGGCGCGTGATCGGGTGGTGGCCGATCAACGAAAGAATGTGCAAGTTGAGGCTCAAAGGCCGGTTCTTCAACTTCAGCATCATAAACGTGCATAGCCCTTACTCCAGAAGCACTGATGATGACAAGGACGCATTTTACGCGCAGCTCGAACGCGAGTACGACCGCTGCTCAAGCCACGACGTCAAGATCATCATAGGAGATTTGAACGCTCAAGTTGGCCAGGAGGAGGAGTTCAGACCGACGATTGGAAAGTTCAGTGCCCACCGGCTGACGAACGAGAACGGCCTATGACTGTTAGATTTTGCCGCCTCCAAGAACATGGCCATTCGCAGCACCTACTTCCAGCACAGCCTCTCGTATCGATGCACCTGGAGATCACCACTGCAGACGAAATCACAAATCGAACACTGGAGCTGGAGCAACATAAAAGCAGCCATCAACAACGCAGCCGAGAGCATCGTCGGGTACGTGGAAAGGAGGACATGTAACGATTGGTTCGACGAGGAATGCAAGCAGGTTTTGGAGGAGAAGGATGCAGTGCGGGCTGCAATGCTGCAGCAAGGAACGCGACAAAACGTGGAGCGATATAAAAGAAAACGAAAGCAGCAAACCCGCCTATTCCGGGACAAAAAGCGCCGCCTGGAAGAAGCGGAATGTGAAGAAATGGAGCAGCTGCATCGTTTACAAGAAACGCGAAAGTTCTACGACAAGCTTAACGCATCCCGAAAAGACTTCGTGCCGCGAGCCGAAATGTGTAGGGATAAGGACGGAAGCATCTTGACGGACGGACGTGAGGTGATTGAAAGATGAAAGCAGCACTACGATGAACACCTGAATGGCACGGAGAACACAGGCGCCGAGGGTCACGACAGCGGAGGAAGTGACTACGTCAGCACGGGGGATGAAGGAAACCAACCTGCCCCCACATTGAGGGAAGTTAAGGATGCCATCAACCAGCTCAAGAATAGCAAGACCGCTGGCAAGGATGGTATTGGAGCTGAACTCATCAAAATGGGCCCGGAGAGGTTGGCCGCCTGTCTGCACCGGCTGATTGTCAGAATCTGGGAAACGGAACAGCTGCCGGAGGAGTGGAAGCAAAGGGTCATATGCCCCATCAACAAGAAGGGCGAAAAACTGGAATGTGAAAACTATCGTGCGATCACTATCCTGAATGCCGCCTACAAAATGCTATCCCATATTATCTTCGGTCGTCTATCACCATCAACGGCTGCTCGACAACGGACCAAATCTACACTGTACGGCAAATCCTCCAGAAATGCCGTGAATACCAAGTCCCAACGCATCACCTATTCATCGATTTCAAACCGGCTTATGATAGCATTGACCGCGAAGAGCTATTGAAAATCATTGACGAGTACAGCTTTCCCGGGAAGCTCACAAGACTAATAAGAGCAACGATGGACGGTGTGCAGAATAGCGTGAAGATTTCAGGCGAACATCCCAGTTTGTTCGAATCCCGCCGGGGACTTCGACAGGGTGATGGACTTTCGTGCCTGCTGTTCAACATCGCGCTAGAAGGTGTCATGCGGAGAGCCGGGTTCAATAACCGAGGTACGATTTTCACAAGATCCAGCCAATTTGTTTGCTTCGCGGATGACATGGATATTGTCGACAGAACATTTGAAACGGTGGCAGACCTGTACACCCGCCTGAAACGTGAAGCGACAAAAGTCGGCCTGGTGGTGAATGCGTCAAAAACAAAGTACATGCTGATAGGCGGAACCGAGCGCGACAGAGCCCGCCTGGGAAGCAGTGTTACGATAGACGGGGATACTTTCGAGGTGGTTGATGATTTCGTCTACCTCGGATCTTTGTAGACGCATCATCAGTGGAAGTCGCACCTACTATGGGCTCCAGAAGAAGCTGCGGTCGAGAAAGATTCACCCCCGCACCAAATGTACCATGTACAAAACGCTTTTGAGACCGGTTGTCCTCTATGGACATGAAGCATGGACCATGCAGGAAGAGGACCTGCAAGCACTTGGAGTGTTCGAACGAAGGGTGCTTAGGACGATCTTTGGCGGAGTGCAGGAGAACGGTGTGTGGCGGCGGAGAATGAACCACGAGCTCGCTAAGCTCTACGGCGAACCCAGTATCCAGAAGGTTGCGTAAGCCGAAAGGGTACGCTGGGCAGGGCATGTTGCAAGACTACCGGACAACAATCCTGCAAAGATGGTGTTCGCGTCGAATCCAGTTGGCACAAGAAGGCGGGGAGCACAGCGAGCGAGGTGGCTTGATCAGGTGCAACAAGATCTGGAGAACGTGGGCCAAAATCGAAGTTGGAGAGAAACAGCCATGGATCGAGTAAATTGGCGTAACATCGTTAACGAGGCTGAACATGACTCGTATTCCCAACAGTGGCGATTTCAAACATAAAAATAGATATTTTCACAACTTTAAACTGCAGAGAATTTGAATCATAGAAGGATTGGTCATCATGTGAAGAAATGTATGTGGTTTTCTTGATAAATAAAAATAATATAAAAAGTCGAGTGTTCGGCATTTGTTCAAGATTTTTTAACGTGAAGATGCATCGAAGCCAAACCTCAAATTTTCAAGAGCACAAATCTAGAAAACCAGACAACCGTTTGTGCTGAAAACGCTACTCACTAATCACTCGCTGGTAGTGACCAATCGATTAGATTTTCAGCACGAACGGTTGTCAGGTTCTCTAGATTTGTGCTCTTGAAAATTCGAGGTTTGGCTTCGATGCATCTTCACCTTAAGGATAGTTCCCGGAATCTTCCCAAAGGGATTATTATTTCAGGAATTCCTTCAAAGATCCTTCCGAATATTTTCCAAAGATTTTCTCAACAATTCAGGAGTTTCCCAAACGTTTCATCATTAATTTCTCCACTGCCCATAACTGCATATTTGTCACATTCGACATTTTTGAAAATTTCGATTTTACATCAAATGATAAACACTTCCGATCATCTTACTAAGTAGGGATTCCTGGAGAAAATATTGTAGTGTTTACCAGAAAAATCCCTGAACAAATACCAGGGTGGCCAGTGATAATCTGATTTCAAATTCCCGGTTTTCTCCCGATTATTTCCCGATATTTTTAAAATTTTCCCGGTCGTAAACAAGGTATAGAAACCCTTACGATGAAAAAAAGCGGAAGAAATGTTATAAAAATTGTAACACTGGCATGCGGAATTGCTCATTTAATTTTTTTTTTCGATTTTTCAAACAACCGATTGTAATGAAGTCTTTTCGACATGTGGTTCTTCAAGTGATCAATAAGAACGTTTTTCACACTAAGACTGAATTGAAGGAGCTTGTTGCGATTCTGGTGCAAGATCTCGGTGCATGTAGACTGATTTACAGATGTAAAAATTGAACTTTAAAACATATTTTACATATCTATTGATAGATTTAAAAATTATAACGATTCAACAAGAGCAATGTTTAAAGCAGAAATTCAACAATTGATCTCTAGTCTATAGCAGTTATATAATGTTCTGCAAAGTTTTTACATTACGTCAAAATCGGTAAACTTCATCAAAACACATGTTTTTGATACAAGATTTTTCGGGATACAAGGGTTTTCGGGTTTGAAGTAAGTTCTAGTGACCCAGAGCTTTTGTATCTGGATATTTATGTATGACTACAATAATTTTTTAAGTCGTAAAAGATCCTTGGGTCACCAAGTGGTTCGGTAGCTTAGTTGGTAAAGCGCTCGTCTAGCATACAAGAGTCCTGGGTTCAAATCCCAGCCGAGCACGTGGATTTTTTTCATAATTTCACCCATAATTTGTCCATTTTTACCACGCGTAATGAGTTAATAATTTGATAACCATGCGGATTGGATTACCGAACAGCTCAATATAAGTGTCAATTTAATATTTTGTTATTCCGTAACTATTAGACGAATAACTTTTTCTTAATTGTCTTTAAATTATGTGGTAAGTCATATCGTATAAATTAAATCGAAATGATTTGCATTTCGAAGCAATTGTGTTAAAAGATATTCATCTAATAAATAATTTACGTAATCCACAAAATCGTCTAAAAAACGTACGTATTTGTGCCACACCACAAAATTAATCTCTGCCCAAAGGAAAGTCATTTTCAGAATATTATCAAGTATACACAGCAGCCTACAACTTAACTAATCCCTTTCGACGGCAATCATTATCAACCCTACATTTTTACACACAATATCATAATTAACCGTCACACGGCAAAACGTGCTCTAGTGCTCGATTCTACCCTATCCCGCAAAGAACGATGCCCGATGAGCCGGTCACAATCAAGACGACGGAGCAAATGCCAAAAATTCTGCCATCAAAACGCAAATTGTCACGACCGCTGCAAGTCAAACTCAAACTCCACCGCAAGTTAACGGGGATCCAGAGCAGTGTTTCTCAATTAGGTAGGGTCGATGCTCCAATAGCCGCATAGCTAAGAACAAATATTCGTATAAAATCGAAAAACAACGCTAGCGTCATTATTTTTACATCATCTTAAAGCTTTTTATCTTGGTTTTGGGGAAAAATATGAAAACTACGAAAACTCATATTTTTGTATTTATTATCGCTTGTGCCACTATAGGAATACATGTGCCTATAGTAGCCCTATTTCTAATTTCTGTTCCTATAGTAGCACCAGCATCACGGCGTTGGCAAAATACTAGCAAAACCGTATTTTTACAAAGCTTTTATATTTTTTATATTTTTATATTAGTTGATCAAAAGCTTTCGTTTGATGTAAAAAAAGTTTTTAATTCATTAATTATTTCGTATAATAAAAATAGTTTCTCTCAGTAGTGCTACTATAGGAACAATAGGTATAATATAGACGCAAGGAAGCTCAAATTTTAGGAAAAAATATTTATTTCGATCATTTTTTGAACAAAATCAAGCTGTGTATCAATGGTACTTAGATAAATAGCTCCTGACCTTCAAGTTAAAAAATATTTTGAAAAGATTTATTGCAAAACGGCCGTAAAAAGCCACTAGTGCGACTATAGGGGACTGTCCACTAAGGGAACACTGACCCTATTTGGAATTGTAGCATTAGTTACCATTTGGTTTAGAAAAACAATAAAACCCACTTTCTAAACCAGAGACCTTTATTTCAAGGATCATTTTTAATACAACATTATCAGTTCATTTTTTATTGCATAATGTACAAAAATTTCATATCGCCAAAATCTTTCCGAATCCGTACCTACAAATCGGTTACAACGCGTTGCAATGTGTCCATAAATATTGAGGTGGTTCAAAAAATCGTTTTTGCTCCACACCGCTCATTCGATTGTAGATCAAATTCTGCGTGTCCTCCAAAATTTGAACTCATTTGGATGAAAACTGAGATTGTACAAGCCATTCAAAGTTTGTATGGGAAAAGCAAGCAACTCATTCAATCGGTCATTGGGTTTGCCCACGTGCTCTTGAGGGTTAGAACAACACTGATACTGTTAGATACACTCGTCAGCTACAACTTTGCCGAAGACAGTTTTCAAATCGGTCACCTCAGTAATTAGTTATTGTTTTAAATCCAATAGAAAATTCTCCATTTATCTTCTGATCAGGCAACATTGCTGTATCTGGCGCGAAAGATAACAGCAGTGCTGGTGAGTGGTGGGAATAGTAATAGTAGTAGGCTGGAATCTCGAGAAACTCACATGGCTTTTCCCAGTACAGTAGTTCAAATCGTGAATCTCATCAAGTCGCCTATGTTGGGTGCATAAATTTTCTAAATCATAAGTGTCATTGAAGGCTCTAAATGCGGGAAATGCAGCGGGAAATATAACAATTTGCTACCGTAATTTAAGGTTGCCCATAGCAACGGGTATTTTGGTATTTTCAAGGCTTTTTGCCTACAGCACCGATAAGCGTGAGTTTCATTGGCTTCGCTGACTGTGATTTGCTTTGCTTGGCTACCGTAGAGTGAATTTCAAGATTTTTTCCCAGCCCTGGAGGGCAGTAGAATATACCTACTAAAAATTCTACTGTTTCCAAGCTTTTCAATTATATTTTTTTTCGTCCAATGAGAAAAATAATATAATTTGTAGAATATTGGCTTGTTTTTTGACTCCTAAACAAATATTATAGAATGAAAAATTAAGTAATGTTTGATAGGGTCAGTTTTGCATAGAAATATTCACACTTTTTGAAGCAACACAGTTCGAAATGTCAGTGCTAAACAATTCACTGGTGCTATGCCTACATGTCAACTTTTAGTGTTTAAAATGTTGTGTAAGCTTAAGTATGAACTACTGAACTCATTTTTTATAACACACAGTATAGCAAGTATAGGGGCCCAGATAGCCGTAGCGGTAAACGCGCAGCTATTCAGCAAGACCAAGCTAAGGGTCGTGGGTTCGAATCCCACCGGTCGAGGATCTTTTCGCAAAGGAAATTTTCTCGACTTCCCAGGGCATAGAGTATCTTCGTACCTGCCACACGATATACACATGCAAAAATCGTCAATTGGCACAGAAAGCTCTCAGTTAATAACTGTGGAAGTGCTCATAAGAACACTAAGCTGAGAAGCAGGCTCTGTCCCAGTTGGGACGTAACGCCAAAAGGAAGATGAAGCAAGTATGTATAGCTTTTTGCTCATAAAACCGTTTATTCTCAAATTATGTGTTTATTTCAAGGAGAATTGCCTACATTTAGGCGTTTTAGGCAGATTTTCAAAGTTTATTTTTGCAATAAAATGATGAAATACTCGAGTTGTAAGAATTTAAACGTCATTTCCAGATTCAGGGGACACAAATTTAGTAGAAAGCGCCATCGAAGGCACGCAGCCATCTGCCGCAAGGCGGCTACTTACGCTTCAAAAACAGCTGGAAACGATAGGGTCGCTCTCTTTGATCAAGCAGACCTTATCCTCCGTGAGGTTGCCAATTCCAGTCTTCCCCCTGTGGCTAGAGTACACTGGCATGGAGCGAGCAGTTGGCAGCTTCCCCCTCCAATCATAGACGAGCAGATAAAAAAGACCTTCCGTAGTGGCGATGACTCTACAGTGCTTAAAACGTCCGTATTGGAACTCCTGCGAACTAAATACCCGGAACACATACACCGTTACACAGACGGCTCTCTTTCACAGCGTGGAGTAGGTATCGGCATCTCTGCCGCCGATCTGACACTCTGTCAAAGCCTTCCAACTGAGTGTTCGGTTTTCTCTGCCGAAGCAGCGGCCATCTTTTATGCAGCCATCTCACCAGCGAGTGCTCCAATCCTCATCATCACCGATACCGCAAGCGTTCTATCAGCGTTGCAGTCAGAACGGCCGACCCACCCGTGGATACAGGGTATACGAGCCCATACTCCAGAGACAGTCACCTTTACCTGGGTTCCTGGGCACTGCGGTATTCAAGGAAATGTAGCTGCAGACTTGTAAGCTGGTACGGGACACCAAATGTCTCGTTTTACCCTTTCCGTTCCACTCCCAGACGTAAAACGCTGGATCGCTAAGTCCGTCAGAGACTATTGGACCCAAGAGTGGCATCAAAATACTTCGGCTCAGCTTCGGAAGGTAAAGGGTGATACGTCTAGTTGGGAAGAACTCTCCTCGCTTCACGACCAGAAAATAATTTCGCGCCTCAGGACCGGACATACCCGTTTTGCCTATACACTGAAACAAGCGTTGCAGTAATGAGAACCATGAACGTGTTTTTAAATTTACTATTCCAACCACGATTGAGCTATCATGAACGCTTTTTATTTGCGTTTTGTTCTCTCTCAATCCAACCGCGTCGATAGCCGAGCGGCTAGCGTTCGCGCTTGGCAATCGCCAGATCCTCGGTTCGATTCTGGTCTGCTGCAAGTTTTTAACCATGATATAGTAATTTTTACTATACAAATGGTGCCATGGTAAAATTGAATGCACAAAATATTCTAAATAAATGCGAATTTAGTCTGCACAAATCAAGTGGCGTTGTGTATTTAATTTAACCCTCTGATATAGTATTTTCAACCGCAACGCTGTTCTCAGTGTAACTTTGATGGCAGATCTTTCCGTCAAGAGTGTGAACAATGCGGTGTTCACAACTCAGCGGAACATGTAATCTGCCAGTGCCCTCTGTACGAACACCACAGATGTACAAATAACATTCCCGGAAGCATCCGCGATGCCCTCGCAAATGACCCCGCATCTTTGGCGGCCCTAATTTGCTTCCTTAAGGAAGCCAGACTCTACTCCCGCACGTAACGACTCTACAACCTGATCCGCTATCAATCCACGTCAGAGAATACCTAGGATTGGACAAACGGTGGGCTCCCTGAAGACCTCTCCTCCGGGGGTAAGTCCCATCCAAGTAACGTAATTCCTAACGCAACCGCACCATCATTTCAATGAACCTGCAAGAATCTCCACACCGCCACGACTGGTGGGCTCCCCGAAAGATTCCGTTTTCGGGGATAAGACCCATCCAACAACATAGTCATCAATCGCAACCATGCCAACGATCCTTTTTCTTTCGCTCGGCTGCAGAAGTCATCGTCCAAGCAAAGGGCGCACGTACCCCTTTTTTAAGTTGTGTTTATCGTCCTACGTTAAAAACCCACAATGGTGAGACCCCATGATTGGGCTCAAAGGCTGGCCCCTCTGACCATCCTTCTCTACTCATTTTTCGTGGGATGCCCATCTGGCATTCCCATTCGGGTGAAGAACTAGCCATATGTTAATGTGCTAAAGTTCACCTTAATAAAGAAACAAAAAAAAAATTTAAGGTAAGGATGAAACAAAACCACACATGTAGAAGTATGTAGGGGCAATATGAGCCACCCCGGTTTTGACCTCAAAAACAGTGTTTTAATGTCTAGTGTCATTATGATCTGTTAAAGGATCCCTCAAATAGCCACCACAATAAAAACCGTAAGAATATTCGTTTGAACACTCAATATATTTACATATATGTACAAATTTGTCCTTCGTCATGAAAAGCTTATAATTTTGGCAGTTTTTAATTAAGCCTATAAGACAATTGTATTTATAATTCTTACCAATCCATTAAAACTTCTGATCATAATGAACAGTTCGTGAGCGAAATTAGATTTGGCCGTAAACAAAAGTATTGAAAAACAATATATTATTTTCAAGATGAAGGGGCGGGGCAAAATGAGCCACCTAGATTTAAGCAAAACAAACGATGTTTTGAACATAAAAACGCATTGCCTAAATATACCAGATTATTTTTTTACTGCATAGTCATCTTTACAAGTGGAACACTTTGCTAGAAAAAACGTTGAACCAAGTATCGTAATTAGTACTAATATAACATGGTCTGTTTACTATGTATTATGTATCTTCAAAAAATAAGCCGCTAGAATCAATAATTTCAAGCAAAGCTAATACAATTTCCTTTCCAATAATGTACTCTTCACTACTAACTCTTCTCTATACTGTTTTAAATAAAAATCATTCGATTGAATGAGGTGGCTCATACTGCCCCGTAGGGTGGATTATAATGCCTCATATGGTTGGCGACCACATTGAAAAACATGGTTTTCCAAAAAGTCTCTGAAATAATTTGCAAGTTGATGTTAACATTAATTATCGACGTACCATTGAAGATAAAATTTTATAGTACAAGTCACTTGCATGTAATGCTGTTTTTGCATGCATGCTGCACGGTGTGCTGGAACACACATATTATCGAACTTGCATGAACCTCCGATCTTTTTTCACTAAAAGTTAGCCTTGATAGTCAAAAAAAGCTTGCGGAATATTAAAAAATCTTTCATCGGCAAAAAATTGATAAAAGACGATTTTTGTATTTTTATCCTTCTCCCATATATGAGTTCAAAGGAGAATATTAGAGATACACTAATATGATGACTTCTAACGACTTAATGACCAATTTGACATATCTTCAACATGAACGAATTCTTAGATGTTTTAAATTAAGCATCATTTCCTACATACACTCACACAATATGACCAGCCCATGGTGGTATGCCGTATTTTATATAATGGAAATTTCACTTTTCACTTCAGAAAAGCTCATACGAACGCTTTGTATTCTTCTTTCTGAATCAAATCAGTAATATTTTACGTATACGGTAAAGTTTTCTAATTAGAATAGGAATTCCCAAAAATTGATAGTATAGGCTGTATTCATGTGCTTATACGCGCAAAAGTCTTGAAAGAGGGTTCACTATAAAATGATTAACAGTAAACGGCTTATATAGCCTTAATGTGATCTCAAGCTCATCGTGATACAAGTTTTGTGCAGTCACTAATCTACTCATATGCAATGCGCACATTATATTTGGGGTTTGAAGTGCCTGATTTTGAGTAAAAGGGCTGGATTACTTCAGATCGACATTATGTCATCACTCCAATTGTCATAGGATTGTCATAGGATGAATAATAAATGTGGCGACGATAACAAATCGACCCAACGTAATCCAGCACATTTATTCACGACTTCGCACTTATGGAGGGCACATTTTGCGAAATAGACACAACAATTTCAATAACCAACATGGACCCATAAATTTTAGTATCGTAAAACGAGGTATCTTTGAAAATGCGGGTAACTTTGATAGTGCGGGATCCGCAACGTACTAAACAAAATAACAAAAATTCTGTTATTCAGTCAAGCAAAACGAATGCGAAACTAAGGAGTATCAGTGTGACACTTCATCTCTGAGCTGTTTTCGTGCCAATCGAGAGTATTTGAGGCTTTATATTCGAATGTTAAAAAATGATGAGATTTTGGTACTTTCAAAACGCTCACAAACAATCTGTTTTACTATCACTATTTCATGAAACTATAATGAGTTCGGTACGTATGATTGATGGCCTAGCTATAGTAGAACATGAATCCGGTATCAAACCTCATAGCGAAAAACAGGTTTACAATTTGGAATCATTTTTGTAATCAAAGTCACAAATTCCCATATAACATTAAAAGCCTAGAGGTATGCAACGCCGCATGTACTTTACGGGATTCATTCGATTTATACTCATTCATGTTCCAAAAACGATTGATTTATGGTGAATTTAATGTCGAAACATGAATATTGATAGATATCTATTCAGAGATATAATTTTATACCCATTATTATCAACTTATAATGGTGTTCATCATGTTTGTTTTGACTGAAAACCCTTTTAAAGATGTTTCTTGTTCAATAAATTCTGTACTTTAATTGATAAAATCTAATCAAGTTTTTCTATTAACATTCTCCAATCCAATTCAAACTGTGTTAAACAATAGTTTGTTTTGGATTTTCATGTGCTTATCTACACTCTTAAAAATAATGGAAATTACTGTGGACGTAATACATAGTATGATTGAATGACACATGGTGTAAATGATAAAACGACACAAAAATGTGTGCTTGAAGATGTATTGAACAATAAATGCAATTTTACACGTTAAAGGACACGAAAATGATGTCACTATGATCGGCATTTCCCGAATCAGACGGTATGGTATTTAAAATGTGACATAAATTCACGTTATTCGGCTCGCTTCTTTTATGTGCATCCAAATGACGTAAAATCACATGATTTTTTCAGAGTGTGTACTCATTATCAATGTTACCCCATTACCAAAAACTGACTTTCGATTATATGAGAAACTATAGATTCATTAAGATCGAACCGTTATGCAATCTTTCGTGTGCAATCGATAACTAACAAACCAGTGCTTGTTTTACAAATAAAGTATTTAGATTTTCTCTTAAAAAACTATCAATGTTACCCCGTTTTATGGTATGTATTTAGTTTTGAGTATGTGAATGTAACTAGGGATACGTTAATGATGTGAGGTTTTAGCAAACGCACCCAACCAGCGGCTGCAAGATTTCAATATAAATCTGCATGACAACTTTACAAATATTATATAATATATATTCAGTCTCAATCAGTATCTCGTAGCGAACGCATGCGTGTTTTTTTCTGCTGCAGATATATTACGTCGATAGTTATTCTCATTTTCCAATTTTCGCGGCCGATCGAAATCTCCCTAAACATTTCCAAGGCTGGAGGTCGAAATATCCGACCAAAACACACCGGGACCATGCGGGTCATCGCAGATTCTCATCCGGAGAATCTACAACAAAAATCGAAATGATTACTCGTCCGACAGTGAAGGTTCCATTAGTGGAGGGCAAAAAGCTAAACGAAGCAAGCGAGACAGCAAACGAAACGATATGGATGAAGAGACAATGCCTTGTCTCAACAATGTACCTGATGCCAACCATACGCCGATAGTAAACGTTCCCACAAGCAATCGCTTTGCTACGCTCGAACACGAACCGGTCGACCAAAATGACAATGCTCAAGCCACAAACAGCCGCAATAATAAAAACCCAAGCAACAAGAGGGTACACTGTCCACCCATCACTGTGATGAAGCAAGATGCAAGACAAATTCGCAATTTACTCAGGCAAAACAATATCCCTGAGGACGAATATCACACGAAAGGTATAAGAGGTGGCCTTTTGGTCGTCACGAAGCTTATTGACACCCACAAGAAAATAACGGAGATAATGAGGGCAAATTCACTAGAGTTTTTCACACATCAATTGAGCAGTGAAGTGCCACTCAAAATCGTCTTATCCGGGCTACCCCCAATGGATGTAACAGATTTGAAAGAGGAGCTTGATCTAGTTGGCGTAAAACCAACCGAAATCAAAGCAATACCTACAACAAGCAAAGACTTTGCACCGTACCTATTGCATTTTGCTAATGGAACCGTAAGGCTCCACGACTTGCAGAAAATTAGGTTTGTCTACAATTCAGTGGTCAGATGGAAAAAATTTGTCAAAACGCCTGGAATGGCCATACAGTGTTATCGATGCCAACGATACGGACACGGCTCAAAACATTGCAATTTAACACCAATGTGCGTCAAATGTGGTCAGACCCATCTCACTGAAAACTGCAATGTATCCGTAAAGGACGGCAACGCACAACAAACACGGGAGCAGCTCAAGTGCGCTAACTGTGGAGGAAACCATACCGCCAGCTACAAGGGTTGCAAATCAAGGAAAACCTATTTGCAACATCGACTGGATATCAAGACGAAACGTAAAGCAGTAAGCAAACCTTTTCTGACCACCTCCCAGAAAACAGCATCTCAATCAAATGAGAACCGTGCAGCCACAACAATCAACTCTCAAGCAACGACCAACTCGCAAACCAACGATCGTGGTGAACGTGCTCTGTACTCCCAAGTAGTACGTAATGGTACAAGCACCACACATCTGCAAAACACACAGTCCGTCTCTGCCGACCTCTTCACGATCGCGGAATTTATGACACTAGCTCGAGACCTCTTCTTCCGCCTACGAAGATGCAAGTCTAAGGAGGACCAGTTCTTCACTCTTTCGGAGCTCATGATCCAGTACATCTACAATGGCAAATAGAACGTGCCAATCTACAAGCGCATTCAGCAATTCCTCGCAGGACCACATAACAATGGGACGTCAAGTAACAAGCATTCTGGAAGCCTCCGATGCACCCTCTGATCTAGTCCCATCATCAGTGAACCACAAAGCTAAAAATCGTCCCGGACTAGAGAACAGACAAGGAGAAGGGGGCTTCCGGCTTGCTTTTCACGGCAAGTATAAAAAATCTAGTGAACTTTCTCTTCCTGATCGATATCTAAGTTACAGCGCACCACCTGATGAACACTCGACAAGCACGAGTACCATTGCTTTACAATGGAATATACGAGGACTCTGGCGAAACTACAACGACCTTAAGCTAGAAGTCACCAAGCACCAACCACTAGTCATCGCACTCCAAGAGACACTCTTTTCCGGCTCCGACGATCGAACACAAAATCTCCTGAAAAACTACGAATGGCGTTTTCGGGAAGACCAACTCTCGAGGCACAGAAACATCGTGTCCCTCGCCGCCCGATGTGACTCATCGTTCTCGTTTTTAGATCTGCAAACGCCGTTACCAGCAGTCGCAATCACCATGAAGCATCCCGTTGCAGCAACATTCGTGTCCTTGTATTTGTCGCCTCAAACCACGCCTAGTGAGTTCGAAGATCATCTCAACAACCTACTGCAAGAATTACCGAAACCTGTCATCTTGATGGGCGATTTCAATGCCCATAGCACCATATGGGGCAGTCCCATCTCTGACCGTAAAGGGATCAAATTAGAAGAACTTCTGGTCACGCACAATCTCTCGCTTTTGAATAATGGTGACCATACGAGATTGGATAATGCATCAGGGAAAACCTCAGCGATCGACTTGACGATTACCTCCAATCAAATAGCAACTAATTTTCTATGGTGCGTAAATGGAGACACATGCGGGAGTGACCATTTTCCCATAATCCTCTCTAGCGCTATTCAAACACCAAAAATAACACTTAGGCGCCGGTGGAAGTACACAGAGGCGGACTGGCAAGCCTTTGAAAAAATCGTCGAGGAATCTACACCAACCCAACAAGACATTTCTCTGGATGAATTTGTAGATATAGTCAGGAACGCAGCTGAAAGGTCAATACCACGTACAAGCGACACACCTGGTCGTAAATCAGTGCCTTGGTGGAACAATGACGTCGCTGATGCCGTCAAGAAACGTAGGAAAACATTACGAGCACTAAAGCGCATCCCAGAAAATGACCCCAGGAAGAAAAGAGCATTAGAGGATTTTCAAATGGCCAGAAATTCCGCCAGGAAAACTATTCGAGAGGCAAAAGATCAATCGTGGAACAACTTTCTATCGAGCTTCAACCCAGATGAACCTGTTGCATCTCTATGGAGAAAGATTAATTCCCTCCGAGGACAACGGAACCTGCGACACACCCCAATACAAGTCAACAACAAAACAGTCGAAAATCCTCAAGAAATTGCTGAACTGTTCGCTGACCACTTCTACGAAACATCAGCAACAGAGAACTACAACCTCGCTTTCAGAAAAAGGAAAACCGTTGCGGAAAGAACTGAAATCGAAATAGAAGAAGGAGAAACAGACACCATCAACAAAGACTTTCAAATCGACGAATTGATGTGGGCGCTGGACAAAGGCAACGGTAAATCGGTAGGGGAGGACTCGATTGGGTATCCAATGTTGCGACGCCTACCCTTCACTACAAAATGTACCCTTCTTAACATCATCAACCGGATTTGGAAAGACGGAGTAGTACCAGATCAATGGAAAACGGGGCTCGTAATCCCGATACCGAAACCCGGAAAGAACCATAAGGAAGTGGACAGCTACAGACCAATAACATTGCTGAGTTGTGTGGGAAAACTAGTAGAACGCATGGTTAATCGTAGGCTAATTACTCAATTAGAGGGAGACAAACGACTCGACCGGCGGCAATATGCATTCAGAAGCGGGAAAGGAATTGATAGCTATCTAGCGGATTTAGAAAACGTTATACACGAGCCTCTGGAATCCGGAGAACACTGCGAAGCTGCACTATTGGATCTATCCAAAGCCTACGACTCGGCATGGAGATACCCAATAATGACGACCCTAGCTTCATGGGGCTTTAGAGGTCGCATAATGAAGTTCATCAAAAGCTTTCTAATCAATCGCTCATTTAAAGTGACAGTTGGTGGAACTACATCTACAATCCGGACCCAGGAGAACGGAGTTCCTCAGGGCTCTGTACTGTCGGTGACCCTCTTCCTAGTCAGCTTACACGACATCTTCAATGTAATCCCAAGAGGTATCATTATTTTTGTCTATGCGGACGACATTCTTCTGCTCTCTGTCGGTAAAACACCATCAACCGTCAGGAAAAAACTTCAAGATGCGGTGTACGAAGTCGAGAACTGGTCCTTAAAAACAGGATTCAACCTATCAGCCGAGAAATCGAAATTAATTCACATCTGCAAACGACGGAAACATCGCGAACTACGCAGCATTAAAATACGCGGCCAACCGTTAGAGGTTGTGAAATCTGCAAGAGTGTTAGGAGTTGTACTGGATCACAGGATGACGTTCAAACAACATGCTGGAGAGCTTCGTGAAAGGATGGCATCAATCAAGCGACTATTTGCAGTAATAGGTGGGCGCTGGAGCAGTGGCCCAAGGAGCACCCTACTGAAGATCCACAGGAGTCTGACGATTCCAAAATTAACGCACGGGGCAGGTCTGGTAAGCAGAGGAGGAAAGAAAGTACTACAAATCCTGGAACCGGAATACAACGCTATAATCAGAAGTATAAGTGGAGCCTTTCGAACCAGTCCCATCGAATCCATGATGGCCGAATGCGGTGAACTGCCATTTCACTACATATGGTACCAGGCATTAGTGCTCAAGACTATCCAGTGGCTGGCGCAACAGGAAAATCAAATAGAGGCACCGCTCGTATCGAGAGCAGATGAACAGTTTTTAGAACTAACGGGGCTACACATTCCACCTATTGCTAAGAAACACCGAACGGGCAGCCGACCATGGTCAATGCCCAAGATTCACATCGATTGGACATTGAAAGCACGATTTAAAGCAGGTGAACAACCAGAAATAGGGAAAGCACTGTTCCCGGAAATAGCATCCGAACGATACAGAGTTCGAACAAAAATCTACACTGATGGATCGGTTGTAGAAGACCAGGTAGGCTTCGGAATATCTACAGATAACGAAGAAATTCACGGAAGACTCCCCGATGGCTGTTCGATATTCTCGGCAGAAGCTCATGCAATAATGGTAGCCCTCCAATGGACACAGGGCCCAAATTCATCCGTTATCTTCTCTGATTCTGCCAGCTGTTTAGCTGCAATAGAAAACGGGAATTCAAATCATCCTTGGATACAACATGCTGAACAACTTGCCAGGTCTAAAAATGCCACTCTGTGTTGGGTGCCAGCTCACGTAGGAATAGTAGGAAATGAGAAGGCAGATCGACTAGCCGCAACTGGACGGAATGACCCTGTCCCCAATATTCCGATTCCAGTATCGGATGCCAAAAAGCTAGTGAAGCGTTATATTCGATGGAGCTGGGAGAGCAAATGGAGAAACACAAACCAAAGTTTCTTGCGAAGGGTAAAAAATACGACCATTTCCTGGCAGGACAGGAAATCCAACAAGGAACGACGGGCAATCACGCGACTGCGGATTGGACACACCAATATTTCACACCGAACGATTTTCACTCGGGAAAACAACATTTGCAGTACGTGTGGGGTCGAGACAACCGTCTCGCATATCCTTGCTGACTGCAGAAAGTACGACACAGAAAGATCTGAAGCCAATCTGGACTCGGACATCACTAACATCCTCAACAACAACGAGTCAAATGAAGACAGACTAGTTCATTTTCTTAAAAAATGTAAATTGTTAGATAGTATTTAAGCATTTTTATTTTTCTTTTTTTTTTTTCTCTGGAGGCGAATGACATTGAAGTTAAAACCTCCTTAATAAATAATAATAATAAATAATAATTATATAATATTGTTACTCATACAAGATGTATAAGACTATCATAGATTTTTTTTTATTTTCACATCTTACATTTTCTGTATAAACCCTGTATATGTAACGATATTTTACAATATTTGTATGCGTTCTAGTTTTGGATGTAGACATACCGTATACAGGTTTACGTAAAATCTTCCTCCATCTTTCAATCAAAACAAATATGAATAACAAGACCAGCTAGAGTGAGCATACCATACAAAATTGAAACAGTACATTGCCCTATATAATTGTATGGCGGTTTATTTTAATGGTTGCATGTAATTATATAATTGTCTGTTATCTTAAAAATGCTTCATGTTCAATAACGAACTCCAATGATTTCAATTATTCAGTAGAATAGGAAACATTGATTGAAACTTTATAAGTTGTTGTATGTTTCCCTTAATAAATTTATGTAAAAATGCGATGCCGTAATAAACGGCTTACCACCATGGGCTGGTCACATTGTGTGAATGTAGGTAGAAATTATGCTCAATTTGAAACGTCTTGTAATCGATCCGTGATCAAGGCATATCAAATAAGTCTTTGAGCTATTGCAATGCATTAAAATTAATGTAACTCTAATATTCTTCTATGAGCTCATATATGGGAGAAGGGTAAAAATACAAAAATCGACTTTTTTCAATTTTTTGCCGATGAAACATTTTTTAATATTCCGCAAGCTTTTCTTGACTATCAAGGCTAACTTTTAGTGAAAAAAGATCGGAGGTTCATGCAAGTTCGATAATATGTGTGTTCCAGCACACCGTGTGCTGTTTTTCTATGCGTTCCATGACGTTTTCCTTAGGCGGCCCATATTGCCCCGATCACCCCTATATCATCTTACTTATTCAATACTTAGTCGTTTGGTTAACTAATGACACATTAGAAGCTCTTATAAATGAAGGATTGTTTTCAATCGGATTCGGATTTATTGATTTAGAGAAAATTTTGTGTTCAATATGTTTGATTGTTTTAACTTTCTGCAAAAAGTTTTGAAACTCTGATTCGAAATATTGAGTCACATAGATTAGAGAAAATTTCAAGCCCTGAGTAAGAGAAAAAAGTCTTAAAATATTCCGAAAAATTGGTGACAAATGAGTATATTGTAGCAAAGTAGACTATTTCTACAAGAAATTAAATAATTACAGTTTGAAATTTATTTGTTCAAAATTACAGATACTTAATGTCAATATTATCAACCATAAAAACTGTCTACAAGTTATTTTGGTTGTTTGTAAATTCAGAGCTTGGACATGTTCGTGCAAAATGATTTTCCCGGTGGCCACCCCAAATTCCACAATATTCCTAAATACTGGAAGCAGTGGTCACAAGGCTAAAACATAAAAGAATCCCAAATTACCGGTTTTCCCGTCTTTTTTCCGATGAATTCAAATTCCCGTCTTTTTTCCGATTTTCCCGTTTTTCCCAGTTCGGTATAGCAACCCTGCAACGTTTTCAACGTGCTTCAATCAAAAAATTTGTTGAAATACAGTCGTCTCTCCACAACTCGATATTCTATAACTCGATATACTCTACAACACGATGGAGTTTTCGGTCCCTTCAAAATTACATACATCGTGCTCTCCATAAATCGATATTTCTACAACTCGATATTTCCACTAGTCGATGTCACGTGAGAAGTAAATTTCTCTCCATAACTTGATATCAATTTTAAAACCTTTCTTCTTTGGCTTAACGTGATCTAACTCTTGTTTGGAGGTGAACAAATACTTGCAAGTTGTAATAGTAGTTGAAAAACATGAAAATAATAAAAAATATTGTCCGTAAAAATAACGTAATGATTCAAGCATTTCAAAAAAAGTTTTCAAATAATAGTTTGTAAAATACTATCAACAAAATAATATTGATTTCTTACAGAAGTTATCATATATATATTGGAAAATCAGAAATTTGTTTCTTCGATTTATTATTTTTTTGTGTCGATATATTCTATAACTCGATAATTCTTTAAGTCGATGGTCCCTTGAATATCGAGTAATGGAGTTTTTGAGTGATTTAAGGCCGGTGTCCGGGCGATTCGCGTGGCGCCGCAAGATAATTTAGCTGTATTGAGCTTTGAATAACGAATCAAACTCGTCACTATATGTCTGTAGGTCCATTTACAATAAAAACTTTGGAACAATAAAAATGTGTTGCCGAAATTAAACGGTTTAGTTGCCAAAACCGAACCGTGCCAAAATCAAATGGGTACTGTTAGCTCATGGGGATGTAACTTAAGAATTTTATAGTTTGATTTGTCTCATATAAAAATGGATCACCGTAATAGACAGTTACACTGCCCATAAAAGCATAAATGATCCATATGGATTTTCGAGCCAACACCTTTTTTCATCGCTACAATCATGTTTCGATATATACTTTTTTGCAATTTCTCATCGTAATAGGCTGTTTTTCATCACGCCAATCTGTCATGAAACGGCCTACTTACTGCACTGAAGTATGCAGTGCAGGAATATTCATTACGCAATTGAAACCAGTGCTGTAATGATTCATTACGCATCGCTTTCTCATTACGCAAGTTGCGTAATGAATCATAACACAACATTTTTGCAGAAATTGTAAAATCATGGTAAATACATTCCGATATAATTTCTGATACCCTCAAGTGATCTCCTACGAAATTGCAAAAAATGTTGTACGTAACTCGTTGCAGAACTCAATTTTTTACAGCAATCGTAGTAATTACGACTCGTGCTGTAAAAATCGAGTTCTGCAACTTGTTCCGTAAACTACTATGATGATACCTAAATTAACACACTTGGTTCGAAAATGTGGCGGAAAAATATGAAGTTTGTGCTGTCCCATATTGACAAATAAAGGCATAACAGTATCTATATGAACTTGCACCCCGAATAGCAACCGCAAAACGTAAATTGTGTTCAAGTTTGTATTTTTTTATTGATCAATAGAAGTAATATGAATAATCTGTGCGGTAGTGTTAAATGAATATAGCATGAGTGTAGGTACTAGACAATTGACAACATTTGTTTGGGAAGGCAAACTTCAAATTTCGAGGGCTTTTTTCTCAGTATCTGCTTACTGCTTATGGGAAAGTTATGCTTTTATGGGCAGAATATTGAGCTTTTTGCACCTTATTAGACTACTGTGCAAATATTTTTTGCACAGTGAACATTTTCACACCTTACACATAACAGCCTGACAGTTGCTTCGATACCGATGTTTCGTCTCTGTTTTGATTTTTCTTTGTGCGAACGATTTTTATCACCTTAATAAGACATGAGTTTTTGCCAAAACTATAGTTCAATGTTTATTTCCATCAAAACGAACTGATCCGCAACTCATCTCTGGTATGTGCTTCGTTTAAAATTGAATGTGTTTTTGTGATCAATAGTGATTTCTGACTCCTAAAACGCATATTGTTCCAGGCATCATCTAACAAATTCAGAATGCAATTCGATAATTGCCAGAAACGCCGATGGAAGAATTGACTAGGAACTGGTAAACTTGGTAACAGGAAACGGAACTGATTCCTAGCACCCTAGCACCTGGACGACCCTGACATGGAGTACAGACACTGCAGAAGCAAACCCTCCCCCTTCCCTGTCAGCAATGACCTAAGTTCCATTCGGCGTTGGTTGTCCGATCTTCTTTGAGGTTGCTCATACCCGGCGCCAGTACCATGAAGAGATAGAGATAGGAGTGTCTTGGCTAGAGGCTAAGGACCACACATTTCTGCAGGTAAATGAAGTACCAATTACCATTACATGACCAGCATTTTCCACCCTCAACATGAAGCTTATTGTGGCAAAATATGAGCTCAATGCCTTCTGAAAAACCAATGCTGAAGTGAATCGAAATATGAGATTGGGCACCCAATACAGTACTGACCCGATTTTGTCAGCCCCCGATTTTGTCTGCCCCCGATTTTGTCTACCCCCGATTTTGTCAGCTTTTTGACCCGATTTTGTCAGCTATTTGACCCGATTTTGTCAGCCTATTTTAAATTTGTCAAAAAATTGTAATCGTCATGTTTTACCATGTTTACATTTAAATTGATGATGATGTTTGATGTCATACAGCTATGGGCGTACCCAGAGGGGGCAATGACAATGCCTTTTATTAAGTGTTAAAAATTGGTATTACCAATATAAGGGAGGGGGGAGCCCCTGATAAAAAAAAACTGGCTACGCCTATGTCCATCGCCCTCCTAAAAGTCTATGTAATCATGTAACACATAAAAATTTGAAAAACAGGAACAAAATAAAATGACCCGATTTTGTCAGGTTCCCCATTTTGTCAGCATAAAATTCATCGAGGGGCTGACAAAATCGGGTCCTCACTGTATTTAAATTATTCATTCTTATTTATTACACAACGTGAAAATGTGCATAATAATAAACAAGTTTGGATAACTTCTAGCTTACTGCTTTGAATAATTCTGAAATGTCATAGCTTTTAAAACATACGCCTACTGGTGTTAGCGAGTGTGTAAGTTGTATCTAGCAAACGAACAATTGCATTAGAATCTAAAAATTCGTGCAATGGTCAATAATGATTAACAAAAATAAGTGTCCTTATATGTTTGGCAACTTTGTAGAAGACATGAAAAATGTTAAAAATCTAGGAAAAAGCGAACAAGCGGTAAATTTCCAGCATTGAAGCCGAAATCGATAAATCTCGATTACTTTTTCAAATCGACGTAAGTAACATTTTATACGGTTTTGAGAAAATTAATTCAGAAGAATCACAACATGTCTTCTAAAACTGTTTTAAAATCAATCACCTTTTTAACATTTTTTCGACGTGTACATTGCTTAAATTTTGCATACAATGAACTCGCGTTCAAAAACTATGGAGTTCATATTATTTAACACAAGAATTTTATGACAAAATGATAAGCCGTTTTATTCAGTTACTTGCGACGTTTTTCTACCAGTGTAAAATCGACTCAAGTAGTGTTTTGTTTTGATACGCGGTTAAGTCACTTTGTCTCTCCATACAGCGGGGCGGCGAAAGTAGTGGTTAGGTTGCGAGAGTTGAAAATCTTACTTTCGTCGTTTTGTAAATCCGAAAACTAAACGTTCTATAACTGAAAAATCGAGTTGGTTCAGAGCGAAACGTGTAGAATTTCGTCCACAAAATACGTAGGATCGATAAAGTAAGTTTGTATACTTTTTTGACTTGAGTCTATGTGTATAAGTTTTCGAGAAATAATTCATTTTCAAAAACCAGACGTCCCATGAATCAGCGTTCTCAAACTCAGTAAATAGCGGTATTTCGGTGCTTGGGTTAAAAATTTGTTCCGCTGTTGAATTGGAATTTGTTGAATTAACAACAAAATAGAGTTTCAATGCTAGTAAGCGACCCCTTAGTAGCTGAAATTCATTCTCAACCAGTGCTGTAAACATTCGACATTTTTCGCGACGTTCGATTCGTTGCCATGGTCAGCAGTCACCGCACGAGCTTTAGAATTAACGTCGACAAACACAAAAAAGTGTCAATTGAGTGTCGTCTGATACGATGACATTTGCATAAATCATAAGTTTTGCATAGAATTCAGACATCGGATCATAAACAACATGAATAGTTTGATCTTGCCCCTTATGTCGAATGTGACATATATACAGTGAAAGCAAAACAGAAACAAGCAAAAACGTTATGTTTGCTAGCGATGCTATCGTGGTCAGTGGCATTCAATTGACATTTTTCTTTTAGACATTCGTTTGATCGCTCGTGTTGTGCATGTTTAAGGGCAGCGCTGCCGAATATCAGCGAAAATGTGTCGACTACCGTGATTGCTTACAACACTGTTCTCAACACTTTTCCGCAATGATATCTAAGGCGGATAAACGTTTGTGGAGTCTAACAACTAGTTCAATGTCTCTATTTCTTAGTATGCCTATGAAACATACAAAATTTCTAGCGTATACCGTAAAGTGCCGTAATTCAGCGCAGTTAACGAATAAAACGGTTTAAATGGTTACTTAAAAAAGAGTACTGCATTCACAAAAAAGCTTTACGAGTGGATCGATAGCAAATCTGTTGCAGATTATGGGAAAAATATAATCTAGACTGTATTCACAATTAACAATGGAGATTTTATTGAAAAAGTTCACTTGTTAAAATTGCCTAATTCCACGCATTTTAAAAACGCTTTTCCATATTCCGCGCAGAAGAATGCCTAATTCCGCGCACTGGCGAAACAATCAAATTAACATTAATTTTAATGTAAAGCAGCTTCCATTCATTACGTAACGCTGAAATTGAACATTTTCAATCCGAAAAAAAAGGAAAGTTTTATATGAGCCGTAACGCTTCAGTTTTTTTAATGATTTTTTGACTATCACATGAGATAAAGATAAACATTTGTTATGGTTTTTTCAATACCGCGGCACGTGTGAATTTTGTTTAGGGGAAAGTGGGACAGTGTGGCCACCTTAAGAAAAAGTCAATAAAAGCGCAGAAAACATAATACAATTTTCGGATCTTTATACACACTAAGCTCTTACGGTGAATTTCACCGTTATCTCAACAGCTGAACAGTTCGGTGAAATAAAACACCGTAATTTTGTCGGAATTTTACGGATTCCGGTGAATTTTTATAGAATACGGTGAAAATTTCCCGTACTCGGTCAATTTATTTTACCGAACCGTTCAGCTGTTAACATTTCACAGGAATTCGTAAAATTATTTAAGTGTGTATGATTTCCAACAATTTTTAGATCTATACACTAGATTCGCACGATTTCCGTCGTCATATTAAGTTCACAAATGAATGATTTTTCAAAATTTGTCATTTTTCGTGTCGATTTTCTATCGATGGGGTGATATGAGCGTCCTATTTTAGGTTTTGAAATTATTGCATAGAATCCAAAATAAATAATTATTTTGTTCACTAAGCAGGAAAGTATTAAGAAACAATCTGTGCAAAAAGATTAAATTGTAAAGAGCATTGTAACAGCCAAACATCAACATTTTAGAATGATGAAATTTGTAAGAGCCATTCGGGGCAATATGCGCAATTTTTTCGAACATAATTTATTCCTTTTTCTTTAAGTTTAGAGCACTGACTTAGCTATAATGCCTGTTGCTTCATTTCCTTGTCAGCTATAGGGTTGCATGGTATTTCAGATGAAATTTCAAGAATTTATGCAGTTTTCAAGGGGTGCTCATCTCATTGGCAAAAGCGCCCCCCTCCCTATATTTTTAGGGGTCTATTTTGTAAATCGAGCAGATTCATGTGACTCGTCTGTAATCACTATCGATCAAAGTAAGCATGCATATTTCAGATGTCACCCGTCGACTCCCATAGTAATCTAGTCACATAGAGTGACAACTGTCGAGAAACTCGAGTGACAGAGTCGTGTCGAGCGATTTTTTTGGTCGACAGTGACTCCACTCAAGTCATTTTGATCGACTCGTCTTACAAAATTGGGCCTTTAATGTCGTAATATAGGTCGGACTGGATTATCCGGAGTATAGATTTTTTTTTCACTCCGGATAATCGAATCCTCCGGATACTAAATAAAATTAACATCTGCGATAAAAAAAAACCTAAATATTACATTTTTTTCATTGTTTCATTTATATGATGATGAATTATTTCTAGAAACGGGAAGAAAAAAAATGTTGACCGGGAACACAAAAAACATTTTTTTTAAACACCCCTTTTCTTACCTACGTCTAAAACTGATACAGTTAACTCTCCCTTACTCGATATTGAAGGGATCATCGAGTTAGGAAGGTATCGAGATACGGAACACATATTTTTCAAATTTTAAAAATGTTGACACTTTTTTACCGATCAGCAAAAATTAAAAATTTTAGCACCCAGAAATCAGAGTTGCACAATATCGGTCATATCAGCTGATGGCTGATAGACTAAAACTATCAATATCAGTTGCGAACTATCAATATCACTTGGATCTGACAATCAACAGCTGTCATGAGACATCGCACTCTAGATCACAATAACTGCAGAATGAGTGATTACGTGGTAGGTAATTACCCACGCTATTAATGTTTTTTCAGTGACCAACACACAGTTTCAATCCGTCTGCAAGCACTATCAAGGATATCGTACTGATAAATTGCCATTTTATTTGCTTAATATAAGGCTAAACTTGAGCCATCAGTGATACCCATAGTCTATCGCCATCAATGCACTGGTGATGGAGTAGAGAGCATGATGTTGATGTGATATGGATTGATCCGAATTTTATCGCAGTCGGCCTGTACAAATCAGCAAATTTTAAGCGTTGATGGTGACAGCAAGCAACTCTGCCAGAAATTGGCAGTAAACTTTAATTTTACTATCAATTTAATCATAATAATCAAATTCATAAAAATTTTTAACGTTCGGAGGACATTTGGAACTTTTCATGAAAATATCGAGTTAGAGAGGTAAACTACTTGGGAAACTGAAACAGATAGCATCGAGTTACGGAACATCGGCTTACAGAGGTATCAAAGCATGCTAGATTGAAGGGACCGCGCATTCCATCGAGTTAGGGGAAATATATATCGAGTAAGGGAGATATGACTGTAAATCATTCATATTGTATATTGCAATACTAAATTATTTCAAATTTATGCATAAAACTGAAATACAAGAATATCAAAAAAAAAAATTCCGGATAATCGAGTCTAAAATTCCGGATAATCGAATCCCTGATAATCGAGTCACCGGATAATCGAGTCTCCGGGATAATCGAGTCCGACCTGTATATAGAAGAATCCTATTTGTTGTTTTCTCAATAAGATTATAAGGATTGTAGGTATAATATAAATAAAAGTTGCAATCAAATGCACATTGGCAATGTTATTTGTGGTTCACGATGTTAAGTAAATAGTGTGTGCACAGATGTATAGAATAATCCTTTGGGGTTTTCCATAAACCACGTGGTATTTTTTCGGGCTTTCTGAACTACCCCCTCTTTCCTTGTGGTCTATTGCTCACACAACAATTTTTAAATTTTTATGGACCTTGGTCTTTGGACAAACTTTTCCTTCCACCATGAATGATCACGTGGTGTCTGGACGGCCGCTTCTAATTTCCATGAAGTGGGTTTTCCAGATATTCCACTTTGCACGTGAAACGTATTTATGCATGACGATACTTTTCAGAGACATAGTCAGATGCAAGATCAGACGTGCAGACGAATATAGCATGTGTAACTTGAAAAAAAAGCCGCGCAATACTTTTTGGGATAAAACTCAATAATTATACTAATATTTGATTAGATTTCATAGAAGTATCGTGTAGCAAGTAGTTCCATGGAATATTGCATAAAAAATAAAACATTTTCAATAAAGAATTCACTTTTGTTTGTGTCCTACAGTCTTAGCACGGACGCTAAGGAAATCATTTACAGACCCTCCCGGGGTCCATAATAGAAATGTCTACAAATTTGACGTTTCCTTTTATGGATCCTCTATTTTAATCCCATGTAATCCGGCTCGCTGCCGACCCACCTGAAAATGCTAATTTTACCACTCTCAAAAAAAATCAATGTGATTGTCCAATTTAGGAATCGGAGTTAAATATGTGGCAGAAACTGATTCTTGTGGCCTATAACATGGCTTGAAAGCTCTCATTTACCGTATTTGTGGTTCATATAGAGCTACTCATATTTTTGAAAATATTTTCTCTTTGGCTGGCCAAAAACGAAGCTTCTTAGTTAAATATAGAATGGGGAACCGCTGATCCAACGCATGACTATCTAAGCTCACTGGGGTTTCCCTTCCGGAAGAGCTCTTCTAATAACAAGCATGGCAGATACAATCGTTCCGCCATGAAATAATAAGGTATAGTGAAAAGAATGCGGTTTAGGTACTCACCTCTCGAAAAATTGCTGTAATCATTGCGTCCACCGCCTCCGCCTCCTCCTCTTCCGCCGCCACCTCCTCCTCCTCTATTGTTACCAACGTAATGGTTCATCATCCGGTGGCCAGCGCTACCCAGTCCGCCTCGGTTCGTTCGCTGTCCAAACCCGATCACCGGACCCTCGTTCGCTCCCAGGACCTTGGGCTGATCCCGGGCTCCCTCCAGCTTCCGGGCCGGGTACACGAAATCATCCGCGTACTGTGGGTCGAGGAATTTCACCGTCAGAACTTTGTTCTCGCACACCGGATGCAGGCCGGGAATGGGCGATGGAAGCACCCCATCGTGCGTGACGTTTTCCTTGGTCGGAATTACGATACCACGCATGCAGTCAACCAGAATCGGAACCTCGCGCTCGTAGTCCACTGAGCCATTATACAAACCTTTGACCAATTTGTACGCGTCTGGTCCGGGCGACAGGTACAAGCGAGCCAGGCCGTTTTCGTTACGTAACCCTGCGAAAGGTTGAAAAAAAAAAGTGGAAATGGTGTAATTTCGTTTTCTTACATGGCATCCGACAAGGACTGATCCGAATACAGTGTTTTTTGATAGGTGATTCTTTTGGTGGGCCTTTGTAGTTTTTTAGTGTTCACTTCTTGACGTTCGTTGAAAAAATGATTTTTTTCCCATAACTTGACACAGCCGTCTATGTTCATATCAATTTAATCAAATATTGCATCAGCATAGATGTGCTCGACTTTCATTCTCTTGCGGTCTAATGCAATTTCGGCTTTCGCCTTGTAAAGCGAAGTATGCACTTCAACAGAAAAGTAATGGCCTATCTAGATGCGTGGGGAATTTGTTGCAAGAAATGCTCAATAAAAGCATTTTTCTTTGATCGCAATACGCAGTTGAAAAGAAATGTCAATTCAAATGGAGCTCACTGTTGAAATTTTTTGACCATTTCTTGGGCAGAAATTTTTACTTGTCTTGAGCGGAACAACATACTTAGCTTAAAAGTTGATACTCTGATAAAAAATGCTCTACAAAATAATTCAATGTCGCTTAAGGAATTCCTATAGGAATTTAACAGAACTTCATCAAGGAATTTATCCAAGAATTTTTTATGTATTTCTCTAGCGACTTCAGGAGTTTCTCTATCAAATTCATCTTAAAACCATCCAGAGATTATTCAGGATTTTTTCCTTATTTGCTATGTTGCTCGTTTTGGACACGGCTTGGACCTATGTAGATTCGTCTTGCCGTTTTCAGGGGTTTATCCTGGAATACCTACACAAATTTTTCCTTGAACTCTTTCATAGTTTCCTGTTCGCATTCCTTCACATATCACTTCAGAATGCCTATAAAACCAGCATTCTGCTTTTGAGATTCCTTGAGTAGTCACTCTACGAATCTCAAAAGATTCTGCGATGAAAATCAAATGAATTTTCTCCAGAAATTTCTCAAAGACAAGGATTCTTCATAGGAGTTCCATCATATACTCCTCAAAGAATTGTAGCAAGTGTATACCCAGGAATAAATATAGTTTTCTCTCATGTATTTCTTTAGGGAATGCTTCAGTGAATTTTTCATGAATAATTTCTCAGATATTTCTAAGATTCCTCTGAAGTTTCTTAACTTCAGGAACCCATTAGATTTTTTTCTATTCCTCCTCTGACATTTTTATTTTTTTCGGAAATCTGTAGGAGTTCTTTAAAATATTCTCTCATGACATAAAAATTCTCACTGCAGTCTCTTTCGAAAACAATCGTGTTATAAAAAAATGACCCGGGGATTTCCTCAAATTAAAAAAAAAATCCTGCTGGAATTTTTCTATATGTTTTCGGTATTTTTCATATGTTTCGGCACGAAATCCTCTAATTTATCTAAGATACGCTTAGCTTAGCATAGCTTTGACTGACTACACATATCAATTGTTGCTATTCCGTGATTGACCGAAGTCAGTGAAGATGCACAAAGAATCAACTAGAAGTTGGGCTGGGATTGGCCATAATCTCCTTCAGTGTGCATAATTCAGTGCCTCTATTCATACAGGGTCAATAAAGGCGCCGTGGGATTGGGGGAAGGAATGTTAGTGTGTAACCTTTGCTATTTGGAGACCGTGTTTGCCTCTGCATCTCCACAAAGGTCACTGGGAGGGATGTTTATTAACCTTCGGGCTGTCGCGCTGTTGTACTTTGTACAAAGTTTTGTAACAAAGATATCTATCAACACCAAACCGAAATGTATTCCTCAAGAATCTTCTTAGGAACAATACTCGACAGTTTTTAGTTTTTGTTTACAGTATAGATCTTCTTAATGCGGTGAAATCAACAAATGTACATAGAAGTCGCATAATAATGAACGCACTTTTTATGGTTTGAGTTTGAAATCGGTATATTTTTATTTTTGGAAACATGGGGTCTTCAGTAAAGTTGTTCTGGAGGTTTTTTTTTAAATTAATGACTCTTTAACTCAATTTGAGTCATTCGGGTCGAGCGTGTTAATTTGCTATTTCATTTCTACAACTTAATTCAACATTGATATTCTTCTTCTTGTGCTTGTTCATCAACCAATTAATCCAACGGTCCGTGTCATCGCAATCCGGGTTTTCTTCATCTGATGCGTTCGTCTCCACATCGTTGTCGTCATTATCATCGGTAGAAAATTTGTTCTGCGGTTCAGTTCTGGAGGTGGAGCGCTATCTGATGGTACCTCATTTAACCCTCTAATACCCAACCCCGCCTTTAGACGGGGTACACTTTGGAATTTTGTATATTTTTTCGTAGCCCGGAAATCAAAATGTTTTTATTTTTGGCTTATACTTTGACTCATAACAGGCATATTAGAAAAGTTTTTTATGACTTTTGAAACTTTGTTGTATTTTTAGAAATTGTTTGAAAAATTGCATTCTTATATAACCTAAAAATGGTACCTTTTATATTTTTCTAAGATCAACCTATCACAAAAGAAGAGCCTGGTGGTATTAAAATAATTTCAAACCTGTTTTTCCGTTAGTTACACGGAAAATAAAATACGCTCCGAAAAAAATAAAAATATTAATGTTTTTAAAAGTGCCGTAAAAATTTGAATTTTTATTACTGCCAAAAATCAACAACTAGAAAAGGCTTCAAGAAAAAATGAAAAAAGCTAGGGATGTTCAAAAATAAAAATTATAAAAATTGTAGTGATATGTAGATTGGCCACACTGTCCTGGTATAATTTTTCAGAGTATATCCTGAATGACACTATGTGTTCGTATGAGTGTATGAGTGCGTGAGGTACTGTACTAAAGAAGCATATGTATGAGTGGAGAATTGATTGAGACGAGTGAGAGTTCGAGAACACACGATAGAGAAAAACCGCATCAGTTTGTAAAAAGCCACGAACGAATAAACATCGGAAAACTTTTAATATCCGCGTTTCAAAAGAAGTCCGAAAAAGTAAAGTTTTGGCCGGTTACATCTTCAGAAGTGGGATTGCCCTCGCGTTTACCGGAGGACCAGATTTGTGTGGAGGAAGCTGAATTTGGAGTTGGCTGCAGTAATGGCGGATGCAAATCGGATGACCAAAGCCGAGCTCATTACTTGGCTGCAAAACCGCCATGTTGAATTTCCGCCTTCCGCTACAGTTCGGCACTTGCGGATCCTGTTTGAACAAGTGACGCTGAGAGATAAAATCAATGCTGAGAACGACCAACAAAATGGCGGCCACGATGAGGAGGCCGATTCGGCTAACGAGGAAGAACGTGAACTGGATGCTGAAATCCGCGTGCTGCAGAAACGAAAATTTATTGCTGATTTACGTCGAGAAATAGCAGCAATTGAAGCCGAGTTGAATGTGGCACAAGTGGCACCAATAAAACCACCAGATTTCCGTGACATCAAGTATTCCGTTCCGTGCTTCCGAGGTGGTGAATCGTATGATGCTGAAAAGTGGATTGATGATTTCGAGCAAGCGTGTGATTCCGTTCATGGTGATGACGAATTCCGGCTCATGTGTGTCCGCCGGTTGATGGAACCTGGATACGAAGGAGAATTGTTCCTCAGAGTCGACCGATCCAAGACATATCAGGAGTTCAAAAACAGTTTCTTGGAGAACTTCAACCACGTTCATTCAGTGTCGGAAGTCATTGACACGATGAAGAAAACGACGTTCGCTGCAGCGAAGACAACTGTAATGGGATACATCTTGAGAATGCAGGAGATTGCATCGCGGGCAAACATCGATGAGAAACAAACGGTGCAGTTAATTGTTGACGGTTTTCGCGATCGGTCTGCGAATATTGCTGTGCTCTACCCAGCGACAAGCATTGCACAACTGAAGCAGTTGGCGCA
Source organism: Aedes aegypti (assembly GCF_002204515.2). Classification (NCBI taxonomy): domain Eukaryota; kingdom Metazoa; phylum Arthropoda; class Insecta; order Diptera; family Culicidae; genus Aedes; species Aedes aegypti. The sequence goes on from NC_035107.1 coordinate 203,624,359, forward strand.
TCGATACTCGCAGTTGAGAGAGATGTATTCCGCCTCTTCCGTACCAAACAGAGTCAAGACCAACATGAAACTCGCAGCAAAGCCTTCAACCTCGGAAGTACGCTGCTTCAACTGCTCCGGCGTGGGACACTTCTCTGCCAGCTGCCCAGAACCAAAAAGAGAAATTGGATCCTGTTTCCGGTGCGGCTCGAACCAACATAAGCTGAAGGATTGTCCAAAGCCGGCTCCTGCTCATCGTCAACAGATTGCTTTGGTAGACGACTTCCGACGTGGATGTCCGGTGACGGATGACGAATTGCCGGAGGCAATCGATGGAAGCATTCCAGTGATTAACAGGCCTACTAACCCCGAGTCGGCCACGGGTGTTTGGCCATCCTTTACTAACACATAAATACGTACATTGCTGATCGAGTCGATCAGTTGTCAGAATGGCCGAGTTGTAGTGATATGTAGATTGGCCACACTGTCCTGGTATAATTTTTCAGTGTATATCCTGAATGACACTATGTGTTCGTATGAGTGTATGAGTGCGTGAGGTACTGTACTAAAGAAGCATATGTATGAGTGGAGAATTGATTGAGACGAGTGAGAGTTCGAGAACACACGATAGAGAAAAACCGCATCAGTTTGTAAAAAGCCACGAACGAATAAACATCGGAAAACTTTTAATATCCGCGTTTCAAAAGAAGTCCGAAAAAGTAAAGTTTTGGCCGGTTACAAAATCAAAACCAAAATTTAAAAATTTGCGAATAAAAATGAATAATTGCCCAAAACGTGTTTAGAACGATTTTAGATAACGAAAAATAACACTTAAATCGAAAATAAAAATTTGGGTATTAGAGGGTTAATTCGGAATTTTACCGCTAGGGGCCACTAGTGGGCATGGAAGTTTTACTTTTGTTCTGCAGATATTTCAGAATCCTAACCATTTGGAAAAATGGCATCTTCGGCAAAGTTGTTTAGTAAGTTAAGGACTATCATTGTTGGGGCTAGTTGACTAAAAATTTTGCCACCAGGCGGTGCTAGTGAGCATAAATCTTTTGTTTTGCGGATACTTAGACGACCTTTTAGAACGATGGCAACTTGGACAAAGTTGATGTGTAGCTCAAGGGCTATCATTATTTTAGCTAATCTCGAACTTCAAGGATTAAACGAAAAAAGCATTTGAGCTACTGAACAACTTCGGCAAAGATGCCACCTTTCTAAGTGGTCAAGATCCTGAGATATGCAAAACAAATATTTCATGCTCACTAGCGTCACCTGGTGGCAAAATGAATAATTAACTAACTCGATCAATGATAACCCTTGAGCTACTGAACAACTTTGCCGAAGACGCCATTCTTCTACATAGTCAGGCTCCTGGAATATTCGCAATACCAAGGGTGTTGTACAAAGTACAACGCGCGACTAGGTACTCGCATTACAAAAAATCGCGCGACAACCGAAAGGTTAATGGGAAGGATCGTTGGGTCACAGGAATCACTTTGATAAGCGATCAGACCATGACATACATTTTATGGTGAAATATAAACACCATTTTAAATATAGTATTTTAATTGATATGAAAAATTATAAAGTGGAAGAAAAAAATAATGTCGGCACTTGAAATGACGAACCACTCAAAGCTTATTCAACAAATAGCTAAACACAACATTCCTAGAGCTGTCAGGACAAAAGCATGTGCAGTTTTGTTTTAATTACAAAGAAATCATTGATTTAATTACAAGAAATAAACTATGAAAGAAAACAAAAATCCGTAAAACGTAAATAGTTTATGAATAAGAGTTTATGCCGACACTCACAGTTCATAGATTGTTTAAAAATCATATTTACGTCCCGCCACTGTAACGATTTAATGTACAGTCATACATATTATATAGTTTTGGAATAAAAGCATGAAACGAGCTCACCAATTAATCCTTCATCCACGATTGAGCAGCCACAATTCACTTTCAGCTTTAGTTACTGCATACGGACTAACTGAGAAACGCGATTCTTTTTTCGCACTCGTACAACGCGGACCGAACACATTTGGTCTTGATTGCCACGGTCACCTCACAGGAACATGGAATAGGATCGACATACCACACACAACTAACGCGATTCGTTTTTCGCACTCGCACCACGCAGACCGAACACGACAGGTCTTGATTCCGTCGCTCACCCCAAAGGAGCATGCAATGGAATCGAAAGACCACACATAACAATTACACATATCAACACTTCCTCTAATTTATCTAAGATACGCTTCAAAAATTCCTATAGTAATTACTCCGAACGTTATTATAGGAATTCATCGCGAAATTACTGCTAGCATTCCTTTACCTACATTTCTTCAACGAATTTATGAGTAGGTAAGCTGCTAAAGATTGCTCCTGAAATTCTATCAGCAAATTCTCAATAGAATTTCCTAGAGTTTCTCCACATTTTTTAAATTGGATCTCCTTCACCGACTTCTCCTGGAATAACACCAAAGCTTCTCGCGTAGTTTTTCAAATTAAATTCAGAGAACTGTTCTCTAAAAAGAAATCTGCTACCGGTCCTAGATATGTTGATCCTTTCGTGATTAAATACACAGATATTAAAAAAAAAAACGTTGAACCAAAACATGTTATTCGATAAAATTTAATTCTCAAAATGATCCTCACCTCACTGAGCAACTCAAAAAGCAGTGCAGCCAAGTTTTTTTTTCGATTGAAAAGAATTTTCTGGCAAATAATGGTTGCTCTGGGTTTTGACGCAAAAATCCTTTGTCGTGAACATATTCTACCACGAATTACTGCTTCAAAATAATTTCCCTGATTGTGATCGAAATTCCCTGAGAATTCCAGTTTGAATAAAATGTCCTGGTAATTCCAAGTTTTTCAGGTGTTCCAGGTAGTAGACACTCTGAATAAAATTGTATGGATGTCTAGTTTTTCAAAAACTATTGCAACTTTTGAAATTGTCCACAGGACTCGGAGTTATTCCGGTGCTACACAGGGTCACATGGGGTAAAATTACACCACCTTTCTTTCCTGTCCACCAGATAATCAGATTAATATCAGTTAGTTGGATCTACTAATCATCAACTAATCGATATAAATCCACTAATTGATATAAATCCGACTTTAAATCGCCTTGGATAGGATTATGTTCAGCCGAATGACTTCACTCAAACTGGAATCATTTGGACAAAGGTTTTTTCCAGCCGAATCGTTCAACAGATCAAAGAGCCTTCTTGGAAGCCTTACGAGTCGATTGGATAGATTTTTTTTTTAATTTTTTTATTAATAGGGCAAACGCTCCCTTAGTGGAGGTAGCTCCAATAGTGGAGGTAGTGTGTTTTAGCATGTTTCGCACTACAGGGTGGCCACCAAATTTCGATTTTGAAATTTCCGCTTTTTTCCCGGTTTTCCCGGTATATTTTCCATAAATTTCCCGGTTTTAAATATTTTTTTTCAACGACTTTAATTGGCTTTATCCATATGAAAAATCGTTTCTATGAAAAGCACTGCAACATTTTTTTGGAAATCGGTTATTTTTTTAGTTTAGTTTCCATAGTAACTTGATTGTTTGTCAATAGTTTCACTATTGGAACAATAAGTTGACTATTAGATTGTTCTAATCTATATAAAATCTTATTCTGAAAACTAAGGCATAGTATAGTATTCATCAGATTCGATTTGTCTCGCGTTCGTTCAATGGAGCTCTGGAGCTATCCATCATGGGAAAGAGATGATTAATTGTTTAATTTTAATGCTATTTGAATCATATTTATGAACAATATGCCCTTTAATGCAACACTTCGATTTTTCAAGTTCAAATTTTAAGATCTAGAGAACCTGACAAGCGTACGCGTTGAAAATTTGATGGATAGGTTGAATTCTGGTGATGATAAAACGATCAACATATCAGCTCAGAGCTCTATTTGGTTTTCTAGACTCGTGCTCTAGAAGCTTCGAGATTAGCTTTGGTTTATAATCATCTTAATGCTGAATTTCAGATAATTTGGCCGACAAAAGCCCCAGGTGCCAACACTACGTGCACTCCTGAATACCATTCTGAAGAGTAGATACCGCAAACGTAAGCACGGCCATGTTTGATTTAGTTTTTGCTGAGACCAGAAAAAGAGAGAAGTGCTAAACTATTCTGCAATAAGTAATTAAACTTTGATTCAAAACGTCGAGTAAACAAAGTTAGAGAAAAGTTAAAAACATATTAGCCCTAACAGTGCGAGAACAAAAATTCAAAAAATATTTTGAAACATTGCTAAGACAAGAGTGAAACATTTTTAAGGAGTATGGTGTACCTAAGTAGAAATTAAATCATTAATGTTTGAAAGATATTTGTTCACAATTGAGAATACTTCATTACATAGCATAGCATAGCATAGCATAGACACTGTACAATGGTTGTTACTCCGTGATTGATCGGAACTGGTAAGAATTGCACTACGATCCAAATGAATAAGGGATGGGAGTTTCCGCTTACTCTCGAAGTGCAATTTTAGCAGATCTAATATTATTGATCAATAACGGCGCCGGCCAAGTCCTTACAGTCAGTTGGGAGGGGAAGGAATGTTAGGGTGTAATGATTGTTGCTTCTAGAGACCGAGAATACCTCTGCATCTCCACAATCACCACGGGAAGGGTGTTTATTAGTGAGGGAGGAAAAGATCTGGGAGTCACCTTTGGTCGGTGATGCGATCCATGGACAAGGGGGAAATATACGACTTATATTTAAAGCTTGTTTTGTATTCTTGTCTCGAGAAGTTTTTGGTAGAAGATTAAAAAAATACGTCAACATCTATGATGTCGAACAATTCAAAATAAGTTTTTATTAATAGCGAAAACTGAGAAATACATGTATATATTTTAAATCATATGAAAAAGGAATAATACTGACACTTGTAGTGACAAACCATACATAGTTTGTTTGAAAATTAAATATGAGTATTACTGTGCATTATGGTCTCGAGATGGTAGTTCTAAAAAATACGTCAGCATTCACTATATTAACAATTCAAAAGATATTTTTAATAATGTCAAAAAGAGAATAATATGTGTATATTGAAATTGTATAAAACAAGCATAATGCCGACACGTATAGTGACGAACCATACAAAGTTTGTTTTAATATTACATAAAAGTTATTCTTTCAAGAAAAAATGTGTTATCATAAGCATGAAATGAACTCACCAGTTGGTAATCTATCCTCGACTGAACACAAATATATCTTCGCACTCACACAGTGCGAACAGAAAACTTCTTGGCGTCCCGAAAACAAACAGTCTTGCTTGGGCTTTCCCAAATACCTCCCCAGCAAGACGCGCGTAATCAAGGAAAAAAGAAGTTCTCCGGTAACGAAAACACGCGCGAAACCGAGAACAAAACCTCTCCGACGACGCAACAACGAACCATCCTGCTTGGGCTTCACGAAGCACTACCACAATTGAGAATACTTCATTACAATATCATTAAACATGACTAATTTATATAACTTATTTTGGAGGTTAGTTTGTAGATTACAGCTTGAAGATGTTTGTTCAAAACGATTTTCCCGGTGATCTTCTCAAATTCCCGGTTTTTCCTGTTTTTTCCCGGTTGATTCAAATTCCCGCCTTTTTCCCGCTTTTCCCGTTTTTCCCGGTTTGGGTTCAGTACCCATAGTGGAGGGTCCCATAAGAAATCAATGGTTTGCGCCACTAAAGGAACTATTCTTAAAACATACCTCCACTAAAGGAACAGTGTTCCTATTATTGGTGCAAGGCTTTTTGCAGTGAAATTTTAAATTAATCGTGATTTTTATACATTTGAGTGATAGGAGGATTTGAAATCTATCGATTGATACATTAAAATCATATATTTCATGGTTTTATCACCATGTTTTAGCAGTTTTCCCTTATGTGCACCACTAATGGTACACTTGCCCTAACAACATAGTTTTCCAAAGGAAGAAAAATAACATGTGAATTCGATGGACTGACTACACATATCAATGGTTGCTATTCCGTGATTAAATGAAGTGAGTGAAGATGCACAAATATTAAACTAAAAGTTCGGCTGGGATTGGCCATAATCTTCTCCAGTGTGCACAACGGCGCCGGTCACGTCCTTGGTAAAAAATAACATGTAAATTCGATGGAGAAGTGTAATAAATCGAATAAATCAAAGACCTGCCTAACTTACTTCTCAACCGAAAACCCCTTTATCTAGATAATATGTACCCCCAAATCAGTACTTACGTTCTTCGTGCGTCAGCGACGGGACCTTCGGGTCGGTAGCCTTGAACAAGCGCTTCTCGTCGACGAACGGCAACAGGGCCACGCCCTGCCAGGCAAACTTCTTCCCGTTCAAATCGATGTGGAAATCGATCGGATAAAAATCGATGATCGGCGATTTGGGATCCACCATCAGCTCGGCGAACGCCGGTGGGACGTGATTTCTACTGGCCGCGGGAAACACGCCCATCAGCTGCTGCAACGGTTTGAACGGAGTGCCCCGATCGAAATGAGTGTTAACGTTGCTGAGCCCCTTGAAGTCGGACGCAAAAGGGGCGTAATGATACGGGAAATACCATTCCCAACTGGCACAGCCCTGGTAATAGTATTTAAGTACCCAGCATAGGCCACGGACGTATTCCCATGCTACAGTTTGACGGAACTTCATGTTTTGTGGTGCAACATCGAATTTGGACTCGTAATAGCGATCCTTGAAACCATCTTCCCACAAACGAACCTCATCGGGGGTTTCTGCTTCTTCGACGGCTGCAGGAGTGAGGGGTTCATCCGCCTTACGTTTCTGACCGCGTCGGTTCTGATCGTTGTTGGTATTGCTCTGCTGTTGATTGCTGCTATTGCCAAGCATCCGGAAGTGCGCAGCTTCTTGACGTGGATTCTGAATCGCCTGGGGAGTGATTCCCCGTCCCAAGGGAGTCGGAGCAAACTGGGATTTGTTCATTTGCTCAAAATTGGGACGTTGTTCTCGCTCCTTCTGCAGTTTCATGCGTTTGTTGCGCTCTTTGAAACGATCCTCGGTGACTTTCCGTTGGCGGAAAATCTCGTCCTCTGCATAGCCAAGATCCGTCATAATGAGTTCGACACGATCAACCGTTACGCTTCCGGAATCCGTAAGGTAACCCTTGGTCTTGTACACACACTTCTTGTACAACGTAACCAGCCGATCGATGGCATTTTCACGAATCTCCAAACTAGGCAAATGCGGTAGGAAATCGTTTCCTACGAAGAAGCACATAAACACCCAATCGTCAATTACGCGTTCAAAGTCATACTTGAACGGTAGATTGGGCATGTCCAGTTCCTTGGCGAGGTACTCCTTAAGTACATTCAAACGGACGAAAATGTACTGCGTCTCTGCCCCAGGGGGAGGTGGCGTCCGATTAATGTCCCGCTCCGATTGCAGCCCAGTGCAATCCTTCATTTCATGCCCCATTATCTGGCAAATGTCACAAGGACGTTCCTTGTTTGGCAGGAACTCCTCTCGGATGATGGTGAAATGGGTTTCATGAGTGGCCAAGCCCAACATGATCAGATCGGCATCCGCCCCACAGAGAACGTGATGAGTGTTTGGATCGTGGTCTGGTTGCGCCCTTTGCTTCCTAATGTAGTCCATAATTTTGTGCTCGCCTTCGCCGGGGACATTTGCATCCGAAAGGATGATTTTCAGCCCCTTCCAACCCGGGTTATTGTTCATTCGATCGTGTACATAGTACTGGAGGCATTTGCTCAGCCTGTCCATGAATGGCGTTCCCGGAGTGATACAATTGGAATCGAAATGGGCCCCTTTCTCCTTTTCCGGAGGCAGAATACATCCCTTCGCCCTCAGCTCGTCACGAATCTTCTGCACCTCAGCAGCTTTCTCCGCAGCTTCCTTGGAGGCTCGGAAACGTCGTGACCGCTGTTGGTTCATTTTGGCTCGTGGTGCCACACCGTCGATGGCCATGTAGAGCAGCTTCCGCGGTCGGACGATATTCATCAAACGGTCAATGCACTCGAAGATGGCCACCATCATCTCGTCTTCATCCTTCGGGGCCGGTTTATCTTCCGGATGCGTACAAGGATGAATGATACCGTTCATGTCCAGATACAGGTTGTCAAACTCCACCTTGTTCGGGTTCGGTTGGGTCATATCATCATACAGCGGATTTCCGTGTTCATCGGTTTGCTAAAAAGAAAAGCCATACATTAGACTAAAGTGACCAGATGCAGGGTGTCTATTTAAAATCAGGTCTGGATTTTTACGGATGGCTAAAAGTTTGAAAACGGAGGACTTCATATTTTTTATCTTTTTTTATACATTTTTGATGGAAAGTTTTTAAAATGATTTGACTTTCAATATATTCGTTTTCAAACTATGGTTTTCAACAAGTATTTTTAAATTCATTAGATTTGATAATACATACTAGCAATATCATTGCAGACTATTTTTTGAATCGAATCAATGAATCTTAGAAGAATTTTGAAAATTCTCCAGCTGCTTGCTTTTGGATGTTAAGTATTAAATCATGGCTTCCCAACCGGTGTTCCGCGGCCCCCTTGGGGACCGTGACGACATCTCAAAGGGTCTGCGAAGCCATTAAAATAAACCACAGGGTCGATGATTAATTATAAGGAAAACTTTCAGACCTGGAGTTCTGATAATTAACCTGAAGTGTACGATTTGACAGATAACTTTGCATTATTCTAACAATGTATGTTGGAAAATTAAAGTTGATCACACTGTCGAATGCATTTTCTATGTCTAGAAGAGCAAGACCAGTAGAATAGCCTTCAGAATTGTTGGAACGGATCAAATTGGTTACACGTAAAAGTTGATGAATGGTCGAATGTCCATGGCGGAATCCGAACTGTCCATTGGCAAAAATTGAATTTTCGTTGATGTGGACCATCATTCTGTTCAAAATAACCTTTTCAAAAAGTTTACTGATGGAGGAAAGCAAACTGATTGGACGATAGCTAGAAGCTACTGCAGGATTTTTGTATGGTTTTAAAATTGGTACAACCTTAGAATTTTTCCATTTGTCAGGAAAATATGCTAATTGAAAACATTTGTTGAATATATCAACTAATAATGATAAGCTACTTTCTGGAAGTTTCTTGATGAGGATGTAGAAAATTCCAGGAGCTTTCATATTTTTGAATTTTTTATTAATAGTTTCCACTTCTTCCATATCAGTCTCCCAGGAATTTTCGAAAACGTTCTGAAAACGTTTTGATTGAATTGTGCGCGCTTTCAAACTGCAGAGCAAGTTTTTGAGCTTTTTCGCAATTAGTTAGTAATAATTTGTTTTCCTTTTTCAATGCCGGTATTGGCTTCTGAGTTTTTTTTTCAAAATTTTAGATAATTTGGCTTAGGATCCAATTCAGAATTCTTATTTTCAAAGTGTTTGTTTCTTAATTGTGAAAAATGTTTCTTGATTTCTTTCTGCAAATCCTGCCATATAATTTTAATAGCAGGATCGCGAGTGTGTTGAAATTGCCAAGGATCAAGAGTTCAAGATCATCGTCTATAATCACGGATTCAAATTTTACTTCACATTTTGGAATTGCAATGCTCCTGGCTTCAACAATGGAATTAGTTAAAGTTTCAAGAGCATTGTCAATATCAAGTTGTGTTTGTAAAGAAATGTTAACATCAAGATTAGAATCAATATTTCAAGTATATATACATATATTCCTTTTGGCTCGAAAATAATTGAAAGTGGAGCTGATAGGATTGAGAATCGCTTCATGGGATATTTGAAATGTAACAGGGACATGAATCAAAATCAGCATGAGTAATAAGTTGACTACAAAGATGACTAAGGTCGGTTAGGACCAAATCAATCGAGATGGGTTTCTAGAAGAGGAAAAACATGTAGGGCTATCAGGGTATTGAATTGAGAAATATCCTGAAGAACACTCATCAAATAAGATTCTACCGTTGGAATTACTTTGTGAAATATTCCATGACCGATGTTTGGCATTAAAGTCACCAATGACAAAAAAACTGACTTATTGCGAGTCAGTTTGAAGCAAATTAACTTGTTGTTCAGAGCATTGGAAAAGCAAATAGGCAGCTATGAAAGAATATTTACCAAGCTATGTTTCAACTGAAACACCTAAAGTTTCAAAAACTTAAGTTTAATGAATGATGATTGCACCGCCATCACATGCCCCATCAAGTCGATCATTACGATAAACAACAAAGTTAGGATCTCTTTTGAGTTTAGATTCAGGTTTCAAATACGTTTCAGTAACAACTGCTATATGCACGTTATCAGCTGTAAGAAAATTAAACAGCTCGTCCTCTTTACCATTTAAAGAACGAGCATTCCAATTTAAAATATTTAAATTGTTATTTATTGGATCTATTAGAAAAACGTAATCCAATAACAATATGATTAGTAAATTTTACACCAACTTGGACTGCTTCAGTCATAGTGGCGGTTTTGAACATTGCATCAATCATTTGATTCAATTGTTCAGTTAGAAAATTAAAATCAGAGGCAGACATATCACTTGAAGTGGGTACATTATCTGATGATTTTTCGTTAGAATTTTAAGTAGACGAAAAGGCGGAGTAGAAGTTTTCTGTGGCGGCAAGGTTTTTTTTTCATTTGATTTGAAACAATTAGAACGGGTACTCGTAGTATGAAAAGGGGAGGAGTTCAAATTACCTGCTACGATATCAGCAAAGGATTTTCCTTGGGTAGATACATTCGAAATTAAAAGATTCGAACGGCTACCCGACGGATTAAAATTAGTTTGTGAATGAGCATGGTTATAATCCACCTGATGGGTATGCATTGTTCGATACTCTACCAGGGAAATTCCGGAAACGACCGTTATCGTAACGGACATTATATTTCATCTGCCTGCACGAGCCTCGACGACTCGCCTACGCAAAGGGCAAGCCCAAAAATTAGACTTGATTACCCCCGCAATTTGCGCATATGAACTTATCGTTATCTTCCTTCACAGGACAGACGTCCTTAGCGTAAGAAGAACCTCCGCAAATCATGCATTTAGCATCCATGCGGCAATGTTTTGTACCATGACCCCACTTTTGGCACCGACGGCACTGAGTGGGGTTCTGGTAATTTTCTACAGGTTTCTGGAAATATTCCCACGTCACACGGACATCGAACATAAGTCTAGCTTTTTCTAAAGCTTTAATATTATTTAGTTCTTTTTTATTAAAGTGAAATAAATAATATTCTTGAGAAAGCCCTTACCGAACAATGCCAGATTGGGTTCTCTTTTTCATAATGATTACTTGGACTGGGGAAAATCCAAGTAATCCAAGTAAAATTTATTCCATTTTTGATCTCTTCAGGTGACTTATAATCACTTGAGAGACCTTTCAAGACGACTTTGAAAAACGTTCAGTTTTGTCGTCATAACTAAAAAAAATGTGCTTCTTCTCTTCAAAATGTTTGAGAAGAAGTTCGCGAGCTTTAAGAGTTTCCGGCAAAACGCAACTCCTTTTTTGCGATTTGGAAGGAGACCTTGATTCCCTTAATGGAGTTCAATATCTCCTGCCTAAATCCCCCAAATTCGGAACAACTGACCACGATAGGCGGCACTCTTTGCTTCCTCACTTGAATCAAAAAGCCTGGGCTAGAGGCTGCTTCGATTTGGTGTGCGGAAAATTTGTCTAGAGCATCGAACTAATTGCTCATTTCGATACAATTATCAACATTATTCATTTCACCCTTGGAATAATGTACGCATTCCAGAGAAACGTCCTTTCTTCCATTCTTACCACGTTTAGTGACAGTTTTAAATCCCACTTTTTTGGAAGGAAGTTGTGAATTCAGAGGCTCACTTTTCCTTTTGTTTGTAGTTGCAACCATGTTTAGTGAATAAACGAAAGAAGACGAGACATCCTAAGAGGTTTTTTCCCAAGACGGTGTCCAAGAAGGATTACCACCGCTATCTTTCGCCAACGGGTCCAACGAAAAATCGAAGGCACGGGTCCAATCATGGATCGTAAAGGGATCTATATTAGAAAAAAATTGTACTGAAAAGTACTGTTTTAAGGCCGGTTTGCTACTGACAAGCAAAGGATTCGCCTATTTCGATGCGTGGAAAATTTCTCACAAGAAATGGAAGAAATGGAAGAAAATCACATTTTTCTGTACGCAGTACGCAGTTGAGAAGAAATGTCACATCAAAGCCCCCTCTGTAGGAAATTTCTTGACCCTTTCAATCAAGGATTTTTTTTACTTTTCTTGACCGAAACAGCATAGGTACTTAGTTTTAGTAGCACTGAAAAATTTCGTTTTTTATTTAGCACTGGAAAGTACTGTTTTATTGCTTTAAGCTAGGTATGCTGTTCCGCTCAAGAAAAGTAAAAATTTCTGCACAAGAAATGGTCAAGAAATCTTTTCAACTGCGATCAAAGAAAAATACTTTTTTTGAGCATTTCTTGCAAGAAATTTCCCACGCATCGAGATAGGCGATTACTTTTCGGTTGAAGTACATACTTCGCTTTAGTTTTCAAAAAACTTCGAATAGCAGAGATAATTCGTGTACGCACAGCACGAAGGTACAATGCGCACTTTTCAACCATATTTTAATGAAGAGCCATACCCCCTATCTTCAAAAGAGCGAATCTAAAGAACCGGACAGCGGTTTGAGCTGAAAACTTAATCGCTTGGTCATCACCAGTTGAGTGACCAATCGATTCAATTTTCAGCTCGAACAACTGCCTGGCTCTCCAGGTTAGTGCCTATGAAATCGTGAGGCATTGTGACGGCTATCTTTGGATTCCGAGATGTTTCACCTTAGATCCATCTTCACCTTGAATGAAACATTCTGTTATCAAACAAGGGAACAAAACAAAGATGGTGAACGACGTCACAGAATGAGGTTATGATCAAATTCGTACAAGTCCCAGTCAAAATATTTCAATCCTACATTTTTCCCTAATTTTCACTACATCCCAACTTATTATGCTGCATTTAGCGATATTCGTTCTTACATACGGCCCATATCAAAGAAAAATCCTCTCACCTTTTGCTCCACGCACTCAACAATGACCGAAGGATACTTCCGCGACAACCAGCGAAAGAATGCTGGAACTCCCATGTTTGCGGTTTCGGCGCTTTTCCCTCGATGATTTTCTTGATCCTGATCACTGAACGGATGGAAACCGGAGAATTTCACACGAATCTAATTGGCGGTTTTTGTCCACTGGACGAATTAAAAACTTATTGCGAGCGAAAGTTGAGAAATCGCTCGCGCTTCTGCTGCAGACGATGCGACCTCACCAAACATAAAACTTAAATGGATGGATGACGTTTGACCGTCAAGTGACAGCCAACCTAGCAGGAGCAGTGATGCCAGATTCCGATGTATAGTGGTTTTCACGCTCAATGGTACACTGTAAGATGAAAGTACCCTTTAGAGGGTAAAAAAGTACCCTCTTTGAGAGAAACTAGTTTAACTCATAAAAAGAGTACAGCCCGAGTACTCTTTAAAGGGTAAACGGCTTGTACGTCAAACCAGCGAGTAAATTTTACCCTTTATTTCAAAAAGATTTTTACAGAAAATGGGTAAAATTTACTCTTGTTCATATATCATATTTCTAATATTTCCAATATTATTTATTTTGCGTTATCTCTATAAAAACACACATTTGAATAGGTTCACACACAAAAAAAAAGTTTTATTTTGATAACATCAATGGACGAAACAATTATTTTTGCATAAATAATATGTAAAGAACAGATATATAAGGTGATTCGAGATGATCCCGATGGCTCTTGTCGTTGGCAAGATTCTCATCCTGATACCTAGAAATAACATTAAATCATTTAAGATGATAGTATGGTTTTCAACATATTACATCAATTACCTTTGTTCAATTGGGTCCTAAAATTTTTAATGAAATCTTGTTTTTATTCAATAACACGAAAAAGCATCTCACTGCAACTACTCTAGCAATTTTTCCCGCTCAAATAACGGCTATATCATGTTTAAACTTTAATTTAAAAATTGAGTCCATAAATGAACCTTGACACTTAAGATCATGTTTGACGTTCGCTTAGTCGACAAAAACACCACAGGGGTTTTAGTTTTAACACTGGGGTTGTTCCTAACTGACATTTCGGAAGGGACACGGAAAACAAAATGCACCCAAATTTTGAGTTTAAGCCAAGGGGTGTGACAAAATCTAAAAAAATGTTTTTTGGACTCAAATCAACGGAAAACATTAGAAAATTGAGTAAACATGTGTTTTTGGCCTAAACTTAAGCGTTTGGCACTAAAATTGGGACAGGGCTTTAGGACCCTATTCAACACTTTCACACTATTTACCGGCTAAAACACAAGTTCAATAATTATGTCCGCCCAACTTTTCTGGCACTAATCGCGCAGCAGTTACTTTTTTCACTCTTTAATGGGTAAAGACTTAGAATTTAGTAATGGGCAATATTCACCCATTATGCAAAGCTGACAAGTACCCATTATTTTGACAGCTCATATAGCCGCAAAATATGGGCATTTTTTATGCTTTAAAGGGTAATGAAGAGTTTACAGTGTATGGGTGCCCTGGTGTAGATGTAGTTGTGAACCTTAGAGGAAAACAATATGCACTCTGTCTCGAAAAACACCCAGAATCCGGGTATATTTTTTGCAAATTGGGTAATATTTCCATATGCATTTTGATGAGTCTGGAAAGCGTGTGCAAGTTTCTTTGAGGAAAACAAAAACAAACTGTGTATGACGAGCGTATGCTAGTCTACGTGTGTTCAAATGTCACTAAGCTCTATTGAGCTCTCGCCGAGCGGTGTTACGAACACGTGCGCAAATTTGCTGGTTGAAAATACTGCCATTTGATTTTGCTGGGAACAGCTGATCTTTGTTTATATTTTCAACCAGCAATCTTTAAGTAGTGTTGGTTACATGTGACGTGTATGTACACGAGCGCAGAAACCACTATAGAGCTTAGTGACATTTGAACACACGTAGACTAACATACGCTCGTCATACACAGTTTGTTTTTGTTTTCCTCAAAGAAACTTGCACACACTTTCCAGACTCATCAAAATGCATATGGAAATATTACCCAATTTGAAAAATTTACACCCGGTTTCTGGGTGTTTTTCTAGACTGAGTGCATATTGTTTTCCTCTAAGGTTCACAACTACATCTACACTAGGGCACCCATACCATTGGGCGTGATAACCACTATAGTCAAATGACAGCAGACCCTGTGACTAAAGTTCTGGGCAAACACTATGGGCACAGAGAAACAGACGTCACACTCTCAATACTGTCCATCGATCAACTTTTTAACGATCGATTCAAATATTGGGTAGGTGGTCAATCGACCACCCGCAGCGCTCGCGTCGTTTTTGTTCGTGTTTGACGTTTACACACTAGCGCCACCTGTTGGTCCATCGGCCACCTACAGTGCTTTTAGTATTGGGCGTACATGTTTTCGCGACTATGATTTTGATCGCGATTTGTTCTAAGTGTTACGTCTGTTTCTCTGTGCTATGGGCCTATTCACATGACGTTCCAAAACAGCTGAAATCATGGAGTGTGCTCAAAATAGGGCGCAAATTAAAATGATGCTTAACGGACTTATTTTTTTTATTATTTTTGTTTGGCATTTGTTATATCATTATTCATCAGTGATTACCAAACTGAAAAAGTTTTATGTGGTCCTCGGGAAGATTTTGTACGACCCACGAGCGAGTTTTTAATAGTGGTGTGATGTGGTTCGCACAAAGACATGCTGAAAGATGCTTATAGTAACCGATTCTTTGCTTTCGAAATTATGTTTTGACCGCTTGGTAATTCAAAAGATGTCAAAATTGTCTGCGTTTCTCCATGTTGGGGATTGTAAAATATTACGTAACGTAACAGGGAGAGGGAGAAACACCGCCTGGTGTTTCGTAGTGTTACGGGCCATGCAAAAACAAAATCCATAGCCAATCTGTTACTTGGCGAAGGGAGGGGGCTTAAAATTGGTCATGTTATATTTGAATAATTATTTAGACATATATGATGATTTATGTCACATTTTTTTTATTCATGGAAGGATTTTTCTTTTGCAAAAGTGCAGTAAAGTGTTAAAGTTCAATTAGTAGTTTTTTTTCTTAGTAATTTATCAGCTTGAAAATCAATTTTATGTAGTTCATTTTCAGCCTTTTACTCGCAGCACATTTTTCTTTGTGGATTTGAACACTTTTTTTCTCATACTCACCACCAAATGTTTAAGCTTCAATCAGATAAGCTTATTCGATGAACTATCAAGCTTTTTACGAGCGCTTATATCACCATTAATTTGCCCTCTTTTGTGTAAGCTGCTGTTGAAGTGTCAAAATTATTGGACCGAGTGAATTAAGTACAACGTCGATTGAACGGACTCAAGCCACACGTCAAACTGATGGATCCCTACCAGCAAGTAAATAACTTTTGAAGGCCATTACCGCTTTTGAAAAGCTGGATAGTTCATGCAATGGATTCATCCACGGTCTTCTTTTCTTGTCGACTTTTTTATCCGCTCTGCCCGTATGTGTTTATATAAAATTACTTTCGCACCAATAGACTAATCCATTGGTGTACTAAAATCACTCGGTATGAAAATTGTGACACTTGAGCAGGTCCAGAACATGTCAGGAGCATACGGATGCGTGCCCCGCTCAAGTGTCACAATTCTCAGACTGAGTGAATTTAGTACACCGGTGGATTAGACCATATCTAGTGATCGAATGTTTACCGGATGAACAATGCGTGGATGAATATGCAACGAAATCGTTATTTTTTTGTAAACATCGGCCGCTGTAAAGGTTTTCTTCTCGCTGGAAGTTGTAGTGTGACATCATCGTAAATTAGTTCATGCACACTTAAACGGAATCGCCGAGAATCCAACAGCTGATTTTTCGGTTATAATTTGACGATTTTCGGTAAAACCTTTACCGAGATCTCGGTAAACGTTCACCGAGATCTCGACAAAATGTGGATTGCTGAAGTCTTTGTAAAATAAGTACAGAGTCGGCATTGAAAATTACCGAATTCTCAGCTGTTGGGTTCTCGGCAAAACATTTTACTGAGGTCGGTGAAATAATTTAAGTGTGTAGGCCTATTTTATTGAAACATAGACCTCTGGTGATGAGTATGAGAAAAATGTGTAAAAATCGCGCATTTTCACTTTTGGATTTGATTCGATCCCATTGAAACCCGTTCATATATTTTTTTTTATAATACGGGCCACGCCTTCTTTTGAGGGCATCAAAGTTACCCACAAAATTAGTTTTGTGACTAATTATGTTGCAAAATATCTAATCGCGCCCGATAACTTTACTCCGTTAAGCGATAAAACATGTACGCCAAAAATAAATGTACTATTATCACTGTATGAAACAGCATTTCCAGCTAAACTAAGCATTAACAAGTCAATTAATCGTTTCACCGAACGATTTGATGCACGTTTAATTCATTTGGTGTGAAAACTTGGTGCTTTCATTAAGTTTATTTTCATTGCATGAAGAAAAAATCGGATTCGCCCTTATTTCATTTCATTCCATTCGTTGTTCTGCACCCGTCAACAACGAAACAAATTTCCGATCTCCCATAGTGAAAAATCGTGCCGGCAGCGGTGGATGGCCCCATTGTTTACGCTGCAAGTAGGTACGTGAAAATTGCGTTATCTGTCACTTCGCGGGGGGGTTGGTTAACCCCCTAAAATGGCAGTTTTTACCGCACAATTTTTTTTGCGTGTAGAAAATGGCAAACCATCAACATGGTAATTTTGACCGCAATGCTGTTTTCAGTGTATGCGTGTTAGCATTTTTTCACTTCAGACTGCTTGGCAGCGATGCAATCTTGCGTCCTAAAATGGAAATATGATGACAAATCAAGCGTGTGCTAGAATAAGGGCGTAAGTCGCATGATCAATTTCTCTTCATCGATCCTCTCTTCTGCGAATAAAGGTGACAAGACTCAAGTTTGTCGGCATTTTTCCAGCTAAAAACGCAAGATTGCATCGCTGCCAAGTGGTCTGAAGTGAAAACATACTAAGGCTGTGAACCGTTTCACCAGTTCGTTTAACTATTAGTTAAAATTTGACATTTCAATAGTTATTCTCCCCTCACATGGTTAAATTGAACATCGCAGTCGACCCATTTAAACTTTGACAGTCGAGTAGTTATTTCAGAACAAAGTTGACAGATGGTTAGTTATTCTCAAATTCACGGGCGCAAAAAATAACTTTTGAACTGTCAAGTTTAACCATGCTCTAGAGCAGGGTTATTTCTAACCGGAGGGGAAATAACTATCGAGCTGTCAAATTTTAACTAAAAGTTAAACGAACTGGTGAAACGGTTCAAACCCTAACAAATTCACATCTTGTCACTTTTATTTACAGAAGAGAGGATCGATGAAGAGAAATCGATCATGCGACTTACGCCCTTATTCTAGCACACGCTTGACTTATTATTTTGGGTAGTCTCATTTCTCCGTGTAGCGTGCCTCATGAGCCCCTTTTCAAATATTCAGCCTGAACTGCTCGAAAGGCACTGCAGAATCCTGAGACTCGAATCTATTTTTGTTTATCAACAGTGTCGTGAGTTTTCTTTTGATGGCTTTTAAATTTTTATTGAACCGCCAATTTCTTCATTGTTTTAACAAGTTTAGTTTAGTCTATTCGTTCCATGTTTGTACCTAGTTTAGTTAAGAAAATGTGCTAAACTAAACGTTAACAATGAATGCTGTGTGCTGTCGTTTGTGTGGTTACAATTCGTCCGAACTCGTCGCGATCTTTGGCGACCAAGGATTGGCCGCCGAATATGCCAGGAAAATTGGCCGATATCTGTACCTTTTGGTTACGCCCGCCGATGACCTCCCGAAAGCATTATGCTGGATGTGCACGGAGCAGCTGGACTCGTTCCACCGCTTCCACCAGAAGATCAACGAAATCCAGCAGCGCACGTTGAAAGACCGCTATTTGGAGTTTGTGATTGAAGCCCACCATCGTTTTGTGGAGGAGGGAGAGATTGAAATCGTTGAGCACAACGCGGTAGACGAGGAGGAAGATGATGTTCCACCGGGCAAATCCGGTGCCCCGCTGGAAGAAGCTATCGAAGAAGTTCAGGTGATAGAATCTCATGTGGAGGAAGAAGAGGAAGGCAGAGAAGCTGATGAGCTAACTGTGCGACTAATACCAGATGGCACGGAAGAAAATTCTTTTCTGGTAGTTAAAACAGAATCGGAGGCGGTAGTCGTCGAGGAGACGCAAGTGCAGGAAAATCGTCAAATTCCTAGTGTGGATGCTTCCCAGGTGGAAGTGTTTGAAATAAGAAAAAGCAGCAGGAAGAGGCGTAGCAAGACTGAGGGTGCCAACGATGATGAGGAGGACATAATGTTGCAGCAAAAGACGCCCAGGAGGAGAAGCCGTCAGCTTCAAACAACCCCTAAGAATCGCCTTGCAGCATCAACCTCCAATGCAAAGCAGGACAGTCCCAGCCAAAAGGTCAGTGGAAGGCAACACGGAGGAATTTTAGCTGACCATGACGAATATTACGAGGAAACAAACGAAGGGGAGAGTGGCGACGAATTTCCGGCTCGAGACTCGGACAATGAGGAATGGCCAGCTGCTGAAACCATGGATAAGTTCCCCACGACGCTGATCAGGGATGGGCTGCTGGTGGTGAAGGGAACGCTGCTGATGGATATGATCAATCGGTGAGTACGGGGGAAAAGCACTAATTTTTGAACCATTCCAGGGCTTGTCTCAAGGAGCACACTTAAAACACTTCACACAAAGATTTTACAGTATGATGCAGGCAATAAGCCCAATAAATCAGCTGAATCGGATGGTTTCTGACCGCATTTTAGTTTAAAATATATTTCACAAAAAATCTGAACACCACACGCATCAAAAAGACCAAGTAGATCGTTTCTTCAACACCTTTAACAGTTGATAGTTTTTGTTTCACATTAAATTTATAACACTTTTTTAGCGTGACGAAGTAATGACCACACACTCCTAGGCATACTCAGATCATTTTGATGAAAATTGAGGCTTGGCAGCAGCCTGGCTGCTTGTTGATATCCAATTCACACCCCCCAGGCTTCGAACGCATGGCACTAAGCCATTTTAAGAGGCGTTGACGGTCACATTTTTGTTGGTGATGACGTCCCCGTCACTTTCAGCGCATGTTTCTATCCGGTGTACATGCGTTATGTTAGATAAAAAATATCTTCCCTGCCGCTGATTTCAATTTTACATGCGAAAGTTAAAAACTTTGTTGCATTGCCACCAGCGCCATTGTTGAATAAGCTCCTTCAAAATGTAGCGCTAGAAGAAACGTAAATAAATCGGTCCGCCAGAAACTTTCAAAACTGGTAAATGGAAACCATATGATTCGAAACGTCTC
Source organism: Aedes aegypti (assembly GCF_002204515.2). Taxonomy (NCBI): domain Eukaryota; kingdom Metazoa; phylum Arthropoda; class Insecta; order Diptera; family Culicidae; genus Aedes; species Aedes aegypti. The sequence continues at coordinate 203,644,735 of NC_035107.1, forward strand.
ATAAAATGGCTTCTTGGGGACAAAAGTCATTGCAGGATGTTTTATACGGTTTTGCCCTGTTGAGGAGAAACTCTTTATAAATCAATTAAGGCTGTGAACCGTTTCACCAGTTCGTTTAACTATTAGTTAAAATTTGACATTTCAATAGTTATTTTCCCCTCACATGGTTAAATTGAACATCGCAGTCGACCCTTGAAACTGGTGAAACGGTTCACAGCCTAACTAGTGGTCCCGACCTGAGACGAGACTCGCGAAGACGGTCTTCTTTTTCTGTGATTGCTGAGTTTTTTTCTTATTCCACTTTGTGCATACCAATTATGCGCATGCGCATACCAATTATGCGCATGCTGTTCAAATCCTCACATGAACCTCTCAGCAAAAAATGATTAAGTTTGCATCACATCGAATCATAAATAGCCATTTGAGTGAAATTTCATGCCAGCAAACGTAGCAGACATTAGAAATAATTAATCTTCTGCTTAGATTTATCAGCAACTTTGGAAAAAACTGCTCCGCCGACTGAGGTTTTTAATAACAGTTTACTTTGAACACAATACTTTTCACTTTTTCAGCCATAAAAACGGTTGGCTGCATTTGACGTTTCGTGAGAGGGGAATCTGGGCTGCATATGACGTTGATATTTTTCCTCTTCGCGAGTCTCTCTCAGGTCCCGACAAACTTCGTCTTGCCATCAAGGGTCTGTCTCAATTGGTGAATTAAATTGAAATCAAACTTAAATTTGACAGTTCGAAAATTATTTCAACTTCAAATAATCCTTCAAACGTCAACTTTAATTTTTGTCTGGTCCAATTCATTTTCTTTTGTGCTTTATGAAGGTACTAGTTTATGTTTGTATTCGTTTCGTGTTTTTTTCTTTGTTGGAGAAGAAAATTACAGAAGACAGCGAACGAGATCAAAAAATCTTATTTTACGCTGGATGAGGAAAAGTTATCTTCTGAGAATTAATTCAATCCATGTTTGGCAAACGTTTTGTTACGAAGTCGTGCCTTGCTGCCTCAAAATGTGCTAGGTATTATGTGGAAGATCATATTGTCTAGAGATTTGGCAAGATCGATTCAAAGAAGCTATATTAAAAAGTTGTTTGTGGTTAAATCCAAGAATGAAATAAACGTAAGCGCTTCCTTAACACAGTTTTAGCAGCACCAGAATCTATCACAGGCTGCCTTGTTAGAGCACCGATGCCTTCAAATGAACCAACCCAACGACAAACTGGGGAAAGTAGGGGAGAATCATGCGAACAAACGTAGGTAGGCGAGGAAAATATAAAATAAAATTAAGTCTGCATGTCTTACACACCTGATGTTATATTTATTTCATGTTATTTGCATCCCAGTAAATGATCGGTTTGAACCTCTAATTAGTCTTCGAGGATATTTTCGGGTTGGAATTTTTTTAGACTGCCCAGGACATAGGGTGACTTCGTACCTACCACACGATCTAACATGCAAACAAATCTAAGCTAAGAAGCAGCCTCTGGCCCAGCGACGTAACTTCAGGAAGAAGAGTGATGTGATGATCAATTTTGACGACATTTTATCTTGTATCTTCGAGTGCAGGGATGGTAGTGACCGAATGTCTTAAAAAAATATGGACTCAGAAAAAAAGTCCGAAAACAAATGAAAAGAGATAAAAAAGAAACCAAGAAAACAAAACTATTCCTAATACGAAACAGATAAGAGCTTTGATTTTGTTTAGAATATTGAGCTAGACATTTTTTTAAGGATATTTCAGAGGCTATGTACATGTATTACTGTTCGTTTCAGTGCACATATTTATTTTCCCAGAAAATTTTTCATGTAAAATCTTGTATATCTTAATAAAATCAAGCAGGAATGTTTTCAGAGGTTTCTATTCTATCCCTTAAAATTTCCTCCAAAATTATCATAAAAGAGTAAAAGTATGCATACGTTCAACACTTACTTTAACTTTAACAAGATTCTTACTTCAGGAAATCTTCCAGAAATTCTTTGAGAAATTTCAAAAGGAAGTTCTATAAGAATATCCAGGGATGTCTCTAGGAAATTATAGCGTTCGTATATAATCCGAACAACAACTTTTGGAAAAATAAAACAATAAAAATCAATGTGCAAAAAAATGCAGAAAATTAAAAACATGCAATAACATAAAAAAAAATAATATTACCGATTGTTTTAAAATGCAAATGTATGTGTACTATCCAGGTTTTTAAAAGCGCTAATGGCTGCCGCAAACAAGTTCGCTTTCTGGTAGGGACATGTCGATTTGACGTTTGGATTGGGCAATTTTCTATTGAACGGACCCAAGCTAAACGTCAAATCGTTTAATCCCTACCAGAAAGCGAGCCTGTTTGCGGCAGCCATTAGCGCTCGTAAAAAGCTGGATACCGTTACACACGTTGAACCTTATGTCGGAAGTAGTGCGGAAGTATTGATCTCGATTTTCGATTGTACAATTTTAAAATTTCTGAAGAAACTTGATGAGGCATTCCTAGATGAATTTATTTAGGATTTTTTTAGAAGAGTTCTTAGTTGACTAACTGGAATGATAGGTGAAATTTTAAACCAATTTCAGGGAGAATAACTGCTTAAGTCGATAGAAAATCTTGGAGGAATTCTTGTGGGATTTCTATACAAAACTGCCTAAGCGAGTTTCTAGTGTAAACATTTCTGGAAGCAACTCTAGGGTAATCTCTGTGATTTTTTTTCAGAGTAATCGCTGTGAAAATTCCTGGATAAAAGTTCTATTAAGCATCCCTTGAAAAATCCCTGACCGAAATCTTGAAAGAATTGGCGAGAATTCCATGGAGTAATTTTTGAAGGGATGCCTTGAAGACTTCCTTAAATTATTGCAAAAGAAATCACAAGAATAATGCCCAAATCTTTTTCTAGAGAAATCTTAGAATACATTCCTAGAAAACCTATGGAATAATCATATAATAACTATCTGGCGCCCAGATAGCCGTAGCGGTAAACGCGCAGCTATTCAGCATGGCCATGCTGAGGGTCGTGAGTTCGAATCCCGCTGGTCGAGGCATAGAGTATCTTCGTGCCAGCCACACGTTATACACATGCAAAAATGGTCAATCGGCAAAGAAAGCTCTCAGTTAATAACTGTGGAAGTGCTCATAAGAACACTAATCTGAGAAGCAGGCTGTGTCCCAGTTGGGACGTTTTTTTTTCTATCTTTATTACGGAGTTTTTTCGCCCTGGGCTAGTTCATCTCGGGACCAACGGCTTTACTTCCCTTCCGAAGGAAGTCGTCACTGAAATTTTTAGTGACTATCTCGGGGATGGGATTCGATCCCAGGTCCTCGGCGTGAGAGGCGTGTGTTCTAACCACTACACCAGGTCCGTCCCCACCCAGTTGGGACGTGACGCCTCTTAAATTAAGCACCAGGTTTCAGTGCAAGGAGAAAGAAAAAAAATTAACTTCAGAAATAATTTCGGTTTAAAAGAGACTTGCGATTGAAAATAGAGATTTCATAGATTTATTTTAAAATAGTGACTAAGTCCTCAAGAAGAGACTTGCTACCAGCCCTGTAATTGACATTCGACATACGATAATAATGCTCCCAGTGGGCATTTTGCCCTTTGAAGAAAGCACAACACTAGACTAGCATGCACAGACACAGTCGGGAAACATTCCTCACGAAAAGTTTTCCTGCATGCGGCTGGAATCGAATCCACTTCCTTTGCACGATTTGGCCAAATGGTTGGGGACACTAACCGCACGGCTATGAAGCCAGACCCCGATTTCGAGCTTCGCTGGATAAACTTTGCGGTACGCATGAAAATGATTTCCATAATGGCCTTGCTGCCTATTTGTTCCTCTTCCTCCCGAACTGCCTTCTCTTTACACTTCCGATGAACCTCTCCAAATATTTTCCTAAACGTTGAAGCCTTCAGTTCGCACTATCTTTGAAATTTGTCTGTTTGAAATATCAGCCTGGCTTGCGTACGATTCTTTGATACTGACTCGGCCGAAGTTCCACGTTTCTTTGTTCGGTTGCGGGGCATTATTTGTGTGTATCCGGGACTTCCTTTTTTGCAGCATTTACTCAAATCTTGCGCCGCCGGAACATCTCGGGCGATAACGTTAGAAGCGGGATAAACAGCCTGAACAAATGCCGCTTACATCAAGCTCCTCGCGTGAGCCACCTCGGTCATCGACACTGCGCAAATTGAATTGGCATAAATAAAGATACTTTGTGAAAAATATGGAGTCGTTAGTTACCTTTTTGGCTATTTCTCTTGTTTGTTGGTCCCATTTCTAACAGGTTTTCAGTCCAGGTAATGCAAAACGTGCAAAACAGATAAACTTATGAAAAATAATCTAGCGACGATGTTTTCCGCGACGCGAATAATTCACGATTTGTCAAAAATAAGTCTCCTCGGAAGCAGACTTATTTTTGACAGATCGAAATCAGGGGTGGAATAATTTTCGAACTGTCAAATTTAAGTTCGATTTAATTTTAATTCCCCAATTGGGACAGACCCCAAGTAGGCTGTGGGGCTCTGCACAAAAATCATTCGATCTCTTTCACTCTACCATGAAATTAGTAAACAACAAGGCCAGTTAACGTCAAAGTCCCATACAAAATCAAAACAGTACAGAGGTCTGTTGAAAACGCTATGTGGTTCTGCACAAAAATCATTCCCTCTCGTTCACTCTTTCATAAAATTAGTAAACAACAAGGCCAGTAAACGTCAAAATCCGATGCAAAATCAAAACAGTGCAGAGCCTCATGATTTTGTATTAGTTTTTGACGTTTACTGGCCTTGTTGTTTACTAATTTTATGAAGGAGTGAGACTGATTTTTGTGCAGAGCCCCATTGATCGTCCCATACAAAATGACAGTTTCGTTCGCGCTCGTTTTTCAGGTTGTCGACTACCTGGAAAAACCTGGAAAGTCAGGGAATGTCAGGGAATTCAATATTTGACCTGGAAATTCAGGGAAAGTCAGGGAATTTCACTTGAGGTCAGGGAAAAAAATATCAATACTACAACATCAAACGAGTTGATTGAGCTTGAGCTTGATTGGCTTGAGCTTGATTGGCCGCCCGTGGATGCACTCCAGTATCGCCAGATCAGCTGCACTTTCACAAGGAACCAACCGAATGACTGCTTGGGACTAACAGGCATCCTCAGTGTATAAGTGCTGGTGATCTTCTATTTTTAGGCAACAATGGCACCTGCCACGTCAGAATGCAGACCAATGAGGGGAAGGGGGAGGAATTGATGATGCATTGAACTGACCTCCCACGTAGACCGTATATTCCACTGCATCCACGTCAGTTCATGCGGGAGTGTATGGATTGGGGGAAAGGCATGGCAGAGAGGTTTGCTTTTGTGGTTAGCAGACTGCCTATGTATCAGGCGTAAGAAAGGCGTGCGCGTGGAAGTAGGAAGCGTTAGGGAAACGGTTTCTTGTCCGTCTCTGGTTCTAGCGTTTGCTATGAACGAATAGTTTGAGTGTGATATATTTAGAATGGAAGATAGAAGCAAGTGAGAGATATACAACTACAAAGTACGAGGAAAGGGACGGGCCTGGGATTGAACCCATGACCTTCTGCATATGGAGCAGAAGCGGTAGCCATCAGACCACCAACCCCGTCTACTACAACATCAAACGAGTTGATTGTCTAGAAAGTTATTGTTCAGGCTAAGTCAGCAATACGATATATGGATTACGATAGATGGAATAAAAAGGGTAATCAATCTTTCAACATAGCAGTTAACTACTGAGGAAATGCTCTTATGCATAATAGAGTAAACTGTACTTTACTGCTTGTATTTATCCTCAGAATTCAAATTTTCTGAATTAAAAAGCATCAACAGTACTCTCCGAACAACTTTTTTGAAATTGACGTGGGTTGTTTTAAAAGCATTTTGTTATTAAGTTTCCTAGATCCACTCATTGCCTAGTTTGGCGCATTTTGCTCGAAATTTTGAATACATAGAGTCCACTCCATCATATTATGTTAATCCTTACAAGTTTGCTCAAAATATTACTGGTGGTGATCAATCGATCAATTGTCCAGCTTTTAACACTGTTTGGTTTTCTAGATTTGTGCTCCTGATGATGGTAAAATTTTTCACTTTTATTATATTTGATGTAAAATTGCAGCATGGGAAAGTAAATAAAAAAAACTAAAATTTTGCCGAAAATACGTATGTTTCAGATATCAGGATATGGACAGGATAATTCTTGTTTTTTTTAAGTTGTTTCTGAAAATAGTTTGTTTAGACAATACCGCCTTTCTTCAGGCAGAGGCGTCTGGTCAGCCTGTTCAACCTGTTCATTGAACAGGTAGACCATTTGAATCAAAATCGTACAACTAATTTAAAAAAGTAAATCAAATTCAACAAATTTTAAAATAGCATGAGTGTGGGTTCATACGTACTACATAGAAAGTAGCATAACAATTGTCCCAAGGCACCAAGAACGATCGCGTAGTGTGCTGAGTTCACGCACCATGTAAAAAGCTCGCTTGACATCCACAGCACAAGCGTGGTATTTCACCAAAGACAGCAACGCAAAAGTTGAAGAGAAACTACTGTGCCTGTTCAACTGCTGCTGTTGAACCAAATCCCATATAACTAAGGTCCCACATACATTCACAGCTTAGTAATCTGTACACGCTCAAAAGCATACATGTGTGGAAAAAACCCGTTCAACGAAAGAAGTTGAACAGGTTTTACTTTTTCTCCTTCCGAAATTTTGTGCACGCTAAGCAGTTTCCTAATAGAATGCATTTTGTTCGGAATAGATCGGATGTCCAATGTCCATCCAAACATATTTACATCAACTTAGAAGGATATCCACATTATAAAATGAGAGGTTTTAATAATTAAAATCAAATTTATAACAATTCGAATGCATACCAAGCATACGTAAATTCGATTAATCCAATGTTAAACTAATCATTTCTGGTCTTTGGTGAAGTTAGCGCAGTCAATATGGAAATAGAGTGTTCTTAGAGTGCAAATTGCATGCTTTACGGTGCTAACTTTCATGCAATACGAAATCGGTTTCTCTCGACAGGTTCAACCAGCCGATTTGAACAAGCTGAAGATGATAAAAGCTCAGGAAGAATGTATTATCAATGGAATTAGCGCATATTTTAATATTTTAATAATAGATGATTCCATATCTGTTTTCTCTATAGTTTATTGTGGGATTCATGTTGTTTTTAAAGAAGGATTAACCTTTCTAACGGGATTTTCGGCTCGCCACCGAAGCGGACATCGATGTGTTCTTACGCTGCATTCATACAGTTCAAGTACCGCCGTGTGGGGTGATATTGGTCCTAGGGGGTGACTTTGACCGCCCTTTTCGATGCATCTCTTGAATTGCACGGGAGGCAAAAAAACTAATCCATGACCATCTAGTGGCTATTTATAACGTATTCTTGAAGCTTGCCACATTGTTTTCATTATTCTGGTTATAGTTTACTGTAAAAATCTTGGCCCAAAGTCACCCTTATGGACCAAAGACGACGGTATTGCTCATTTTAAATCCACATCGAGCGGCGGCGGTAACGCGCAGATATGCGCGCAACGTCAACATTCAAGTAGGTTTAATTTTTTTTTGTTCTTCAAGTACGCGAATGTTTGTAATTATCTAAATCTGAAACATTTGATGATTTTTATTATCACTGCGACGATATACCACCATTTTCTGTTAATCGCATCCCGTGGATTTTTTTGCAGAGTACAATACGCACATATTCACATATTAGTTGTAATGCTTAAGGGACCAAGAAAATTATTTAAAAATATAGTGTTTTTTCTATATTTCTGCCGGATACACGAGATTAATATGCAGATGAAAACATTTGCAAATCAAGTAAAACGTACCAATAAATCGTAAAAAAATGCACACTGCAGTTATTTTACTAAATACAAGAATATATGCAAATACGCGCACATTGATACATTTTGTTATTTCTGATATGATTTGTAACTGAAACGTGCAAAATCCAGTTAATCACCAGTTTACCGTTTTTTTTTCTCTGTTCGGATGCGCCACTGCGACCAGTATTTAGATCTATTGTGGCATTATCCGTATCCTTAGTGTATAGTGCATGTCGCATTACTCCATTTCCATTGATAGGTAATGGAGCATCGATTTCTGTACAGTTCTTGTTTTGATTCCTCAGATATTGATGCAAATCGACTATGATGAAAAGGTCCCGCTATTTACATCCTTCATAGAAATTTACATCTCAGCGAAGGCGCGCCCCTTAGCAAACATAATCGATTAAATTTCTGAGAAACCAAATCGGTACTACTGATATTTGACCATGCAACGGAACTCTAGTCCCATCCTTGTTTCGCTTTTAGTTTAGTCCCAGAAAAATACTAAAAAAAGGGGCTTTATGCTAGCAGCAAAACCGAATCAAGCTAGAAAATTTGTTTAGTAATCAGAATTCACGTGAGTCCTTGAATTACCAGAACTTACAGTCCTTGTTTAGTTAATACTCATGGTTATCCTGGCTTCAAGTGTAGTCTCGGGACTGACCAACTCCGAGTCTTTAACCATCTGCTAGGTATAATAGATTAATTTTCAGAAACTGTTGCCAGTAACAAGGACTTTGTACCACGAATCCTTGAATTACCAGAACATATTACCCTAGCCCGACAAACCAGATGAGACTAGGGTTCAAATTGGTAGATCTTACCCCGTAACACACCACGAAAAGGTGATCTACCCGCGTTACGGGTCAACGGGTTTACCGTTTACATAGGCGTTATTTACCCAATTAAAAAAAAATATTTTTCTTGTTGTTGCACAGGTGGCTTATTTGAGCACGCGACGCCTCTGTCTTCAGGATTTTTATCAAGAACTTTCTTATAGATATGACCTGTTTTTTTTACTTAGAATATTCCCAGGAAATTCTCCAGAGATTCTGAGGATGCCTCTCAAAATTTTAATCCAGAACATTATTGAAAAACAAAAATTCCAGGAATATTATTTGAAATAATCTATTAATAAGCTCTTGACATTTTGTGAGATTACCTGGAGACACTCATAAAAGAATTCTTAGAGGAGTTTCTCGCACCGTTGCTGAAGGCACGACAAATTCAAGAGGAGCACCAGAACACTTATTAGCGTATAATTCAATCCCTGAATGCATTCCGTTAAGATGATAATAATACGAAGCCATACCTCGAATTTTCAAGAGCACTAGTCTAGAGAACCAAACAGCGCTCTGAACTGAAAATTTGATCGTTTGATAAATTCCAGAATGAAACCAACCCATCAAATTTTCAACGCGAACGGTTGTCAGGTTCTCTAGATCTGTGAGCATGAAAATTTAAAATTTGGCTTTATTTATAACCATCTTAGAATGAAGATACAATGAAGCCACGCCTTAAAAATTTTCAAAAGCATAAATGTAGTGAACCAATTACAGTGAATCCACAATTAAGAATCACCCACAATTTATGAATCAGCTGCCTTTAAAGGACAAAATAACAGTAAAAAATAGCACAAAACATCACGGAAACATTTTCACTTATAATTTATTTTGAGTAAAATTGTTTACGTGATGTTTTGTGTTGATTTTTGTTGTTATTTTGTCTTTTAAAGTCAGCTGATTCATAAATTGTGGATCCACTGTAATTGTTCGTTCTGAGAATTGGATCCATTGATCATCATGAGCGTGTGACCAATCGATCAAGTTTGGAGCATGAACAGCTATTTGGTGCTCTAGATTTGTGCTCTTAAATATTTTAGGTGTAGCTTCGTTGCATCTTCATAAGAATATTTAGATAAACTATATTGGCCAACGGCCACCGGAGATATTCCGGATTTTCCGAGGTCATGTCAAAATGGCATTTTTCCTGTCACTTGTATTTTTGTGCGGTGTTAAGTTGTATAGATGTTTACAATTTTCCAAGAAACTAGAACTAATAGGAAGTTGAATGCCGGCAGAAGCATTAAGACTCGTTGAAAATCTTCAGAAATATAACCATTTCCGTAAAACTGGTCCGGGATCAATCTTCAAAATGATGCTTCCAGCAGCATATTCAGAACCATTAGATGTACTGACCACTCTATAGTAGGTTCCAGGTGCCATAGGGGAAGTGGTCAGTTAGGAACACATCTGGAGCCATATCAATATTGGTATCAAACTTCAATATTTTCAAAGGTGATGATTCTGGAAGCATTTTCAGCACCACCTGGCTGCCGGAGGATGTGTCCAATTTGAAACTTGGCCGGAAACAGATCGATATATGTAAACAGCTTCAATATTTTTGAAGGTGATGTTTCTGGAAGCGTTTACAGAGCAACTTATTTCAATCACCACTGTATAGTAGGTTCCAGGTCCCCTGGGGGATGTGGCCATTTAGGAACGTGCCTGGTACCATATCAGTATGGATATCACACTTCAAAATTTTCGTACATGATGCTCCCGGGAGCATGTGGCCAATTCGGAAGAATCAGCGGCCCAGATAGCCGTAGCGGTAAACGCGCAGCTATTCAGCATGACCATGCTGAGGGTCGTGGGTTCGAATCCCGCTGGTCGAGGATCTTTTCGTAAAGGAAATTTTCTCGATTCCCAGGGCATAGAGTATCTTCGTACCTGCCACACGATATACACATGCAAAAATGGTCAATCGGCAAAGAAAGCTCTCAGTTAATAACTGTGGAAGTGCTCATAAGAACACTAATCTGAGAAGCAGGCTTTGTCCCAGTTGGGACGTAACGCCAGAAAGATAGATAGATAGCTTCTAAAATCTTGATACTTGATACTCACTAGACCAAATTTGCCGTCGACTGCTTCCGGATTTCATAAATTTTCCATAAAGTTATAAGCATTTGAATTTAGCCAAAATTTTGCCTATCTCAATCATTTTGCATATCCCCTGTAATTCTAAAAAATCTAAATTCTATTCTTGGAGAAACTCAAGATTGAAAGAAATACTCTAATAAATTTTAGAAAACCCTGGAGATAAGAAGCTTTTAGAGAAAGTCGTCAAGTATTGAATGAATATCTGTAAAAATATGTTCAAGAATTTTAAGGGGATTTTCTGAGATATATATGTGAAATTTCTTGAAGCCATTCTTTAAAAAAGTTCTTCGGCAATGGCCAGAATTTTACCTGGAAAAAGTAATAGTAAAATTTCAGGATAATTTTTTAAAAAGCATAGTGGATGATCGTAATAGTGTTGCTTCTTATATAAAAAGGTGTATTCAGGTTCAATCAAGAAGGGGTCCAGAATTGTCGTATATGCCTAAAATTTGTGAAATTATATTTGAGGTAGTTCAGTAGCCGAGCACATCTTTGTTCAATTGCTCAGTTTTATCATATCAACTTGAATACACGATAAAAAAAATTATATCTGACAAATATATTTCAGTAAAGTGATAGCTTTGGTCAGCTTATTCATAAAATAAACTTTACATCATGCAAATAATCGGATATGTATCTAAGCTTCTTGTACAAATCGTACTAATTTCGGTTCAAATTAACCAATTGAGTGGCCTGGATTTTTTCTGGAAAACGACTGGAAGGTCAGGGAAAGTCAAGGAATTCTAGTTTCAAAATTGAATCGACACCCTGTTTTTTTCAACTTTCCCGGAGAATATCCTGGGATTTTTATACGCACAAACACGTCGGAACCCTTGACGAACAAAATTGAGAAAGAATCATTCAAATCCGTTGACCCGTTCGTAAGCCATTTCGTGACATACAAACACCATTAGAATGGTGTTTGTATATCACGAAATGGGTAGAGAACGGTCCAACAGATTGTCACAACTCTTTCACTGTTGCATTAGCCAAGGGTTCCGACGTGTTCGTGCGTAGAAAAAGTTTAGGTAAGTCTTCGAAATAGTCTTAGAAACGGGAGGAAACTAATGTGCCATTTTGTTTGGGAGATTGTATGACATTTTTCAACAGCCTACTTGATGGCAAGACGAAGTTTGCCGGGACCACTAGTTTATATAATAATATAAGATAGAAGATACAATTAATTTACCAGCCTTTAATCATCGGAGAACAGATCTATCGATCAATTTCCACAAAGAAAGTTTAAATGTCGTGGATTTCTATTTGATGGTTATTAGAAACAACTTTCCTCTTTCCGGATATTGATGGGTCTTTGCAGAGGAGCATATGACTCATCAAGGACTGTTTATTCTTGTTGACTTTTTGGGGGGGGAACGCCATTTAACATAGAGTCATTTGGCATAAAGCCGTTTGGCATAATATAATTTGGCATAACGGTCGTTTGGCATAATATAAGTCATTCGGCATAATCATTGAAAACTGAGTTGCTATGTTTTTGGCGTTACCATTGCTAACATTCTCATATATGATTTTCCCTTCTTTTGGTCATAGGCTGTTCTTTCTCATTACGTTGTTAAAAACTAGTGTTTTGCATTGAAACTACTAACATTTTCATTGACAATTTTGCCTTCTTTCCTACGTTGGCGTTATGACTACTAACATTTTCATCGACTATTTTCCCTTCTTTTGATCACCAGATCATCTTTTAAGTAGCACTATTTAAATTTATAATTTCTTTTCTTTTATGCCAAACGTCCATTATGCCAAATGACCATTATTCGAAATGACCATTATGCTAAATGACTTTATGCCAAACAGGGTAGCCCCACTTTCTGGTATGTTTCAACCGATTTTTACCGATCAGCTTATGGGTTGCTTCCAAAGCTTCTTCGGGAAAAATTACCGATATGTAAATCGAATGCTTCTATTATGTTTGCACTTTGCATCAGAAGTTTTTGCACATTTACAGGCATAAAATACCAAGTCGAGCCTAGGATACAAACTAGTGGAATTAAATGGTGTAGTACTAAATTCGGTTTTTCATCTACTTATAAAATACCAATCATACTCGTTCAGGTAGAGCTGTCATGTTTGACTTAGATCTTGGTTTTCTTTGTTTTGATAATTATCAAACGAAACCATTGCGACGGTTAGCAACCTTTCATCCGATGAAATTGCTTCAATAAACTTTTGAATATTGGTTGGACATGTCGAAATATCACTACAATTAAGGTGCTCCTTAATGCAACAGTTGATGCTAAAGCCGAAATTGTCGGTTTTGCTTTTGAACATCTCTTTTGAAAATTATCGGATATCGGTTCGATATCGATAATGTCAAATCCGATATCCCTCCCCTTGGTTATGTGACCTTGCCGCGATGGGAGGGCACAATCCATTAGCCCCTATGATGGAAACCAAAGGCGTAACCTGTAGTGGTGGTATTTCATTTTGGCATTTTTGCTTAAAGCCGCGTCATTATTTATATGGCATAGACGCACTAATATCTCGGATGTGATCCAACGGACATTCTGCGTCGTTGATAGCATTGATGCACATTGCAAATAATAAATCTATTCGAAGTGGACCTTAATACTATTCGTGACGATCAGTTTGTATTTTGCTAACCAGAATGATCCGTAGCCACTCCTACTATTAGCTAGCTAGATACATCATTATCATATACGACGTAGGAAATATTACTCTAAGGAAAATGACTAGTAGATTCACTGAGTAGAAATAAGTGGCGGCAATCTTATTTAATATGGTTTTTACATTGCCATAATAAGAAATATCTCATTTGCAACAATGGTATAAATCCCAGGTATAAACAATCTAGTTCCAGCTTCATTTTCGCAAAATTTACAAGTAGAAAGTAGGCGTTGTGAAGCATTGCATTTGCCACCGAAAAGTGAATTCTGTAATATATGTTAAAACCTAAGGTAACTATATTAATGATATTGGAAAGTAAGACGCTGAGATTGATCATTAGGGTACATGCTAGTTTCGAGAAATTGTTGAACAGACAAGGAAAGTGACTCATTTTTCAAGGACATATGAACGTAATGACAAATAAATACTTCCAACAACAAGAATAACGAAATAAACTAGAGCTATGACTGAACAGCCTAATTTTTTTCAGACTTGACGACAATTAACATTTAAGACTTACGTAAAAAACAAGAGTAATCACAATAACATGACTAAAAAGAACACCTAAATGACACATTATTCAAAATCATTTCGACTAGACAGTATAACCCTGTACTTCGGTTCTGCCAACTCGGTCGAGGCAGATTTCTTGTGTTACAACGTTCTAAAGTGCCAGAATGAAGTGTTGTGGTGAGCACTTGAAGATGGGATGGAAGGTCATTACTTCACGTTAACGCTTTACTGTGCTTTACTTATACTTCTCTAAAAAGTTCTGTACAATAATCGACCCTGCGCATAACTATAACAGTTGCAAATACAATAATCTGTCCTGCTAACACATGTCGCCACGTTAATTTTATCATAATGATCTTTTATCTACATCCATCGAACCATGCTGAATGCCCGTTGTGAGAATATCACCAAGAATTTCTCACATGCAATAAAGCAGGATTGTCCTACATTGAAGAAACATCAAGGTTTTCGCTCTTCGGATACATATTTTGTGTGTTTCATCAGTGTTGATGAGATGTCTTGAATGCCGTACATGACGTACAGAGATCATTTCCATGGAGTTTCTCGGAAGCTGCATGGGAATTGTTATTGTGGGAATCCAAAGAGCGAATTTTGTATGACTTCAGTGTAGGCCTACTGCAATAAAGCATGTTACAATCACTAACATTTCTTCTCTCCTTATCCGTGTTTCCATATCTAACCCGCCATTCCACGAGGAATTCATCAGAGAGGAACGACATCCTGTGAATAACTGAATATCATCCGGAAAGCGATCATCCAGCCTAGCACCATATTGTACCACGTCTTACCTGGACCAGTCAGCAGCAGAAAGTGAGCCGGTGATATTTGCTGCATACAAGGGCCTACACTGATGGAACTCATATTGAGTGCAATCCACTGGAAGTTGAGCTCAGTTCACACTTCATGTAAAGAACCCTTTTGTAGGACAGATCAGTCACTACGGACAACACAGGGCAGCGGAATCACCAGGAGGATCACTACCGACGGGGACAAGACCGACAACCCGGGGTACTTTCGGAGATCGCGTAATACAGTGGCAACACGAGCGATACGATTGATAGTTGTATATTCACGGTCGGTTAACAATGGACAGAGGGATATATTGAACATATTCTAAAACAGTGTTTCCCAAACTTGTTCAGCCTTTCGCCCCTTCAGGCCAATATTTTTTGGAATCGCCCCCCTGAAGAAAAAAACATATTTTTTTTTTCAGCTCAATGCAATACTGATCTGTCAAAACTCAACAACAACACATATTGTATTATTGATGTAACGAAATCTATCAAATCATTAAGTTAAATGCCATAGTAATCTGGAAATGTAACACAATTATTAAAAAAAATGATTGAGTCATGAAGCAACTCTCACATGCAGTTTCTTCTCTTGTGACTACAAGTCAGTCAAATAAGTAGTTTCAATAAAAGTTATTGCAGTGCTCAAATCAACTTTTCTACTCAAATCTTTTAATACCTAATGCTTTCTAAACTGAACCTCAAATATTCTGAACATATACCATTCTTCTTTTGAAATAATTTTTAAAAGAGGTCAACAGTTCAATTTTTCAAACGTTTGTATCAAATAATTAAAGTGCATTTCAGGCTACCAAATAAATGCTTTTCAAAATACGGTTCTCGTAATCGTTTAAAAAAATGAATTCGACTTCTTCTTCTTCTTCTTTCCGGCGTTACCTCCCCACTGGGACAGAGCCTGCTTCTCAGCTTAGTGTTCTTATGAGCACTTCCACAGTTATTAACTGAGAGCTTACTATGCCATTGGCCATTTTTGCATGCGTATATCGTGTGGCAGGTACAATGATACTTTATGCCCTGAGAAGTCGAGAAAATTTCCAACCCGAAAAGATCCTCGACCGGTGGGATTCGAACCCACGACCCTCAGCTTGGTCTTGCTGAATAGCTGCGCGTTTACCGCTACGGCTATCTTGGCCCCTAATTCAACTGTAAATAAATTCAACTTGTTTTATTAAATATTCAGGCGATAGAATGAAGGAGATATCAAAATACAGAACACATATCATGTGATAGAACATTTCATGTTTTCATAAGATATCAACAAAATAGTTATTTAACCATGATGAATATTCAAATTTTAACTAATAAAAAAACCTTACTTCTCAATAGAGTTTTCTCATTTTACAAGACATTTTCAGTGTTCATTTTAGTAATGCGTATTTGTAGTAAGAAGAAAAAAAAAACGATCAAACATTTGTTTATTTTGCAATGTTTCTTTTGGTGAACAGACACGGATCAGCCCGCGACTGGTGGAACCCAATTTCACCGAGTATAGCACAAATGGTATCGTTCCACACCTTAGCCCCTTGCTTCAACCCGTATAAACTTCTTTGGAGCCGACAATAGAAATATTAGTAGTAGAACGCTAATGGCGCTGTTCTCACAAAACTGAATTAGTTTATTATCACCTTCAAATATATCTTTTCATTGTTTGTTCGATGTCATGTTGTAGTGGACGGTTTTAAAATTTATTTGACACTTTGAGGATCGGTACTCAAGCTGTCAGCGCGTGGCAAACTAGATGTTGGTAACACGAACAGTAGCGACATTAGCATTCTTAGGTTAATGCTTCTACTGAGCCGACACACCAACTTTTCTTCGCCATGCCGTACCGTAAAGTGCCCTAATTCAGCGCATTGCCTAATTCCGCGCATTTCATACAAAACGATTTATATATGGAAATACACATCAATATTGCAACAACTTTCAATGCCATTTGATGCTACTACTATTTAGAATAAGTTCGAATCATCAATAAAAGCAAATAAGGCATTTTTTCGCGGCGTAAAAAAATAATCAGTGGAGGCCCGTCGAAGTTGACGCCATTTTTCTAATTTCCTTAGCGTCCGTGCTAAGACTGTAGGACAAAAACAAAAGCGATTTTTTCTATTGAAAATGTTTTATTTTTTATGCAATTTTCTATGGAACTACTTGCTACAGATATGTTTCATGATGCTTCTATGAAATCTTATCAAATATTAGCATAATTATTGAGTCTCATCCCAAAAAGTAATGCGCGGAATTAGGTCACATATTTTTTATAATGCCCTAATTCCGCGCACTGTTCTTCGCTGAACAATAAACAAGTTAAACATGCTATATTCGTCTTCACATCTAACTATTTCAATGAAAAGTGTCTTCATGCATAAATACGTTACGGGCAAGCAGAATCTCGGGAAAGCTCACTTACAGGGAAACTAAAAGCGACCGTCCAGAAACCACGTGGTCATTCATGGTGAGAGGAAAAGTTTATCCAAAGACCAAAGCCCATAAAAATTTAAAAATTGTTGTCTGAACAATATACCACAAGAGGAGAGAATCTATACTAGGGAGGAATGTATGGGAAAAATTTTGCCATCGAATTTCAAAAAATGGTAGTGCTCAAAAGTTTTGTCTCCTCGAAAAAAGTCCCCATGCAAAATTTGAGCTCAATCGGACTTCATTAAGTGGACCCCCAAAGCGGTCAAAGTTTGGCTTTTTTGACCCATGAAAAATCTCCATGAATACATAAATACATGAAATTTCCGAAATCGAAATTTTTTTTGATGCCAGATGTCTTAGAAATGCATGAAACGTCGAGATCTGGTGTTATTTGGAATTTTTTTTTTTTTTTTTTTTGAAAAAATCGACCTTTTGGGACTTAGTTAATTTTTGAGTTGGGGGAGTGAATTGAATTTGAAATGAACGATTTGAATTCAATTGCTGAGAAATTCACGGCAATAGTATTGAAACATATCCTATATCATTTTTGGCCACTGAAAGCATATTATATGTGATATTTCATTAGGGTGGTTCATTTACTTTCCATTAGGGTGGTCTTTTTTGTTAAAAATAAAAAAAAATAAAAAATAGAATTTTAATTGAATATTGAAGACAATAGTATTGGAACATCTCTCACATTATCGTAAGCCATTTTCTACATTTAATATGTGGTATTTTATTACGGTGGTCCTTTAAAAAAAATTGAGAATTAACAATTAATGTTAACATATAATAAGTGATATTTCATTGGGGCTATTGTCCTCAGTTTTGCATATGGGTGATCATTTAATTTGTAAATAAAAAA
This sequence comes from Aedes aegypti, assembly GCF_002204515.2. NCBI lineage: Eukaryota > Metazoa > Arthropoda > Insecta > Diptera > Culicidae > Aedes > Aedes aegypti. The sequence continues at coordinate 203,662,815 of NC_035107.1, forward strand.
AATATTCTCAACAGATTTAACAAATCAACTTTGTTTGTATAGTTTTGAATCATGATTCTTCATTGGCATGCAACTCTTCGTTAAGATATTTTCATTAAGGTTTTCTTTTGAATAGTTAAAATAAAACGTGCCAATAACAATAATCAGTGAATTCAGTGAAGCACAACTCTAACTGCCATAATCAAAATACAGATAAAAAAGGAATGAAATAATTTTTGACGTATTCAAATTATGACAATAGGGCGTCATCCACAAATTACGTAACGCTCATGGGGGAGGGGGGGGTAGCCTCATGCGTTACGGCTCATACAAAAATTTAAAATTTTCCATACAAAAAGAGTTACGGACGGGGGGGAGGGGGTTGAAAATTTCCAAATTTAGCGTTACGTAATAAATGGACGCCGCCTAGCTTGATGGGCGACGATGAAGGGCAACAAAAGTGTTAAGTTTATATTTACAAAACAGATTCTCAGCCTTGGGCTCCTTCATTCCCGAAACAAAAGTACGTTGCCTTCTGCTTGCTATAGTACACGCGATTCGGTTGTGACAACGTAGGCAATTCCAGTTTTAACAATCAGTTCTCGTTTATTCTTCAAAGATGTAACAAAGTTCCTTATAGAAATTTCGTCGGAATTTCATATGGATTTTTTCGTTGGAGTTTTCAACGGAATTTTCTTTGGAGTTTCCTTTGGAATTTTAATCGGAATTTCCTTAGAAACTCCTTTTAAAAATTTGTATTGGACTTTTCTACGAAATTTCCTTTGAAATTTTCTACGGAATTTTCATCAAAATTGGAAATTTATCCTGAATTTGCTTCGGTATATCCTGTGGAATTTTCTTCGGTATCTTTAGAAGTGCCTTTTTAAATTTTCTGTGGTATTTCCTTCGAAATTTCCTATGAAGTGTCCTTCGGAATTTCATTCTGAACTTTTCATTGGAATTTTCTTCGAAATTTACTTCGGAGTTTCTTTTTGAGTTTCCTTCGAAATTTGCTTTGGAATTTTGTTTGAAGTTTCCTTCCGAATTTCTTCTAGAGTTTGTTTCGGAATTTCCTGTTTCATTATCTTTGGAGCTTCCTTCAGAATTTTATTCGAAATATTATTTGGAATTTCTTTCGAAGCATTGGAATTTACTTTGGAATTTCCTTCGAAATTTTCCTTAGAGGTTTCTTCGGAATTTCATTTGGGATTTCTCTTGGACCTTTGAAATTTAGTGCGGAATATTCTTAGAAATTTCCTTTACAATTTTCTTTGTAATTTCTACAGAGTTTTCTTGAGAATTTCCTTACAAATTTGCTTTGGATATTCCATAGAAAATTCCTTAGAAATTTTCAACGAAATTTCCTGTTAACTTCCTTTTTTCATTGCAATTTGCTTCGGAATTTGCTTTGGATTTTTTTTTGGAATTTCCTTAGAAATTCCCTTTTGAATATGCTTTGGATATTTTTCAGAATTGTCGTCGGAATGTCCTTTGGAATGTGCTTCAGAATTTCTTTTAGAATTTTATTCAGTTTTTTTTTTCGGGATTTCCCTTATATTTTGAAAGGTTCCATCGAAGTTTCCTTTGGAATTTCTTTTGGAGCTGTGATTTTTTCTTCGAAATTTCCTTAGAAATTCCTTTTTGAATTTCATTCGGAATTTGCTTTGAATTTTTTTATGGAATTTCCTATGGAGTTTTTAGAATTTCCTTTGGAATTTTCCACGGAATTTTCTTCGGAATTTCCTTTGGAATTTTCTACGCAATTTTCGTCAGAATTTCCTCTGAAATTTGTTTCGGAAATTCCGTTGGATTTTTTTTAGTTTCCTTCGGAATTAACTTTGGAATTTCCGTCGAAATTTCCTTAGGAGTATCCTTTAAAATTCCTTTGCAGTTTTCTTTGAGGCTACTTATCAAATTTTCTTCAGAATTTCCTTTAGAATTCCTTTATTACTTCCTTCAAAATTCTCTTTGAAATTTCTTTCGGAATTTCGTTTGAAGTTTACTTCCAAATTTGTTATAGAGTTTCCTCGGAATTTCCTTTAGAATAACCTTTGGAATTTCCTATGGAGATTTCGGAATTTTATTTAGAAGTTTTGATTGGAATTTTTTACGGAATTTTCCTTTGGACTGTTTTACGTTATTTTCATCAGAATGTCCGTTGAATTTTCTCGGAGTTTACTTTGGAATTTCCTTCAAATTGTTTTTTCGTAATTTTCTTAGGAGTATCCTTTAAAATTCCTTTGTATTCTTCGGAACTTCATATCTCATTTACTTCAGAATTTTCTTTGGAATTTCTTCATGAATTTCTTTCAGTAAGTTGCTTCAGGAAGTTATTTTGGATTTCTTTGGAATTACTTCTTCAGTTCTTCAAAATTTTCTTCGGCGTTTCCTTTGGAATTTCTTTCGGAATTTCTTCTGGAATTGCCTTCGGAATTTTCTTTGGAATTCGCTTCGGAAGTTCCTTTGAAATTTCTTATGGAATTTCCTTTGCAATTTCTTTTAGAGCTGGCTTCTGAATTTCATTTGGAATTTTCTGCGCAATTTTCGTCGGAGTTTTCTTTGGAATTTGCTTCGAAACATCCGCCGAAAATCCATTCGGATTTATTTTTATGGAATTTCTTTTTGAATTTGCTTTGGAATTTCTTTCGGGATTTGCTTTGGAATTTCGTTTGGAATTTCTTTTGGAGCTACCTTCGGGATTTGATTTGGAATTTTCTACGTTATTTTCGTCGAAATTTACTTTGCAATTTGCTTCGGAATTTCTTCTGGAGTTTCCTTCGGAATTCCTTTTGGAGCTCCATGCTAAATTTGATTCGGAATTTCATTTGGAATTTCTTTTGAAGCTTTGAAATTATTTCGGAATTTTCTTCGGAAGTACCTCTATAATTTTCGTTTCCTCTGGAATTTCCTTCGGAATTTTCTCTGGAATGTCCTTCGGAATATCCTTTGGAATTTCCTTCGGAATTTCCTCTGGAATTTCCTTTGGAATTTCCTTCCGTATTTCCCCTAGAATTTTCTTCGAAATTTATTTTTGGAATTTACTCTGGAATTTCTTTTGAGATTTTCTCTGGAATTTCCTTCAGAATTTTCTCTAGAATTTCCTTCGGAATTACCTCTGGAATTTCCTTCGAAATTTCCTCTAGAGCAGTGTTTCCCAAACTTTTTTAACTTTCGCCCCCTTGAGACCGCTAATTTTTGAAATCGCCCCCCTGATTTGTACTTCAAACATTTCTATTGAGCGCTACACTACGCTGAAGTTCTGATCAATCACAGGCGTCAAAAGAATCAGTCGAGTTAAAATGATTTTGATTTTTAATTGATAAAAATGTCCATCATGTGTGATTTTGAAGCATTCATATATTCCATAAATATGTTCTCGACTATCAATAAAAAAAAGTCACACGCTTTGATTGTCTGACAAATTGACTGACAAATCTTACCGATATCAATTGAAATTTAGTTTACAAGAAATATGATAATCCTGACTGCTGAATGAGTACATACATCAGTTCGATCATAGATTCAATTTTGGCCCACTTTCTGCGTATATGTTGTTTTTTGTTGAGTTTCAATTTTTTTTTTGACTATTCTGAAAATAGTCCTATGCAAAATAAAAATTAAAAGAAAATACTCAATTCATTATCAATGCACGTCAGTTTTTCTCAGACATATGCTTCCAATTCGATGTCGCTTAGTCGTAACTACAGTTGTGTTATTTTAAATAGGGTTGTTTATGCATTCAACATTTAGTAGTTTTATCATTGTAATCCAATTTTTGTCTGCTGCATGTTCCTAAATTTATTTTAAAACTACTGGTTACACGCATTTTAATCAGTATTCATAGTTCAACTAGTTTTAAAATAAATTTAGGAATATGCACAACAATTCCATTGAAAACTGGATGCCATCAATAATAACAAGCAGTTGTTTTATAATAAGTCTCTGCAAAAAGAGGCATTATAGTTTTTTTTTCGATGAAGATATAAATTTGTAAAACAACCTTATGTTTTCATATATTTTAAACTTCTTTAATACTTCCTATACCAAAAATCAGGTTCTTCATGATGGCATTATTGACATGAGCGATTTCTCTTCATCAATCCTTAACAAATACATACATACAGGTTTAAAAATAGTTTGGTATCGAATAATCTAATGTATCTTTTGGAGACGAACCAACCACCGATTAAAAGTCTTGATAATAATAATAATAACTCCAATGTATCAAAAAATTCTCAGATGTATTAGAGTAAGTATAACGATCCATTAAATCATGAGTGTAACTACCAAGTTTTTTTTTATTTGCTTCCATACTAGCACTTTCGCCCCCTTTTGAGCTTTTTCGCCCCCCAAGTTCAGTTTCACAAATGTTCGCCCCCTTGGACCTGAAAATCGCCCCCTGGTGGGCGAATTCGCCCACTTTGGGTATCACTGCTCTAGAGTTTCCTGCGAAATTTCCTCTGGAATTTCCTGATAAATTTCGTCTGGAATTTCCTTCGGAATTTTCTCTGGAATTTCTTTCGGAATTTCCACTGGAATTTCCTTCAGAATTTCAACTGGAATTTCCTTCGTAATTACCTCTGGAATTTCCTTCGGTATTTCCTTCAGAATTTTCTCTGGAATTTCCTTCGGAATTTGCAAAACTAAATTGGAAAGGTCACTGAGGCTCAATGCTTGATCTCTGAGATGAGTGCATCTGAAATCACGAAGTAGCAAGCGGATTTTGTATGAGACGAGGACTCCGAACTGGTTCAGCTTAGTGAAGTGTTGCATTCCGAATGAAAATCACGCAAAACTTTTCAAAAGGACCTTTCTAACAATGAGAGGCTTTCTAGAAAACTCTTTTGTTGTTAACTAAGTTACCTTTACATTTTTCGTCGAACATTACGCAAATATTATGTGTGTGTGGACTACTACACCATAATCTTTCGGTATGTAGATATTAAGGTTGAATTTTTTACAATGACACCATAATTAAGGAAAGTGGACGAGACTTTTCCGAGAAATCATGGTTTCAAACTGTACGAAAAATGATGCACCCTAATGGAAAATGAGAGAAACTCCCCAATGAAATATGTTAACAGTGTTCTACGATGATGTCGCATATCAAATGGAACTAGAGACGCATGAATTCAAAGGAATTTAAAGCCTCTCTAAACAAAAATGAAGACAATGGCCTACGATTATAAAAGAGGTGTTAAAATACTAAAAGAATCAAATTCAAAATTTCTTGATTTTTTTTTAATTTTCGGCAAACACCAATGGAAAATAAGTGAGCCACCCTAATAAAATATCACGAATCTAATGAAGGAAATGCTCTACGATGATGAAGGAGGTGATAAAATACTATTGTTTTAATATCCCATTCAAATTATGATTTTTCGACAGAAAGGCCCACCCTAATGGAAAACAAATTAACCACCCTAATAAAATACCACATATTAAAGTAGAAAATAGCTTACGATAATGTGAGAGATGTTCCAATACTATTGTCTTCAATATTCAATTAAAATTCTATTTTTTATTTTTTTTTAACAAAAAGGACCTCCCTAATGGAAAGTAAATGAACCACCCTAATGAAATATCACATATAATATGCTTTCAGCGGCCAACAATGATATAGGATATGTTTCAATACTATTGCCTTGAATTTCTCAGCAATTGAATTCAAATCGTTCATTTCAAATTCAATTCACTCCCCCAACTCAAAAATTTCCCAAAAGTCCCAAAAGGTCGATTTTTCCAAAAAAAATTTTTTCCAGATAACACCAGATCTCGACGTTTCATGCATTTCTAAGACATCCGGCATCAAAAAAAAAATCGATTTCGGGGGGCCTTTGGAGATTTTTCATGGGTCAAAAAAGCCAAACTTTGACCGCTTTGGGGGTCCACTTAATGAAGTCGTATAGCGAGGTGACAATTCTCGACTCGAGTGAAGTGACTCTCCATTTGATTTGCACGGCGAGTCACTTCACTCGAGTCGAGAATTGTCACCTTGCTATACGACACCGACAATTGTCACCTCACGCCAGTCGTAGAATAAACCCACTGGTCGAGGATCTTTTCGTTTAGGAAATTTTCTCGATTCCCAGGGCATACAGTATTTTCGTACCTGCCACACGATATACACATGCAAAAACGATCAATCGGCAAAGAAAGCTCTCAGTTAATAACTGTGGAAGTGCTCATAAGAACACTAATCTGAAAAGCAGGCTTTGTCCCAGTTGGGACGTAACGCCAGAAAGAAGAAGATTTATAAGTATGAATAAAATGGCAGTGAGCGAAATTAGGAGCGTGCGCAAAATATGGTAGCATCGCGGTAATTTCGCTCGCTGCCATTTTATTCATATTAGGGAGCCGGACCCAATTCTTGGCACTTTTGATTCACTTCGGCAGTGGGGTTTTTTGAACGCCACAAAGCTCATATTTGGCCACAATATGCGTCGTAGTGAAGTGCTCCTTATGGCTTTTAAGTTTCAGACAATTCGGCCGAGTAAAAACCCCCATGCCAAAGTGAATCATGGAAGTGCCCAATTGGTTCTGCACACTACTTGATACAAATTGGACTACATTATTGCATGTTATGTAACCATGACTGATGAAGAATCAAAAAAAAATTTCTTCCGTAAAACATGTTTAAAATGTCAGTGAGCGAAATTAGGAACGCCCGCGAAATACGGGTACTTTACGGTATACGGCGTACCATCGACTTTGTTCATCTTAATTTCGGATAACAAAAGGACAGAGTCTTCCAACATTAACATAATTTATTTTGAGTCAGTTCACGGTAAAAAGAAGCAAGATATTATACTCCGAAAAATGGCATTTGGCAGTGACTTCATTCCTATTATTCATTCATTATTCATTCCTATGGACTTATGCACGAGTTCACTATTTGACGTTTTAGCGGTGCCGTGTTATTTATGTGACCATGGAAACCAGTGAATTCGGCACCGCTCAAACGTCAAATTAGTGAACTCGTGCATTGGTCCATATCCTAAACTCGAACGAGTGCAAAAGAAAGCAAGGCCTGCTCTTCTTTTTATCCTCAAGGCCTCATGCTTGACGATAGGAATGACGACACATGTTTTGATGGACAATCGTTGTTTACACGTGGGAATAGCCTACCTTGTGTCTGCCGTGGAGTCAGTTGTGAGGAAGAAATGAAGTGTAATTGAAATACAGTCAACTTTCGTTCGTTGCACTAAACCCGTGGCCCACCTAGTGAAAGACTTTCACTAATCGGGCTAAGTTTTGAGCTGTCAAATAACCGATTACAATAGAAATTCAGCGCTACCAACATTAACAAATTACGGTTTATGTCAGAAAGTGACTTTTGCCTTCGTTTTAGGTGGGCTATAGCTCACTTAACGGGAGCCCATTTAAAATGAAGTGCAATTAAACGTAGTGCAACGAACGAAATTCGACTGTATCTATCAGGCAATGGACCAATGCACGAGTTCACTAATTTGACGTTTGAGCGGTGCCGAATTCACTAGTTGCCATGGTCACGTAAATAACACGGCACCGCTTAAACGTCAGATAGTGAACCCGCGCATCGATCCATATAGTATATGAAAAGCAGGCTTAGGGAAATGAGAATGTAAACCAATAAACAATCATACTGTCAAATATTGGTCTAATCTTGGTTCGCAAAGACGCTTTGATGAATACTATTTGGATTTACTACATCAGTGTTGGTTTATTTTTTAACAGGGTAATGATTGGTTGAACAAACGTTTATTAAAAACCTTCAACACCAGCTCTCACTGCTACTGCTTTAAGCGTATGTTATTGTACCTGGAACATTTGTCACAATGTAAATTGTATCCACTTAAATACTTATTAAATCTGGACAAACATTTCAAAGGGGCACATCGACATTGGTAAACAATTGGGCGGTATGAATAGAAAGCGTTGAACTTTACTACATGTAGCATCTACTCAAAAACAAAATCCACAAAGTTTACTACACTGATGCTGCACGTTAAGAACATTCCATTTAGAGTGCACAGTGATGCTGCACGTTAAGAAAATTCTATTCAGAGTGACACTTAAAATGCTTAAAATCAATAAAATGATGCATATATGCCAAATTTGTCGCTTATTCACACGACAAATCATGTGAAAATATGAATATCACTACTTTCCCGCTATAAATCGCGTAATCGAGCATGGACACTAATTCATGCAAATTATATAATTGATTTGAAGAATAAATTTGCGATAAATCTGGCATTCCTTTTATGTACACGTGAATATTATGATGATGATTACAAATTTTTTGCTGAGAATTTTAGCTAAAAATCTGTGTCCTATAAAGAGATCTTGAGATTACAGCAACATAAAATTGTGAAATTACTAGACTTTTTTGGATACCCGTACTGAGATTCTGATGTAAAATCTGAAAATCTTAGAAATACTTTCTTAAAGATACCAAAATTATTTCAAAAGATCAATAACCGAATCAGATTGTGTTAGGCCCAAAATCATTACGTACAACAATTCTAGAATGTATCGTAATCCCAGAATTTCATAGAAAAATCTGAAATTCCAAAGGAAATCAGAGAATTTGGAATGTCAGAATTCTTACATATCCGACATCCGAGAATTACTAAGAAACAACATAATTATCGTAATATCAGATTGAACATAATTATCGTAATGACTATCTTCGTACCTGGCTGCCACACGATATTCACATGCATAAAGGTTAATTGACATTGAAAGTTCTCACATCAGTTAAAAACTGTGTAAGTACTCATAAGAACACTAAGCTGAAAATTAGGCTCTGTCCCAGTTGGAACGTAACGCCAGAAAGAATTCCTTACCGGAATCTCAATTTTTTTTTCGAAATAGGTATCAAAATTTCTACGGAATTCTCAAAATACCTTTCGAAAAATCAAAGCTGACATCGTTTTCTCATGATATTTACTCAAATTTCAATTATTCCATTCATTTCAGCAATCTCAAAGCATGTGTAGCAACCTCTGAAGCTAACTACCAGTAGCTTTGTAATAAATGCTACCTTTATTCATAGCAACGCGTTGTTTGTAGTATGTTCGAAAGGTGTAGAAAGAGGAATGACACAAACATGTTCCACTTGTGTTCCACATATAGTGTTCCACATATATACGGAAAAAAATCTGTGGTAGAAATTACTATTTTAGCTGACTACGCTTATTCTTGAAACTGCCATGGAATTTCAGATCAATTTACTATGTTTACGGTACATATCACTACATTACTGGTACATTTGACAGAAATAATTTACAGCAATCTGATTTCGACTACAGACATGGTATAATCAAGCACATTTCTGGTCTGCTGAAAATTGCCGGTGCGAGCGCTTAAGTTAACCCCAGGTCCGTCCCACTCCACAGTGGGACGGATTGAGGTTTTAGGAGGAAAGATGGAACTCACGCCTTCAATTGCGATTTTACGTAAAAATGATGTTCTACAAAGTTGTTCCTACTATAAAAACAATATTTTTGGTCGGAACGAAAATTAGGGCGGCCCTCTGTAATAAAAGATAACAATCAAAACTTTTTTATTTCAAGGAATATTAATATAGTTTGTTTTACAAAGTTAAAGATCGGAAAATTTCAAGCTGATTTGACTAAAAAAGTTTTTTCCTAGCTCAAAAATTGACCGTTTTAGAGCATTTTTCGCTATTGATGTAGGGTGGCCCATCAAAAATTGGTTTTGGTGTTTTATTTTTATTATTAAATTGATATTTTAGTTTCTCAGCAAAACTGTCTTCCCATCACTTTTAGAGATAATTGAAACGAAAACATAAAATATAAAGCTAATGGAAACAAAGAGATACTAGAGTCTTTTCGTGATGAAAATTTCATTTACTTCCTTGTACATAAGGTATCATGTATACTAATACATACGATATACGAATGCAAAATGAAAAATATGGCAAAGAAGCTCTTAAAACTGTTAAAGTGCTATTAACAACAACAACCTGAGAAGTATGATCTGTTCCAGTGGGGACCCAAACCAAAAAAAATTGATACAATTTTTAACTGATGAAAAGTTGACGACTTTTTAATAACAAAAAAATACATTTTTATATGTTTGTATAATTGGGGAAACAAAACGAATTGTGTTGGTATGACGATGGTGTTTGTCAGCCTAAAATAGGATTAAAAATCGTATTATTCTTCTGCGGATCTGTTTGTTCATGTTATGACTTGTTCATTAGTTATTAACCGTTAAAAACAGATTTATAAAAGCATCTCCCAAATATACTACAAGGTTCAATTTTCTGGCATGGCTATCTCTAAACTATAGCCTTAATTAATCAAAACATCTATACATGATCAAATAATGCACATAGTTATTCTCCTTGATATAGGCTGGAAAGTCAGCGTCATAATCAGAAATCGTACTCTAATAATATACCGTTTCAGATACGATTTCCTACGGTGGACAAATCACTTGTAAACAGATCTGCGGTAATTAAGCATTCGTTACTTCCAATCAGAATGTTTCTCAAAGAGCCTGGCAAATCCCCAAAAAGGAATGTTCGGAAGTTTAGGAGGAGCCATGTCGGGAAATTCAACCGGGCGGTAAATTTAGAAGATATTTTCAAAAGACTTATCTCCTTATTTTTATTGCTAAACTTCTCTGGCTCTATTTATAAGTACGTAGGGCAAGTGTACCATTAGTGGTGCACCTAAGGGAAAACTGCTAAAACACGGTGTTAAGATCATGAAATATATGATTTTAACGTATCATTTGATAGATCTCAAATCCTTCTATCATTCAAATGTATAAAAATCACGATTCATTTGAAATTTCCCTGCAAAAAGCCTTGCACCAATAATAGGAACGCTGTTCCTTTAGTGGAGGTATATTTTAAGGATGGTTCCTTTAGTGGCGCAAACCATTGATTTCTTATGGGACCCTCCACTATGGGTACTGATGCACCACTATAGGTGCAAAGGAGCAAAAAAATTAAGCAAAATAATTGTTTTAAATAGTTTTACGGTTAAATTTCATGAATATTATTCGATTACTTGTATCATTTTCGCATCGTACATAATACAAAAATATCACATAATCATTTATTAGCGCGAAACATGCCAAAACACACTACCTCCACTATTGGAGCTACCTCCACTAAGGGAGCGTTTGCCCTATATAAGAATATGAAACAAAATAGTTTCGGCTTTAGAAAGATAATTATTGTCATGCAAAAAAAAAATCTTTTGATTTGCCCCAGCTACATCTACATGTAAAAAACGTTGTTTTTCATAAAAAATGTTTATAACTATTCACCGTAAAAATTGTACAGGCCTCAAAATATGCGTTTCAATCGGCTTTTAAGATAAAGGGGAGACAACTTGGCTGAGAAATCTGAAATAAAAAAAATAAAACACAAAAACCTATTTTTGATGGGCCACCCTACATCAATAGCGAAAAATGCTTTAAAACGGTCAACTTTTAAGCTAGGAAAAAACTTTTTTTGTCAAATCAGCTTAAAATTTTCCGATCTTCAACTTTGTAGAACAAACTGTATCAATATTCCTTAAAATAAAAAAGTTTTGAGGGTTATCTTTTTTTACAAAGGGCCACCCTAATTTTCGTTCCGACCAAAAAAATTGTTTTTATAATAGGAACAACTTTGTAGAACATCATTTTTACGTAAAATCGCAATTGAAGGCGTGAGTTCCATCTTTCCTCCTACACTGAGAAAAATCTACACGTCAAGGTCGTGTGTTTTACTTATAGATTTGCGCAATGAGGAAAACCACATGATTTGAGTGTGGTAGCCATATGGATTTCATCATTGATTTCACGGTATAATAACATGTGTATCAGCATTAGGTTGTCATGTGAAACAAACATGAATTTCCAAATATTAAATCATGAAACCCAACTGATTTGCTTATTGAATTCGAAATGTAGTAGCTTTAGATAGAACATAAATGTCATGGGGCTGAAAGAAGAAATTTGGTAGAAAAACTTTTGCTCCCCAAAATATGGATCCGAGGCTCCTCTGCTTGTCGCAAGCTCTCTTGATTTTTTTTTCAAACCCGTGAGCCAGCATCAAGCGGGGCACCGCAAATCCATAATTTGGGAAGCTAGTGATAAGCATATTCCATTTTTTTCGAAACTGAAAGCCAGGAAAATCTGTTAGTGGAATCCGATTTTTCTACTAAACTATACATTATAATCAATGTTTTCTTATAGAAAGGTAGAATTCTCGTACATCGGTCAACTTCACTAATAAAAGAAAAATCGAATTCACAAATTTTCATCTAACACTTTCAGCTTCAAAATTTGCTTCTTCTCTTTGGAAGCATGATGATGACTGTCGTTCGACACGAGGTCCAACCGCAATTAAGTTCACTATGCATCCCATGGGTTGATCACAAACAATTTAGAAGCTTTGAACATGGAAATCGATAGCATAGCTCATGGATTTCATCATAACAATCTCATTGCGCAAATCAATGAATCGACCAACTTGAACATGATGATTATGACACAAGATAACCATAAGCAAAACACACTGAATCCGTGTTGGAGTGATGATCTATGCGTCCATAGGTTGACACATACGAATCTGAAGAGAAAGCTTCGGGAACTTATGTGGAAAAAATATGGAATCCCTGTTGTCGGTTGATGAATAAATCCATGAAGCAAAACACAGGAATTTAATGTGTAACACACACGAAGTTTGCAAGAAAATCATAGCAAATCGATATGGATGTTAATGAATCGATCCATAATTTTAAACACACAGATCGAGCGTGTGGATTTTTATCAGTGTAAAACCCCAATCCGTCCCACTGTGCACTCGGGCTCAGAATGGGTACCACTTCTGTCTTTGTTAACCCCCTAAAATGGTAGTTTTTACCGCACAATTTTTTTGCGTGTACCGATCATGTAGTAAACTCAATTTTACTACATTTTATTCATACCGCCCATTGGCTTATTGCAAGACGCTGTTGAGCGCAATTCAACTTGATCACGCTCACCAATACCACTATCAGGAAGAGCCAACCCCAATCTTTCTGATAGTGGTGTTAGTTTGCGTGGGCGGGCAAAAAAGGGCTCAACAACAATGTTTCTGAAAAAAGGCTCAAGACCTCTTGGGCCCTTTTCAAATGTTAGTCCAGAAATGCTACGTCGAATTTCAAAGTTCCCTAGTCTTTTATATCATACAACATCCTTCTCGATTTCTCACCTCAGTGCTAGTAAAGTTCCAGAAAATCATCCGGAGAGGTGTTTGAGTCGGCCAGGTTCGAACTGGAGGCCGCCTTTCGTTTCATCCCTCGTTTGATGGTCACGATTCGGTGGGTAGAAAGCGGCACCAGCACACTTGGCGCATTTTCCTTCTTCTGCAGTCCCCCCACTAGATTGGAGGAGGAGGTCGACGGAATGGAGAAGTGTTTCGCTGGTCGAAAGCTACCAGAAACCTTATCGCTTAGAACGCTGGTGGTTTTCGTGAGGGCTGTTCCGGTGGTGGATTCTTTTCTACTCAACGTTGCCGCGCTGAGCCCCTTTTGGAACAATACTGGATGCAGACCGAAGGCGGAGGCTTTAATAGGGAGAAATGGGAAATCCGATTCAATGATGTTGCGCACGTTGTCCGACACCGGAGTGGATTTGTTCATATCGAATTCACCGAATTTTCGTTTCCTCTCCACGGGTTGATCGGGCGTGTTCAGTACTACGCTGCTGTCCGAAGGATCTTCGTCAGTATTGGCCTTCCGCTTGGATAAAGCGTTTACTTCACATTGCAGTCGGTACATCTCAGTATCCAACATGGATAGTTTGTCTTCCAGGGCTATGCACTTGGCGCGCTCCGTGTGCTGATCATTCTGGTACTTTTTGATCCGATCGCGAAGCTCGTTCCTTTCGAACTCACTGGCCTGCAGTTCTCGCTTCAACGACGTCACCAACACGGCCAGCGTTTGAGGTTCGCTATTGCTCGCTACTAGATCCTCGATCTCTTTGGTACTGGACTCAATGGCCATTTTCACCGTCTTCATTAGCTGCATCTTACTTCGCATATTTTTCATTTCATCCTTAAGTCGTTGATGGGCAGTCTGTTCCGCCCTTAGCTGATCCATTTCGTGCCTCTGCGTGGAGAGAATGTAGTTTTGACCTTTGATCGTACCCTCCAACGAGGCCACCATTTTCGTCATCTTTTTGCGCTCCAGTCTGTGAGCGGCTTGCGATTCCTCCAGGTTCTTCAGCTTCGTATCCTTCTCCCGTAACGACAGTTTCAGGTTTTCCAAGTTCTGCATCAGCATTGCATTGTCCCCGGGATTGTCCACATTGGTGGTGATGTTCATGTACAACTTGATCAAGCTTTTGGCAATGCATTTGCTTCGACACTCCGGGCATGTCTTCGATCTGTAACAGCAGAAAAAAGCGTCGTTTAATCTTCATCGGAGTCAATCGAGGATGGACTGCCATCTGGTGATCTCGTTTCATGCTTATTATAATACATTTTTATCGTGGTAATGTAATTTTCTAACAAACTTTGGAAGTGTCGACATAAACCCTTATTCCTGCTTTATATAATTTTGCAAATTTCGACATTATGATTGTTGCATACTTTCTACCAATATATGTTCATCACGAGACAAAAATGCAAAGACAGTTTTAAAGTGAAACAGTTTGGAATCAACTTCCAAGATTGCACTAAAACTTCAAAGGCACAAATCTCGCGAAGAAAGCATCTCACAACAGTGCACTTTTTATTTTGACTTTGTGCACTAGCAGAAAGCTTAAAATAAGAAGATCAGGAACGTTTGCCAACTGTTTCTTCAGTTTTGTGCCTTTGAAAACGTGAGTAGGGGGAGAAGTCGGCCATTGTGCCGGCCATCTTAAGTAAGAGTCGTATTTTTCCTTCTTACCCTTGGATCACATGATCGACCAAAAGTAACTCCCAAATCTTCGTTCCTTCTCATTAAAGTGGTGATTGTGGAGATGCAGAAGTATTCTTGGTCTCTAGTAGCAACGATCATTACACACTAACGTCCCTACCCCATCCCAAGTGACTGTAAGGACTTGGCCTGTGCCGTTATTGATCAATAATATGATATGCGCTCTTCGAGAGTAAACGGAAGCCCCATACCTTATTCAATGGATCATTGAATGTAGTTTTTGTCAGTGCTCACCGCATCAGAACAAAGGCGCCACTGTATATGGGATTTAACACTGTGACAGCATTGCTGTTCTGTCAAACACACAAGGCTACGGTGGCGCTATCTATGCTTTCCATAGCGGCCGTTTTGGTTATTTTAATGATCCATTGGATCGAAGTTCTTATCAGTTTCGATCATTCACGGACTAGCAACCATTAACATGTACAGTTACATACTTTGCGATTCTAATGCTATCCTTTACAGCTTAGTTATAGTGGAACATGAATTCGATCTTAAATTTCTATGCAAAAACCCTTTATATTTTTTTTTTTACAAATTTGTAATCAAATTAAATTAACGTTAAACGCCTTAATTCAGTGTCGAAACATGAGAATCAATCGATATGTATTCATAATTATAATTCTATAAAAATTTCTTTGGTTTTATAATGATTTGCGTCATTTTTTTTTAACTTCTTCCTCTATTTTTTTATGGTATTCAGTTGGAGCTGCCTGACAGCTTAACTTGTCAAGGCTGAAACCTCGGTCTGGCTTTTGCCAAGTTTCCCCTCTACCAGGACCAATACTCAGACGGACTAGGCTATGGTGCCCACATGAACACTGTTTTTTATTAGTATTGTGACGTGGTCGTTTTTGAAAAATACCCATGTTCTCTTGCTTCTGAGAAAACGAAGCATTGTTTAAATCAGCAGCTCCATCAGAATTTGTTTGAAATAGTAGTGTCATTACTAATACTGTCTAGTCGAAATGGTTTTGAATAATTTTTCATTTACGTGTTATTCTGATTACACCAGACTTACGTAAGATTAGAGTCTTAAGTGTCAATTGTCGTCAAGTCTTTACAAAATTAGACTGTTTAGTAGTAGTTCTAGTTAATTTCAGGTCTTTACGTTCATATATCCTTAAAGAAAAAAGTCACTTTTCTTGCCTGTTCAACAATTTCTCGAAACTAGCAAGTGTACCCTAATGATCGATCTCAGCGTCTTACTTTCTGTCATTTTATAGTGAATATTTAAGAGTAAAGTTACCTTAGGCTTCTATTACAGTCTCCTACAAGATTCACTTTTCGGTGGCAAATGCAATGCTTCACAACGCCTACTTTCTACTTGTAAATTTTGCGAAAATGAAGCTAGAATCAGAATTATACCGTTGTTACAAAAGAGGTGTTTCTTCTTATGGCAATGTAAAAACCATATTAAAATAAGATTGTCGCCACTTATTTCTACTCAGTGAATCTACTAGTCATTTTCCTCAGAGTAATATTCCCTACGTCGTACATGATAACGATGTGTCTAGCTAGCTAATAGTAAGAGTGGCTACGGATCATTCTGGTTAGCAAAAGGCAAACTGAACGTCACCAATAGTATTAATGTCCACTTCGAATAGATTAATTATTTGAAATGGGCATCATAGACTTGAAGATGAATGACGCAGAATGTCCGTTGGATCACATTCGAGATATTATTGCGTCTATGCCATATGAATTATGACGCGGCTTTAAGCAAAAATGCCAAAATGTGATACCACCACTAAACGTTACGCCTTTGGTTTCCATCATATGGGCTAATGGATTATGCCCTCCCATCGCGGCAAGGTCGCATAACCAAGGGGAGGGTAAAACTTCTTTCTTTAATTCAATTCCAAACGCAATTATTTCAAACAGTATATTGGTTGTGGAATTCCATGTGCTTACATAGCCATCATCAAAGTTATCACAAAACCGAGAATAGCCTTTGAATTATATGAAAAATTGTAAGTCAGTTCAAAATTAATCGTTATACAATCCATAAACTGAGATTGATAGTTAAGATACCAGTACTTGTTTAAAAAATACGAAATAAAAATCGTAAACGTAGAAATAATCAGATTTATATCCAAAAACCTATCAAAGTTACCCCGTTTTACGATAGCTACTAATCTTGAAAATATGAACCTTGGAGATCTCTTTCCTAAAAAAGAGACCAAACAGGAACTAAAAACGACAATAAAGGATCCAAATGGTAACATACAAAACTAAAAGAAACCTAACAGGAATCAGGAGATACGATTTTAATTCTTAAAAGAATCTTATCAGCCATCCTTCTATGTTTCTATATTTTATGAAAATTCATTACGACGAGTATTACTGCTCGTATCACTGTATCGTATCTGTTCATTATTTTCTCCAGGTCATTTTGTAATTTTTAGTACTTCCTAAGGAATCCTTCAAGAGTGTCGTTTTCAATGCTTTCAAGAATTCAAGTTCGATTTTTTTTAAGGATAACCACAGCAGATTTTTTTAAGGATAACCCCACGAGTTGCTTCAGAGATTCCATCAGAAACTCCCTTCAAAGATTATTTCAGAAATTCCACAAGAAAGTCGTAAGTTCTCCAAGAATTTATCCAATGATTCTCAGGACTTCCACCTAAAATCTCGTTAAGAACATCTTCAAAAATTCAACTAATATTTACTATGATTTCTCCTAAAATTGTCGTTCAGGATTTCTTCAAGTATTCGACCCGAAATTTTCAGGAATTACTCCAGATTCCTTCGGGAGAAATTTTCCGAAGATTCAAAGATTAATTTCCAGTCATTTTTACAGGGACGTTTTCAGGAAAATGTCAAATTTTGTTTTTTTTTAATCCGAGAGATATTTTAATCCAATAGTACTATATTCACGATTTCTATAAGCTTTAACACTTGTTAAGGGTTCCCAATGAACAATAACATAAGTAACATGTGAACCAAGAAAATGTTATTCTTTTCACTTCAATTTTCTTCTGTTCAGTTATGTTAATTGAAATGATTCGACAACATTATAACTGCAACATTTCCAATGTTAGTTCTCACATCATGGGACAGCAATTGTATTTCTGATCTGTAGAATTTCCACCGCTCGTTATTTGTTTTTAAGAAAATCGAATATGACGTCGGATAACTCTTCGGAAGACATAATTTCTTGGACCGGAATCCTTCAATTAAGTATTTACAACCTTTTTAATGTGAATAGACCTATACCCCATTTTTATGTTTGGAACTAGCTTTACATAGACATTCCACGAGATTTACGTGTGTTCTCTAATATTGCAACTTTTCAGTCAACGTCTTCCTTTTAATTGGCTGCCCGAAGTAGACATATTGATATTGTAATGTTTGGCAACATCTTTTAGAGAATTTCCATGATTTCTAATAGATTTTGACGCTTGAGTATAGTGTTTCTTGAATTATCATCACGTTTTGTTTTTCTATGATAATTGCAAACCTTGTTTACTTATGGCTACTTAAAGAGAAAGCACAAATTCAATCTCTAATGATAAATTTTTCACTTGCCCCACCTGAGAAGAAAATTGACGGTGTTTAAATTTAGTTATTTTTAGGTCTACGTCGAATTAATTCTAAAACTTTTTTTATTGCAGTTTGAAGCTGTCACAGAGGACAACTAAGAAGTGCTACAGGAAATTATTTTCCGCAACTTTTTTCCACTGAAAATATTATAATAAGATTGTACGCCGCCAACTTGTTACGGAGTAACAGTTGACAGGTTAACATTTTTTCACTCTACTATGCAATAA
Source organism: Aedes aegypti (assembly GCF_002204515.2). NCBI lineage: Eukaryota > Metazoa > Arthropoda > Insecta > Diptera > Culicidae > Aedes > Aedes aegypti. The sequence continues at coordinate 203,681,485 of NC_035107.1, forward strand.
TGGCTGAAAAATCTCAGAAATCTCTTACCTATCGTAATGTTCTCAATGACCTCAAAGCTTTACGCATGAGTTTAATACGTTAATTCACATATTCAGTAAAATATATCAATTGTTTTCACTTACTCCATTTACCCACTTGCCCCGCGGTACCTTACCTAAATTTTTCAAATGATCCATTCAACGGATATTTCAAGCCCCAGATAAGCTAGAAGGTTGGTGTCTTCGGCAAAGTTGTTCTGCAGATCAAGAGCAATCTGGCAGTAACAAAACTAATTGCCAAACTGTTCCCGCGGATACGATCCGGTATAGGGAATAATTACTATGAGAGAGATACGTTCTAATTCACGGTTTATTTTTGACCCGTAACGCGGGTAGATCACTTTTTCGTGGTGCGTAACGGGGTACGATCTACCAATTTGAACCCTAGTCTCATCTTGTCTGTCGGGCTTGGGTAATATGTCCTGGTAATTCAAGGATTGGCGGTACAAAGTCCTTGTTACTGGCAACAGTTTCTGAAAATTATTCTATTTTACCTAGCAGATGGTCAGTCCCGAGACTACACTTGAAGCCAGGATAACAATCATGGGTATTAACCCAACAAGGACTGTTAAGTACTGGTAATTCAAGGACTCACGTGAATTCTGATTACAAAACAATTTTTTTAGCTTGATTCGGTTTTGCTGCTAGCATAAAGCCCCTTTTTTCTAATATTTTTTTTCTGGGACTAAACTAAAAGCGAAACAAGGATGTTACTAGAGTTCCGTTGCATGGTCAAATATCAGTAGTACCGATTTGGTTCCTCAGAAATTTAATCGATTATGCTGAGATATAAATTTCTATGAAGGGTGTAAATAGCGGGACCTTTTCATCATAGTCGATTTTTATCAACATCTGGGGAATCAAAACAAGAACTGTACAGAAATCGATGCTTCATTACCTGTCAAAGGAAATGGAGTATAATGCGACATGCGCTATACACTAAGGATACGGGTAATGCCTCAAAAGATCTAAATACTGGTCGCAATGGCGCATCCGAACAGAGAAAAAAATGAGAATTTATTCGTTAGGTGGCCCTAACAAATTTTCTTCAATCTTTTATATTTCAAGATCTTGATGCTTTTACTACTTTGCTGAAGACACTAAGGGGCCGTCCATAAATGACGTAGCATTTTTCACTAATTTTTTACACCCCCCTCTTCCCTCGTATCATTTAGTCACAAACGATAATCTATCTGCTTCTATCTGCTGAACAACTTTACCGAAGACACTAATCTTCTAGCTCATCTGGGTCTTGATATATCCGTTGAATGAATATTTTGGCCAATTTTGGTACCCAAGATAATCCTTAACCACTTGAATCATATTATCAAGTTTAGCGGACTATAAAATAGAGTTTTTCGGGAATTTCTGAGAATTTCAACAAATCCATCGAAAAACAAAATAGTTATGTCGTAAGTTTTTCAGCATGTGAAAAGTATATTGGCTGGATGAAGGTTAAGTACTAAAGTAATCCTTGATGAACTCCCACAAAGTTTTCCGGAAGAATGTCTTGACTCTTCAGGAAATATTCGTATATAAACTGCTAAGATTACTGACGAATTCCATGTCAAATCGGCCAGTTACAGAACTCGACCATCTTCGATTTTCAGTAAATTCCATAGAAAAATAATTGTGACTCGAGAATAACTTCCGAAAATGGCCTATACATTTTTGCATGTAACTTAGTTCAAAAATTTTAACTCAGAAACTGTTGCTTTTCGAGAAAAATGTTCAATGAAGAAGTTGTAGTGAAATGTTTGGGCTACAAGAGAAATATAGACTGAAAAAATAGTTTGTTTGTTCATCTTGAAATGAATCCAAATCATAATGATTATATGAATAACTTCTCTAGAAGTAACCATTTTTGAATTATATCAAGTTTAATGCAAAAAATATTATTTAAATATTAAATAGGCAATTTTTATTAGTTATTCGTGATTCTTTATCAATAATAATACGTTTTCAAGAGTAAAGACCATATTTCTTTCCACTTACTTATTTTTCTTGATGGAGAATCGCGAATAACTAATAAAAATGAACTGACACTTATATTGAGCTGTTCGGTAATCCAATCCGCTTGGTTATTAAATTAATTAACTCATTACGCGTGGTAAAGATGGACAAATTATTATGCTTCTCGAGAATTTTTAGCATTTCGATCACTTTCTCTTTACTTCTTGTGTTACGCGCCAGGGTCTGGTACTAGTTGGGCACTTTGCGAATCTTTTCTGAAAACCGCAGACCCTCAAATAAATAGCGCGCCGATCGCTCATGCGCCGAGTTGTGATCAATCAAATCGATTTAAAACGCTTGCTACTTGAAAACAAGAAGGTACGAACATTTTTATTCCATGTGTTATTTATCGATTAAACAATTATGCTCGCTGTCCAGTTTAGGACTGAAGCCCTAAAAGTGATTCACTTCCTCGGCGAGATATTTTGACATTTCTTTATTTACTTTTTGGCTGGCGCAAAACTCGGCGCATGGGCCACCGGCGCGCAACTTGTTGGACAGTCTGCGAATTAAAGTAAAGATTCGCAATATGGGTGAAATTATGAAAAAATCCACGTGCTCGGCTGGGATTTGAACCCAGGACTCTTGTATGCTAGACGCTCTTGTATGTAAAGCGCTCGTCTAGCATACAAGAGTCCTGGGTTCAAATCCCAGCCGAGCACGTGGATTTTTTCATAATTTCACCCATAATTTGTCCATCTTTACCATGTGTAATGAGTTAATTAATTTAATAAAAATGGTATATTTTATTATTTAATTTATACTTTTTGCATTAAACTTTAGATAATTCGGAAATAACTACTTCTATAGAAGTGACCAATATAATAATTATGGTTCAGAACAATTTCAAGATTCTTATTGAATCATCAAAACGTATTTATTTTGACAAAAAATCAAAATTTTGAAAATCAGGCGAAAGTTGATCTTAGAAAAACGTTTTTATTAAATTTTTTCCATCATGAAACTTTGACCCAAACACCTGTTTACTATCAAGATTCTATGGTGAAAATTTTAAACATATTAATAATGGGATTTTTGGGTAATTTGAAATTTGGGTTTAATTTTTGAATTGTTGATGAAAATAAATGAAATATTTTTTTGGCGTGAGGGGTTTTTCTCGACCGAATTGTCTGAAACTGCAATCAGAAGCATTTCAATACAACGCATATTGTGGCCAAATATGAGCTTTCAATTGCTTTCAAAAAACCCCACTGCCGAAGTGAATCAAAAGTGTCAAAAAAATGATCCGGCTCACTATTTTTTTTTTTTCTTATAGTCCAAACGGTTCGCTACAACTTCTTCATAGAACATTTTTCTCAAAAATCCACAGTTTTGGAGTTCAAAGTTCAAAGTTTGGAGTTCATTTTTCAAATACAAATACATACAAAACACACGTGTATGTATACCGTGTATGTATTTGTATACACATTTGTATGTATTTCTGTACACGTGTATGTATTTGTATAGTACAAATACCATACAAAAAACACGTGCAAAATTAATCCAAATCAAAGATTATCGAGCGCGATTTTTTTTCGGCTCATTCTGGATGGAATTCGTCTACTAAAAAAAAATAATATCTCTAGACAATATCCTGCTAAAACTCCCTGAAAATGATCAAATCGAAAGCCTGAAAAAATATGTAGAAATGATCGGGGGAAATCCTTGAACGATTACTGTAGTATTACCTAAGTAACCACTAGCCCGCTAATTCGCCGTCTTGGCCTTATATGGCTATTGTACGGCTAATATAGGGCATGTCAGCTATTTGGTTACTTAGGTATGTTGCACGAAACATTGTTTATGAGGTTGTTTATGATGTTATGATTGATGAATTTCTGGAAGAGTATATATTAAATATATTTATTTCCTCGAATACTTGCTGGAGAAATGTTTGGAGCAATTCGTGGAAGTAAATGAGAATGAATTCTTGAAGGAATCCATATGAAAATGTCTGGAAGGATAACTGGAGAAATTGGCGTAGAAATTCTTGTAGATCTTTCTGAAAATATCCCTAGGTAATCTGAAATTTTTGTAGATTTTCTTGGAAGAACTAACGTAGACATTTTTTAGAGATCTCCTATATAGCAAAAACTGAGGAAATCAGTGAAAGAATGAGTCAAACAATACGACTGCTCGTATTATTTGTTGAAAGGCTAGTCCTCTAAGACCACGCAGATCCTAGCGAGGCTAGCCCGTCCACATCCGATTGCAAATCATAAAGAAATACAATACAGTAGATGTTTCCTTCAACTGGGTAGCTAACTGACTGATACCTCAATCAGCAGCTGCGACTCTCTTTATTCAAACCAGGTATATAGGTATTTACAATTCAATCAAACTTATCCAAATATCATACCTCTCGATAAATCTTCCACACTTTTACAAACGAGGACGCATGCTTCTCAACCGACGATTCTACTACCTGAGGTGCGACACTACCTCTATTCCAACATTATTTAGGGTTTCACGCCAGTTGATACCACAACAGTTATTCCGGTAATCCATCAATCATTCTCATTTTTTTTTATTTCAGGAATTCCATTCAATGTTTTTCATCGAACTTCTTTAGAAAATTCCTCAGGATATTAACAATTTTATCAGAGAACACATTACTCCGAAGGTTTTTTACGGAGTTCGTGTAGTGATTTCATTACGGACAAATATTTTTATTTGTCCGAGGATATCAACAGAAATTATTAAAAATTCCAATAGGGATTCCTCCATGGATTCCATCAGACATTTTTCCATAAGGTCCCAGGTCTTTCAGCGATTTTTCTGCGATTCTTCCATCGATTTTCTTAGGACTTCCTCCTAAATTCTCGTTAAAAAACATTTTCAATAACTGAACCAGCAAATTCTAAATATATAGCTCCAGGGATTTCTTAGGATTTGTTACAAAATTTTCATTGAGGATTTTTAAGATTTCAATTAGAAATTTCTTCAAAGCTTTTTTCTTCATACGAATTAGTCCTGAGGCATTATAAGATTTGGTAAAGAATTCCTACAAAAGTTATTTGAAAACATTCCAAATGAAGTCTTGTAAATGTAGATTTCAAAAAATATGAAGAAATTTTTGAAAAAAAAAAAAAATGTTAAAAATAACTACTGTTAAATTTCTTGTGTAATTTCTAGAAATTACTTGAATGAATCAGTAAATGAGTCTCTAAAACAACTCAAGGGCTCTTAAGGTGAAGATGTATCGAAGCCAAACCTCGAATTTTCTAGAGCACCAATCTAGAGAACTAGACAACCGTTTGGGCTGAAAATTTGATTGATTGGCCACAAGCTTTCAATCCAAATGTTTGTTTGGTTCTCTAGAAAATTCAACGTTTGGCTTCGATGTATTTTCACCTCACGAAAGCCTTAAGAGGATTTTCCTAAGACAATTGCAAAAATAATCAATCGAATGTCTCGATAGCATCCTGCAGAACTAGATCTTTGAAAAACATAGGATGGAATCCCTGAAGAAATTGGTATAGATCATTCCGAAGAAATTATTGGAAAACTTTAAAGAAATATTTGAAGAAGCCAAGTGCTTGGAAGATCTGCAGGAATAACCCTTAAATGAAATGCTGAAGATATACCTAGCGTCCTGATGCTTCATGCTCTGGTATAACTTATGCAGGGATTCCTGGAAGATGTTTTAATAAATTGGCTCGAAAAATTCCTGGACGTTTTTTAGAGCTAACCTTATGAAAATGTCTAGAAGAATGACTGAAAAAAATGCGTAGTAATTCTGATAGGGTTTCTAGGCAAAATCCTTGCACGAATTTATTGAAAAACTCTGAAATAAATCTCTCGTAGGAATATTTAGATAACCTGGAGTTACATCTGGAGAAATGATGAAAGAATGGCTGGAAAAATATCATGAGGAAGTCTCTGGAAAAAAATACCAGATCACCCTGCGTAAATTACTGTATGTGGTATAGTTAACCTGCCCTTATTTTCATAGTCGACGTAAGCGCCACTGACGTTTTCAGCATATGTTTGCCATTTTCTCGCCAATTAATAAATAATTCAAGATGTTTTCCTCGCATGTATCTAGATGAGGGTTAGACCTAACGCCCTATCGATATTGAATCTTAGTATTTGCCATCATATACTCAATAAAGTGGTTAGAATGCTGACAATGTCAATGGCGCTTACGTCGACTATGCAAATATGGGCGGTTAAGTACTCAAGGATTTCCTGCAGCAATTCTCATATAAGCATTTCTTGAAAAATCACTGGAAGAAACCCTGGGAGATGGAAAAATCTCTCGTGAAATTTCTGGAGAGGTGGCTGAAAATATTTCGGATGAAATTACTGAAGAAGTTACTACGTAAATTACTAAAGCTTTTCCTCGAGGTAGATCCAATAGTGGAGGTAGTGTTGTTTGGCATGTTACGCAGTAATAAACGATTATGTGATATTTTTCTGTGATGTACGATGAGAAAATGATATAAGTAATCGAATAATAATCATGAAATTTATCCGTGAAACTATTTAAAACAATTATTTTGCTTGAAATTTTTGCTCCTTTGCACCTATAGTGGTGCATCAGTACCCATAGTGGAGGGTCCCATAAGAAATCAATGGATTGCGTCACTAAAGGAA